>NC_036254.1:23417432-23423098 GCF_002742605.1 Olea europaea var. sylvestris | reverse complement strand
GATATTATGTATTATTTCTTCTTTTTCTTCAAAAAAGAGGGATTCTTTTATGCCGTTTTTGGTTTTTTATTTCATAGTAGAAGTTCTCCAAGTTGTAACTTGTCTTTAGATGTTATGTTTTTGGGCAGCTGTTGCAGCAAAAACTAACCATTCTTGTAGTATCATTGGCGCTATTGCGACGGTAATTTTTGGGTAAGTTTTATTACAAAATTTATTATTTTAATTGATTCTTTATAAGTTGTTGTATATATTTTACACTCTATTCACTAAATGCTATTTAAATAATTTTTCACTTCATGGTTATGTATTCTTTGGGTGCAAATACTTCCCTCTATGTGTGTGTGTGTGTGTGTGTATATATATATATTTTGTCTTCTTAGTCACTTCTTTATAATCAATTTGGGTTTCACACATGTAATAGGTTATTTTTTCTTAATTGTGTTTATTCAGTTTACTAACAATTTATCTTAATTTTCTGATGTCACTTTAACAATATTTTGACACATACTAATGAGGCCGATATGCATGTGCTGAAGAAGAAAAATTATGAAATATCTATGATTAATTACAATTTCGTCAAAATAAATAATACAGATATAAATTGACGGGTTGTATATCAAATTCATTATACATTGTTTGAATTTTAATTATATAAATTTATTTATTTTGTTCGAAAGTATTGGAATGATTATTATATAATTTTGTTCTTGTATGTCGACAGAGAATTTTTTTTATTCATTCTTGTAATTGACTTTACTTATTTTTATAGTTATATTTTATTTTTTTAATATTATTTTTTACAATTATTTTTCTCCATTGTTGAAAGCTTTTCCACATATGTTTGGTTATCATTAATAATTAAATCTTTATGTAATTGATGTTATTTAATTATTATATTGTTAGAAAAATTGAACAGTTTAATGCCTTTAAGAGTTTATTGTAACTAATTAATTTAGCTAATTAGTTTAGTTTTCGTTTGTGAATGGTTTAATACATTTGCTAATAATGTTCTTCAATTTTTTTACGTCATGCTCCTTCCGTTGCAGTTGAAATCTACAATAATTATTTTGCTATTATAATGGATATTTTGGAAACGTTTATTGATGAAGACCGTATTATTGTTAACTTTGACATTGCGTCCGAACGAGAAAATGAGTCACATAGAGTGTTCATTCGTCAACAACGATTCAAAAAGAGAAAGAGAAGCGAAAAAGACTTAGAAATAATTGTAGTGATTATCATAAAAGGAGAAGTGATCCTATGTTATCTGAAAAGAATGATTTTATCGATCACCACTTCGATGAATCTATAATGCATCAACATCCTTATGCTTCAACTTCAGATCAAGAAATGCATAATATTGTCAGTTTTGAATTAGGAGAAACTTTCAAAGGATTGAACATACCATCTACTGCATATGTATTACCAACATTCAGCTACTGTAAACATTATAATGCACGCAAATTTTATAGAGAAAGTAAGGGATTTTGCTGTTCTTATGGAAAAGTTAAACTCTTTATATGTGACTTACTGGTTGAATTATATAATTTATTTATTTCTAAAGAACTACATTGTACGGAATTTTAAAAAAAAATTGTAAGGGAATATAATAATCATTTTGCTTTCACTTCATTTGCTGTGAAGTACGATAAGGAACTTTTTAAAACGTATAAATGTATTTATAAATTTAGAGTTCAAGGACAAGTACATCATTATGTAAGTGACCTTATGCCGAAAAATAATACACCTTCTTATATGCAATTATATTTTTAGGATACAGAAAATGAAGTTCAAAATCGTATGAACATTTCATCAAACTTTGTTGAATCTACTTTAATTGCTCTAATTGAAATCTTAAAAACAAATCCATATAGTAAATTTTTTAGGTCGTTAAGTGATGTCACTAACTTGCATGATCATCAAATACAAATACGATATGATCCAGGACTTGATCAAAGAGTTTTCAATACTCCTACAACATCTCAAGTAGCTGCTATATGGGTCAAAGATAATGAAAATACTAATGTTCATACTCGTAACATTTCTATAAACGGTCATTCTAACGATTCACACAAAGTTCATTACTATTATGGGTGTTATGATCCATTGCAATACCCGTTACTATTTCTGTATGGGGAATCTGGTTGGCATGAAGGCATTGACAGATGCAGAAATATATACTTTCAGCCTCAACATATGTTGACATCCGATGTTATTCTTAAGACAGCTACTTCTGCAACTGAAATTATCAAAAAAGAGAATGAAGGTTTGCAAATATATCTTCTATTAGAGTTCTCTATATTTTTTTAGCATCTTATCTTATCAATAAATGTTCAATTTGGTTTGTATTTGGGTTCTATAGTGATCAGTGAAGCGAAGAAAGGTACTCAGGTATCTTGTCGAGAATACTATTCATATAAATTACCAATTAGGCCTTCTGGTAAGTCTGTTTTACTTCACGCTGGTAGATTATTTCAACAATATGTTGTAGATATGTACGTTAAGATTGAAACTACCAAGTTACACTATTTTCATAATAATCAGAAACAAAGTCGTGCTGAACTTTACCAAGGTATTGTAGATAGTGTAAAAAATGGGAAAACTAGAGGGTGTAAAGTTGGAAGAAAATTTGTTTTACCACAATCTTTTACATGTGGGCCTCATGATATGCTAAGAAGATATATGGATGGAATGGCCATTGTACAACGTTATGAAAAATCGGATATATTTTTAACTATAACATGTAATCCAAATTGACTAGAGATTAAGCAAGAACTAAAGAATAATGACGAAGTTCAAAATCGACCTGATTTAATTGTACGTATATTTAGAGCAAAATTAGAAGAATTGAAACATGATTTATATAAAGCAAGTATTTTAGGGCTTGTTATTGCACATACATATGTGATTGAATTTCAAAAAAGAGGACTTCCACATGCTCATATGTTGTTAATATTTAACTCTAGAAATAAAATCACTCGTGCTGAAAAAGTTGATAGAATTGTGTCATGTGAAATTCCTAACAAAACAAAATACCCTCATCTTCATTCTATTATTATTAGACACAATATACATGGTCCTTGTGGAAACTTGAATCCAAAAAAATACATGCATGGAGGGAAATAAAGGTTGTAAAAATAAATACCCTAGAGTTTTGTAATATTACTGTATTTGGTCAGGATTCATATCCGTTGTATAAGCGTCGTGATACTAATATTTCTGTTCGAGTTAGAGGCAAAATGTTAGACAATCGATGGGTTGTACCATACAATCCTTATTTAAGTGTAAAATTTGATTGTCATATTAATGTCGAAGTATGTTCTTCTACTAAAGCTGTCAAATATTTGTACAAGTATGTTTACAAAGGACATGATCGTATCAATTTTTCAGTTCACACGAATGAAATAGAAAAAGAAATAGATGAAATTTCTTCTTATCAATCTGCTAGATGGATATCTCCACCAGAAGCTATGTAGAGGATTTTCTCGTTTAATCTATCAGAAATTTGTTCGACACTCTATTCTTTACAGGTTCATATCGAAAATCATCAGCAAGTAATGTACGACAATGAAGATAATTTATATACTGTTTTTCAAAATGAAAATACAAGAAAAACAATGCTAATAGAATTCTTTCGAATGAATGAAGAAAATGAGTTCGTGCGTACACTTTTGTACTGAGATTTTCCAGCACATTTCGTTTGGAATACGAACAAGAAAGTTTGGACTCGCAGAAAGAAACAGGTTGTTATAGGACGAATTGTTACAGTAAATTCATCTGAAGGAGAATGATATTATCTTCGTGTTCTTATGAATCATATTTGAGGTCCAACATCATTTCAAGATTTATGAACTTCAAATGAGATTATTGTTGTCACGTATCGAGAAGCAGCACTTCTACATGGTTTATTGAGTGGAGATAACCATTGTGAAGAATGTCTATTCGGAGCTATTATTTATGAAATGTCTATTTGTTTAAGACGTCTTTTTGCTACTCTTCTTGTGCTCTACAACCCTAATGACCCAAAGTTATTGTGGAATAAATTCAAATCTTATATAATTGATGATTATGTACATAGAAATATACATCCCATGTTGCTGAACTAGGGGCTCTAGAGAATATTAACTGTATTTTAGAATCCTTAGGCAAAAACATAAACGACTATAAAATTGTACCATTCAATGTAGATATAAATGAGAATGATAGATTAAGAAGAATGGTTGAAGATGAAACAACAAATTTGAATCTCGAAGGAGGCCACGTTTGTGCATCAAGCTTAAATGACAAACAACAATTTACATATGATACAATTATGGAAAAAATAACATGGGGATCAAGTGCTACTTTTTTCATTGATGGTCCAGGAGGCACAGGTAAAACCTTTTTATATAAAGCATTACTAACTCCTATAAGGTCTCAAAATTCTATTGCTTTGGCAACTACATCTTCTGGGGTATCAGCATCTCTTTTACCTGGAGGTCGAACTGCTCACTCAATGTTTAAAATTCCTTTAGAAATAATTGGTGAAGTAAGGTGTTCAGTTAGTAAGCAATCAGCTTTAAGAATTTTTTTGAAAATGTGTAAGTTAATAATCTGAGATGAAGCACCTATGGTAAATCGGTGTGCTGTTGAAGTTGTAGATAAAATGCTAAGAGACATTAATGATTGTGACTTGCCTTTCGGTGGTAAAGTTATAGTTCTTGGAGGGGATTTTCGACAAGTTCTACCAATAGTACCAAAAGGAAAAAAAGAAGAAGTTTGATCCTACTTTCTGTGATTACTTGTTAAAAATTGGAAACAGGACAGAGCAACATCATACTTGTAATTGCATTCAACTTCCAAATGATATTATCATACTATTCGAAGACGAAATAAAATCTTTAAAAACTTTGATCCATCACGTTTTTCCAAATATAGAAGCATATGCTGACAATTTATATACAATAGCAAATCGAGTTATTCTTACGCCTAGAAATGAATGTGTTGATCATATTAACAAAATTTTATTGGAACAGATTCCTGGTCAAATTTTTACGTACTATAGCTTTGATGAAATAATCGATAAATAGAGCAGAGTTTTGAAGAAGATTTCTTGAATAGTTTGATTTCAAATGGTATTTCGTCACATGAACTGAACCTTAAAATAAACTGTCCTATCATGTTATTGCGAAATATCAATCCTTCCGAAGGTTTATGCAATGGAACACGATTTATTTGTCGAAAATCTGAGAAAAATGTAATTCTTGCATAAATTACATCTGGTGAATATTGTGGAAAGTATTTTTTTTTTTTTCCAAGAATCCCTTTTATTCCACTTCAAAGTGATCAAACTTCAATTCCATGTAAAAGAACTCAATTTTCGATTAGGCCATGCTTCGCAATGACGATAAACAAAGGTCAAGGACAAACACTTGATTTCGTTGGTTTATATTTTTCGGAGCCAGTTTTTTGTCATGGTCAGTTGTACATAACATTGTCAAGAGCTAAAACAAGCAAATCTTTAGAGGTTCTGCTTAACTCATCAATTGCTTAAACTACACACATCACATGTACTAAAAACGTAGTGTATAAGGAAATTCTTTCATTCATAAATCAATAAAAGATATCATCGAAGCAATGTAAGTATCTTATACTTTTAATAATACTTGTACACTTAATTCTTAATA
>NC_036254.1:23411238-23412656 GCF_002742605.1 Olea europaea var. sylvestris | reverse complement strand
TATTCAAATTCAATTTGCATTTACACATTCCAACTACGAGTATTTACTCCTCCCACATTTGAACTACCAACATTTACTCACCCCACATTTCAACTACCAACATTTACTCACCAACATCTATACTTCGTCCATTTACATAAACATTCGAACTACTACTCATCTTTAACCATTTTCTTTTTGGCAAGCATTTTGCAAGCTTCCTGCCTAATCAAGTTTCCTGCGTGATCGACTACAGCAAAAAGGTAACCTTCATGTGATAAAAATAAATTTAAAATCTATTTATGAATACTATTATGTTAAAAAGTTATACAAATGATCTTCAAATTTTTTACAATTCAAGCTTAAATCTGTAGTGTCGAGTTCTTCTATGATAGTTTAAGGTAGCACACTAAAATCATGTTTTACAGTACGACATGCCCATATTAATTTTTTTTTTTACTTTAAGAAGACACCGAAGTGTAGCACTCTGCGCAACACATAGTGGGAATGCCCATACTCCACTCTCCGCACTGCGCGGAGTGCACTCCACGATAAAACTGATCTTCGCCTTTAAAAAATACTCTTCAACTATATTCTAAATAGGATCTCATATACACTGATGATCTGAGTAAATGAGATTTAAACAAAATTTAACATTCCTTCTAAAAAAATTATTTTAATCCCTTTTGGATATAAAATTTATGTTTTTCCAATTTATCACTTAAAAAAAATAAAAATTCAACAGAATTAACATGATGTATTTTCTGAGATCAACTAACACACCTAATGTGGAAAATTTCATTTGTCTATTAACATTAGAAAATCTTCGTGTTTAACTAACTAATTTTTTACTTAACATAATCCTCAATTACATAGTACCTTTGTTTTTGTCTGCATAATTAACGCAATTATTAGAAAGCTTTTACCAAGCATACTGTTACGCCCCTATCTGAACCACCTCGAAATGTCCACCACCACATACTTCGATCTGCTAGACACCCATCCGAAGTGGTTTCGAAGCGATCTCCCCAATGTCAACGACCTGCTATCACACTGCAATACATAGGTGATCCTTTTGAACTTACCGAAGCGCCCTCGTCCCTGAGGCCGAGGCGAAGTGCACTTCGGAGACCTCTATCAGAAGATCCGCCGCCAATTTCAGAAGGAGATCTTTGCCAAGATCCTTTCTGTCCCTAAGGTTTAAATTGATTTGACGTCTCCATGAGGCTATTTGATGCGACTTAACAACTTTATGTCAACTCAACTCGGGAGAAGCAATTACCCGCCCACTCTACAGACACGACTGATTGACGCCTATGAATAGACACCTCATACCGTTAGATGTATACACGTGCCCCACATCCAACAGTTCATCCCACCTATAAATACCCAAGGGTTGGCAAGAGGCGAAGGTAATGAAACTCTTACTACATAGCACT
>NC_036254.1:23399158-23411201 GCF_002742605.1 Olea europaea var. sylvestris | reverse complement strand
GTGTGCATCTGACCGTGCGTTGATTGTGCGCAGGGAGGAATACGTGGAGTAGCTCTCGGTTGGCCACGTGGAAGGTCCAATTTTCGAGGTCAACAGATTAGCGCTGTCTGTGGGAACCACTTTTCGTTCAAAGTTCCACATTCTCCATCGGAGAAATCACCGGAAAACTAACGACTAACCCTAAAAAGGGCACGTTCTTGAAAAAGAACAAAGTCGAGTTATAATCCAAGTTCTCACCACCTTTGAAAAAGGAGATAGGATGAGTTACAGTCATGAACACGACAACCCCATGAGAGAGGCCCCTGAAGAAGAGGTGCTCCATAACAATGTCACTCACAAGAGACCCCATCACCGACGTCGATGAGGCACAAGAACAACCATGCTCACTTAAGGGATGGCTCAAATAGCAGCGTGCATGAGGGACATCGCTGCTCAGAATATGGCGATGCATGAACTTCTCATGCAAGCCTAGGGTTATCAGGGCTATCAAATGCCCTAAGGATCTTATCCGGTGCAGAAAGCCCCTGTATCTCGCTCCCGAGGCCATATGAGCTGGCACACAGAATACCCCCGCGAAAGAGAGATGGATGCCGAAGCTACATCTTATGTGCAAGAAAACCAGCCATCAGAACCACACTTGGGGGATAATTTCCCTCAAGAATATGAGGAACAGAGGTCGGTAAGCGTCTTCGATCGGATAGCGGAGGGTCCTAGCAATAAGGTCCACCTAGTGAGAAGATCAGTTCGGCCAAATCAGGAACAAGAACAGGCTCCTCCTCTTCCTAGAAATAGGAGGGACAGGAGGAACCTAGTAGATTGGGGGAGTCGATGAAAAGCACCTCCACCTCCCCAAAACATTCAAGATGATGAAGGGTCAGATGGGCCCTGTCGGTCTTATGAGATTGACGATGACGATGATAACCTCCATTTCTCAAGGGAGATCCGAAACTTCCCAATGCCAACAAATTTTATGCCCCCTAAGATCCCGAAGTATGAATGAAAAGGGGACTCGGAGAAGCACCTCACCAAGTATATGACACAAATAAGTCTCAGGGGAGCCTCGCCTGCTTTGAAATGCAGAGCCTTCCATTTAACACTAGGTGGAGCCGCCGAAGTGTGGTACATCAGGCTTCCTCCCCTAAGCATTAGAAGTTGGCCAGATTTGAAGAAGACATTCTTGAATCAGTACCTCTCGTGAAGAGAATGAGAGGCCCCAGTGCAACGCCTGCAAGACATGAGGCAGGTCCCTAGAGAGACGCTGAAAAGCTATCTTGCCAGGTTTACGGACGAAATCACATACTACAAATAGGTCACTGACAGAGAAGCCATTTCAGCCCTGAAAGTCGGCCTCAACATGAACACTTTGTTCTGGAGGGATGTGCGCAGCAAGAATCCTTCCACCTATGACGAACTCATGGAAATGATGAGAGTTAAAATCGTGAGTAAAGAAATGATTGATCATCGCAATCGTGCCGCACAGAGATCCCTCTGCCTCAAAGGCAGGTAGGTCGAGGACCTGCGGCACACCTCGTCACTCAGCAGTGGACTCAACCAGGTCATACAATAGCTCCCACCTCCGGACAGGCACTAGCTTCCACCACATTGAATACAGTGCTGGTGTTGGCATACGAGAATGCTTCTGCCGAAGTAGGACCATCCGGAAGAGCTGATAGTAAGAAGAAGAAGAAGAAAAGGTCAAACAGGCCCTTGGAAGGGGTAAGGTTTTGCACGTTCCACCAACTCTATGGGCATGACACTAGTGAGTGTCGAGACGCTAATCGACGCCCTGATCGGAGCAACCCACACCCTTCCAGCAGGAGCGAATATCCTCGCAGATCCGCCTCCCCGAACAGATGAGAGAGAGGGCATAGAGGACAATCACCTCGGAGAAGAGAATCCAGGGATCGAGGTCAATCTAGACAGAGAGATCAGGCCCCATTCTCTGGAAGCCAAGTCATCAGGGAGATCAACACAATCATTAGGGGGTCTAACATCGGTGGCAACACGAGGAACGCCCAAAGAAATTACACAAGGGAAGCAAAGGACCCACCAATGATTACCTACATTGTCAACGAGTCGCAAGCGGCCGATAGGATGGCCCCAATCACCTTCTCCCAGGAAGATTCAAAAGGAGTCCACCATCCCCATTGCGACACACTGGTTGTGAGAGCCATAGTAGCCAGAAACGAGCTCAAACGCATGCTCGTTGACAATGGCAGTTCGGTGAACACATTGTTCGGCTCCACCTTTGACAAAATGCAGATTGAACATGGGTTGATCCCGATGACCGACCCACTATTTGGATTTACTGGGGACAGCATCGTCCCACGAGAGCGGATCACTCTGCCCGTCGAGATGGGTTCGGCACCCTTAGTGGCCCAATACTTCATGGAATTCTTAGTGGTGGACCACAGATCGGCCTATCATGGAGTATTGGGTAGACCCGCTTTGAAAGATCTTTGGGCCGTCACATCCATCCACTACTTGTGTATGAAATTCCCAACTAAACATGGGATCGCAACGGTACGAGGCGATCAGATGGGCTTCAGGTCATGCTACTTAAACTCACTGTTAATGTAATCCTAACTGAGGTTCCCACTGAAACCAGTACAGATGTGGAAATGCTTGACGCCCCTGAACAAGGGCATACCTCAGAACAAGAGAAAGACGTCGACATGGACGAGGCCCCTGAACAAAGGCACCCTCTTGATGAGTTAGATCCTCGAATAATTGACTTTGAACCAAATGCAACCCCAATGGAAGAACTGGAAACTTTCTCCGCCAACACAGAAGACCTCAGTCAGGTCTTGCGTATAGGGAAGGCATTGTCCTCCGAAGTAAAAGAAGAGATGATAAGCTTCCTAAAAAGGAACTTGGATGTCTTCGCTTGGAAGCATGAAGACATGGGGGGAATAGATCCAAGGATCAGTTGCCACCATCTTAACATCAACCCCTCTTGCGCTCCCCATCGATAGAAGAGACGCGCCCTCAATCCAGAAAGGTACGAGGCACTGAAAGACGAAGTGAACAAACTTAGCCATAGTGATTTCATAAGGGAAGCCATCTACCCGAAGTGGATATCCAACCCGGTCCTGGTGAAAAAGCCCAGCGGAAAGTGGAGGGTATGCGTTGACTTCACAAACTTGAATAAGGCGTGCCCTAAAGACAGCTTCCCACTTCCAAGGATAGACCAACTTGTGGATTCCACTGCTGGACATGAGCTACTGAGCTTCATGGATGCATACTCAGGGTATAACCAGATACCCATGTTCCGATCTGATGAGAAAGCTACGTCGTTTATTACGGAAGAGGTCTGTATTGCTACAAAGTCATGCCCTTCAGATTGAAGAATGCTAGAGCTACATATCAGAGGCTGGTCAACATGATGTTTGCAGAACTCATTGGCAAAACCATGGAGGTCTACGTGGATGACATGTTAGTCAAAAGCCTCCGGGCAGCCGAACACGTAAGTCACCTCAACCAAACTTTTCAGATACTTAGAAAATATAAGTTGAAGTTGAATCCCCTCAAATGCACCTTTGGAGTGGCTTCGGGTCAATTCTTGGGATATATTATCAATCAAAGGAGAATTGTAGCAAATCCAATGAAAATAATGGCCTTGTTAGAGATGAGGTCACATCAAAAACCAAAGGAGGTCCAAAGCCTCAATGGTCGGATAGCCGCACTTAGTTGCTTCATCTCCAGAGCCACGGATAAAAGTTTGTCTTTCTTCAATGTGCTTAAGCAAGGAAAGAAGTTCCAATGGACTTCTGAATGTAAGGAAGCTTTCCAGGCACTGAAAAAGCACCTCGAAGAGGCACCCCTCCTTTTAAAACCGCTATACTTAGTGGTTTCGGACATGGCGATCAACGCCGTCCTAGTTAGAGAAGAAAGAGAGCGCCAGCTGCCAGTGTACTACGTCAGCAAAGCACTTCTCCCAGCTGAAACACGCTACCCAGACATGGAGAAACTGACACTCGCCCTTATCACAGCCTCAAGAAAATTGAGGCCGTACTTCTAGGCCCACTCAATCGAAGTTTTCACCAATTTCCCATTGAAGCAGGTGATGCAAAAAATAGACGCATCAGGACGCCTGCTAAAATGGGTAATCGAACTCAACGAGTTCGATCTATTATTCCGATCTCGACATGCCATCAAGGGCCAGGCCCTTGCAGATTTCATGATTGAGTTTGCCAAAGTCCCAGAAATAGAGGCGACAATGGAATCAGTCGAGCCCCCCACATGGAAACTGTTCGTAGATGGGTCATCAGGAGAGACTGGCTCCGGGGCAGGGATCGTCTTGGAAAGCCCGAAAGGCCACAAGCTAAACTGCGCAGTAAGGTTCGACTTCAAAATCTCGAACAATGCTACTGAATACGAGGCCCTTCTGGCAGGTCTTAGACTTGCTAAAGAGATGCAGGTCAGAGGCTCCTGGCAAGCAATGATTCTCAACTTATAGTGAATCAGGTTAATGGGAACTTCGCGGCCAAAGACAGTAGCATGGTTGCATACTTGAAGTTGGTTCTGGACCTAGTTCCTCATTTTGAAAGGTTCGAACTGACTCAAGTTCCCCGCCTAGAAAATACATATGCAGACGCCCTTTCAAAATTGGCCAGCAGCAAGGATTTAGAGCTGCTAAAGGTTGTCCCTATTGAGCACTTATCAAGGCCCTCCACTTCCGAAGGTGAAGAGGTACTATGGATAGAAGGTACTCCATTATGGATGCAGCCTATCATCGCCTATCTGAAAGATCAATCACTGCCTACTTCTAAAAGTGAGGTACGAAAATTAAGAAGAAGGACTACACACTTCGTCCTACAAAAAGATACTTTTTACAAGAGAGGCTTCGCTTCGCCACTTCTCCTATGCATGGGGGACGAAGAGGCCACATACATACTCAGGGAAATCCATGAGGGAATCTGCGAAAATCATTCCGGAAGAACAGCTTTGGCACACAAGGTTCTTCGTCAAGGCTACTTCTGGTCGACCCTGAAAAGGGACGCGTGCCAGTTTGTCCAGAAATGTGACAAGTGCCAGCGCTTCTCGAATATTCAAAGGAAAACTTCTCAGAGCCTCTTCGTAGTAACCAGCCCTCGGCCATTCACCAAGTGGGACACTGACTTCATTGGTCCACTCCCAAAAGGAAGAGGAAGCGCAACTTTTGCCATTGTCGCCATTGACTACTTCACTAAGTGGGTCGAGGCTGAACCCCTTGCTAGGATCACCGAGGCGAACACTACTAAATTCATCTGGAAGAACATCATTTGTAGGTTCGGCATTCCCCACTCCTTAGTGTCCGACAATGGAAGAAAGTTTCGAGAACAAGAAGATGCGAGAATTATGCGACGAGCTAGGCATAAGGAAGGACTTCTCAACGCCTCATCACCCTCAACCAAACAGACAAGTTGAGGCAGTGAACAAGACTATCAAGCACACCCTGAAAAGGAAGCTTGACACCTCAAAAGGGGCTTGGGTGGACGAACTCCTCTACGTCCTTTGGGCCATCAGAACATCTAGCCAAATTGCAACAGGGGAAACACCATTCTCGATGACCTACGGAGCCGAGACCATGAGCCTGGTTGAGGTCGGGGTTCCATCACACCATCGAATATACTTCAATGAGATCAGCAATGATGAGGCTCGAATAAGTGAACTCCATCTCCTTGAAGAAAGGAGGGATGCTTCCCAAGTAAACTTGGCCAAGTATCATCGAAAGATGACCCGCTATTATAACTCCAAGATCAGAAATAGAACTCTTCGCTTGGGGGACCTCGTCCTCAGAAGGGTCTTCCAATCTTCAAAACCAACTGGGTCCGGAGTGTTTGGACCGAACTGGAAGGGCCCTTACCATACCCGCAGAGAGTCCCGATCGGGCACTTTCGAAATTGAAGACATGGCAGGAAAGGTACTACCTCATCAATGGAACATCGAACACTTGAGAAAGTACTATCAATGATGAGCCTTTGTTCCGATCCGATCTCAATATTGTCTAATGAATGGGTGTTCTGATCTGATCTCAGTTGTAAATTCCCTAGCTTACTAAGTGTTGAAATTTCCTTGGTAAAGTGTGGTGTAATTTGTCAAAGTAATGAAACTTCGGTTCTTTGTCACATCGGTTGGTAAATTGTTTCCCCAATCCTTCAATATGTTTACTTAAGTGATCTGATCCCAAATTGTTAACTGATTAATGCTAAGAGGCACTTCATGTTTACTTAAGTGGTCCACTTTATATTAACTTGAATGATCTGATCTTCTGTTATTAACTGGTTATTATTAAGAGGCGCTTAGTCTTGAACGTTCATACAAGGGCAAACAGATCAATACAATAAAATAGCAGAAGCACCAATACTTGACAAAAAAATTCATTTCATTTACTTGAATTTGAAATACAAAAAGGCCGAAGTCATTACAAAAGTTGGCCCTATTCTACTGGAGGGTCTTCTCGAGTTGCTTCTGCCTCAGCCGCCTCCGGGGCCTCCGGAGCTTCTTCAGCAAGCCTGTCAGGCCGGCCTCCAGTTGATCCCCCGAACTCGGCCTCCAAAGAGGAGATGTCCAGAGTGGATGGACCTCTTTCAACCGACCCAGCAAGCCTTGGGCACTCCAGGAGGCCCAAAAGTTGGTGAAGTCGTCGTACATGGGGTGTTCTTCGAAGTGGTCAATGAAATTTTGAACTGCCACCTCTCCTATCGACTTCAACTCCTCCTTCAAGGAGGCGATCTCCTCAGATTGAGCCTCCGCCTTTTGCCTCAGCTCCGTTTTTTCTTTGTTTGAGGCCTCCAGAGCCTCCGTGGCGAGCCAATGGTGCTCATTGGCGTGATCCACTCGCCGAGTCATAGCAACCATCTGGCACTCCACCTTATATAGCTCCTTCTTCAGTCGCTCCACTTCAGCTCTGGCGGTAGACAGCTGGGCCTCGGCCTCCTTCCTTCCTTTCTCCTCCTCAGTGGCCTTGGCTCGGGCTTCCCTCACAGCATCCCATTAGTGCATTGCCTTCTCGAGGCGCTTGGCGAGGTCCTCCCTCTTAGCATTCAAATCCTTCACCAAGCTCTCCAGTTGGATGCTGGTGCTGAGAGCCCAGGCCACACAGGCACTGTTGGCCACTACCAGGTCTTCGGCTGTGCAGGAAGCGGTGTGGTACCTCCACTCTTCAGTCCAATATTTGTTGTGGACCACCACCACCGCAGCCATTTCCGAAGGAAGAGCCTCCAACACTTCTTTCACCGGCTTCTTCAGGTTGGTGCCCAAAAAGTCGACCTCCTTAGAGGGAAGGGCCCTCTTTCTCCTCTGTTGCCCCGGCACTTGGGCAATAGGCACCGCAGTAAGTGGCGAAGTGGCCGGGGCAGTAGCAACCTCTGCTGGTGCAGGCCTCTTCTCCGGAATGGCCACCTCGGTTGGAATTGTAGTTTGCTTCAGAATAGGGGATGGCCTTGCCACAGTTGGGCGTTTGGAAGGGGCGACACTCTTTTTACCCTTCCGCAATAGATTGGCCTTGGGGTCCTCTGGCACCTCCTCCTCCATCGGAGGCTGGAGCCTTTCACTAACATCCACCAGGTCCTCCATTTGCTTCTTGTAGGTGGAGGAGGAGGTCTTCAGCGCCCGTGCCTCTGCTATCATCCTTTGGATGGTCTTAAAGTCGGGGCACATGGACATCTTCTTGTTGAAGTTGTCTGCAAGGAACAAACAATGAATCAGTATAAGTGTAAAAAGTTCAGAAATATGAAAGGGTAGAGGCTTCGGGACAGTTACCTTGAGATGCCATCAAGTCGTGTGTAACGAACTGCAGATTTTTTCTGATCAGCCGGTGGTATGACCTCTTCTTCTGAGGCAGCTAATAGATGATGCAAATGGTGTCGAAGTCCTCAGAAGACAATTCGCACCGAGGAAGAGTACCTTCAATAGAAATACAAATGTTAGTCACGATCTGAACCGGAGAGAAATATAAAGAAACGCAACTGCGATACTCACTAAGTGTCGAGTACTTCGTGGGGATCGTAAGAGGTGCCAGGGGGTCTCCCTCCATTGTGTCCCATCGTCCTGCGGCCCACCACCACGAGCCTTTCCACTCTTTGATAGAGCTTGGCAGATTGAGTACGAATGGAGTATGGAAACCCTATGAAGTAAGGTAATACCAGCCCCGGGTCTTATCCTTCCCAGATGTCACTTTAGGGATATAAAGGGTCTGAAAGATGGAGAAAGGCATCTCAAGCCCAAGTGACACCTCTTTCCACAACATTCAGGAGCCCACCATTTGGCTCCAAGAGTTTGGGTTGAGTTGGGTCGGAGCTAACCCATAGGACCTAAGTACCATCCTAAAAAAAGGGTGAATTGGAAGCCTAAGGCCGGCTCTAAGAATCGCCTCACTTATGGCCACACACCCCGACCTAGGGTAGCAGGTCTCTCTTCAGGCTCGGGGAGGATCAGATTTACGCTATCTAGAATCCTATATTCTACCCTAAGTCTCTCTAGGTCGGCCTCCTTTAGTTTGGAGGGGTAATCCGACGCCCCCAGTGCACAGAAGTATCAACCGAGCTATCCGGCCTCTTCCATATATTCTCCCCAACTATCGCTTCGGCTATATCGGAGGAGGTCGCCACAATGGGCTCATCCATCCTTACTAATTCTAGCTCCCTCCCCGAACCAGAACTTCCTTCAGAAGCCATTTTTTCAGAAAATAAAGGTCCCAAAAAGTTGTTGAAACTTACAGATTCAGAGGTTTCCCCAGCTGAAAATGGTCAGAAAATGGTGTAAGGTCGCTGGAAATTGATATTTCTCGCCGGAAATGCTCGAAAAAGCCAGAAATCGCTAATGATTTGAGAGCAAAGTGAGTTTTCTGCACAAGGGTGAAAAGCTTCAAAGACGCTCAAAGTCCGCCTTTTATAGAACACTCTAGCTGATCTCCGCCGTTGAATTCAAATGCAATCGATCTAGGCCATCCGTCGCATCATCAATCTAGGTCGTTGAAATGAAACGTCAAATTTGATCTATGCCTAAGATTTTGCTGTGACCCTCATGCTCGCATAAAACGCGTCACCTCGGTCACCACCAGTCATTGACAATAAGTAGCCACGGCAGCCTTTTAGGGGAATGGGCATGGCACCCAACTGTCACCTTGAAAATACACAACAGCTGTCAAATCATTTAACGTCAGATGCCCGCCTCAGGTCTATCTCCCTACTCAACTTTACAAAGCTTAAACGCACCTGACGCGGAGTCCTATGTGGGTCATCGCCTCAGTCGCTGCGTTCCCTCCTAAACTTTACAAAGTTTTACCCATCTCCCAACTCGTCGTCCCATGTGGGTCAGCGCACTGGTGACAGATGATCTTCTCCCCCAACTTTACAAAGCTAAGACGCACCTGACGCGGAGTCCCCTGTGGGTCATCGCCTCGGTTGTTGCGTTCTATCCTAAGCTTTACAAAGTTTTAACCATCTCCAAACGCGTCGTCCTCTGTGGGCCAGCATACCGGTGGCAGATGGGCTCCTCACCCAACTTTACAAAGCTTAGATGTACATGACGTGGAGTTCCCTGTGGGTCATTGCCTCGGTCGCTGCGTTTTCTCCTAAGCTTTACAAAGTTTTAGCCATCTCCCAACGCGTCGTCCCATGTGGGCCAGCGCACCGGTAGCAGATGGGCTCTTCACCCAACTTACAAAGCTTAGACGCACCTGACGCGGAACCCCCTGTGGGTCATCGCCTTGGTCAGTGCGTTCCCTTCTAAACTTTACAAAGTTTTAGCCATCTCCCAATGCGTCATCCCCGGTGGGTCAGCGCACCGGTGGCAGATGGGCTCCTCACTTAACTTTACAAAGCTTAGACGCACCTGATACGGAATCCCATGTGGGTCATCGCCTCAGTCGCTGCGTTCCATCCTAAGTTTTACAAAGTTTTAGCCATCTCCCAACGTGTAGTCCTATGTGGGTCAGCGTACCGGTGGCAGATGAGCTCCTCACCCTACTTTACAAAGCTTAGACGTACCTGACGCGGAGTCCCCTATGGGTCATCGCCTCGGTCGCTGCATTCCCTCCTAAGCTTTACAGAGTTTTAGCCATCTCCCAACGCGTCGTCCTCTATAGACCAGCGCATCGGTGACAGATAGGCTTCTTACCCAACTTACAAAATTTAGACGCACCTGACGCGGAGTCCCCTCTGGGTCATTGCCTCGGTCATTACGTTCCCTCCTAAGCTTTACAAAGGTTTAGCTATCTCCCAACGTGTCGTCCCCGGTGGGTCAGCACACCGGTGGCAGATGGGCTCCTCACTCAACTTTACAAAACTTAGACGCACCTGAGGCAAGTCCCCTGTAGGTCATCGCCTCGGTCGCTGCGTTGACCTTCTTCCTACGCATCATCCAGTCTTATAGCGCTTCGGTCTCACATGAGTAATTATTTTCCTTATGCAGTAGCAAAACTTTAGAGCATCTGCCTAAGATCATCGCTTCAGAGAATGTAGAAAATTGGCCCACAAACTCCCACAAGTCACGGTCCACGTACCAAGGCATACACATCCGGTCGGGAAGGCAAGTCCATCTACGATATAAATATTCATACCTGGACTTGGGGAACCGCTGTTACGCCCCTATTTGTCCCACCTCGAAATGTCCACCACCACACACTCCAATCTGCTAGACACCCATCCAAAATGTTTTCGAAGCGATCCCCCCAATGTCAACAACCTGCTATCACACTGCAATACATAGGCGATCATTCTGAACTTACCGAAGTGCCCTCGCCCCTGAGGCTGAGGCGAAGTGAACTCCGAAGACCTCTATCAGAAGATCTGTTGCCAATTTCAGAAGGAGATCTCTGCCAAGATCATTTCTGCCCCTAAGGTTTAAATTGATTTGACGTCTCCATGAGGTTACTTGATGTGACTTATCAACTTTATGTCAACTCAACTCGAGAGATGCAATTACTCGCCCACTCTACAGATGCGGCTGATTGACACCTATGAGCAGACACCTCATACCGTTAGATGTATACACGTGCCCCACATCCAACGGTTCATCCAACCTATAAATACCCAAGGGTTGGCAAAAGGCGAAGGTAATGAAACTTTTACTACATAGCACTCTATAGCAAGTATATATATATTCTCCTTCCCCTTATTATTTTGCACAATCCCTAGGCACTGTTCTGACCACCTGAACCTAACTTGACCTTCGGAGCGTATACGGTCGCCACCACCCCCGCTGGTCTCAGCCGTGTGCATCTAACCGTGCGTTGATTGTGCGTATGGAGGAATATGTGGAGTAGCTCTCGGTTGGCCACGTGGAAGGTCCGATTTTCGAGGTCAACACATACATATCTTCATTTTAATTTATTAAGATGATACATATTAATTAATGACCATTTTGTCAAAAAATGAAAATAATGAACTCAATCAAAATTCTCGTTTTTCTATATTTTATACATGTCTATGGTTGATAACTATCATTACACATCATTATTGACTTATTCCAATTTCATAAATTTTTGTATAACATTTTCTTCAAATATATTGCGTAATTATTAAAGTTCACAAATTTTAATTATTTAAACTGTATATTAATCATAGTGCAAATTATATTGTTTCCATCTATATATTGTACTATTAAGTTTCAAATATGAAAATGTGATAAAGTTTCATAAAATTGTAACTAGCTATCCTTTCCATTACAATACATATACAGTTTCAGATCAACGACAAAAAACAATGCTTCAAGTAGTATAGATATAATCTTAAATTTATTTTTAATAAAGTTGTAGTATGTAAAATATCATTCATCATAATAAAAAAATAAATTGCCAGCTTCTAAAAAATTATGTTAGATTAGTATATGAATAAATTTGTTGACTAATGAATAGTTTTTTTTTTTAAAAATTTTTACAGATGTCGTTAGAATACATATTATCTCCAAATCAATGGTTCTCTGCTACGATTACTCAATTTGCAAATCATCAATATCTTAAAATTTTTGTAGAACTTATAGATGCGGATGATCAAGCTTCTTTGTTGTGCAATCCATTCCATGGATTCATTTGCGGAAGTATGTATAAAAAGCAAAA
>NC_036254.1:23359157-23398456 GCF_002742605.1 Olea europaea var. sylvestris | reverse complement strand
GAAGCAGAATTGGAAACATTCTGGTATACAAATCTTTCGCTACCAATTGACAACCAACATCATACACTAGACAACATTGTCAATGGTGAATTCGACAATGTAACACAACATATTCTAGCAGATAACATACATACACAAGAAAGAACTATCCACAGTTCAGATGGAATTGACTCTACTTCTTCTGGTAGCTCAAACTATGTAACTAAACAAGATATGAAACAAATGTTCAATATACATAGACAATATATCTTTGGTTTTTACGACAGCTTAGAAACACAGATGATTCAAGAATCAACAAAGCAAGAAGTTCAGTATCATACAATTCATGAAAAGCAAGAAGCTCTCTGTCAGACAATTCTTGACAATTAGAAACAATTTTTTGAACATCAGCAAAAGACCAACAAGACTACTTCCAGGGCATACAATCTAACATGCAATCTTATGTGGATACCAGTTTCGGTTTAACGAAGTCTTACATTGATGAACAAAATCAAAATATGCAGAATCAGTTATCCGACTGGAAATCACACATGGAAACAATTGTAGCCTCTGTACAACGAGATGTGCCTCCTCATACAAGTCCAGTTGAATTCGAAATCCCTTCAACATCTGAACATACAGAAAACGTTGAAAGATCGACGAAAGAAAAAAAAAGTAAGCCGAAACAGACACAATCTCCATCAACAACGCCAACTAATATTTTAGAAGACTATAACATCGATAGATACAAAAACATTAGAGAATGGATATCACAAAATCCATTAGAGTAAGATATTAAATTTAATCTCATTAACTTAAATATTCTAATTTGTATTTTACTTATTTGACGACAATTTAATTTTTTCTTATACAACGCATACTATAAAGATGAAATCGACAATCTATACGAAAGACAGTCACTGATAAGTATAATAAATCAAACGAAAGGTATAAATATTGTGGTAAGTCAACTTTAGTAATCATAATTAATTTTACTCCATTATGAATATATTTAATTTACATTTTTTTTACTAATATATTGATATAGAATTAAAGTTGTTGAGAAGACTTATTCACGATGGATCTCCCCCGTTTTCTAAAGAATATGCAATCATGGACCTTAGATTTGAGAATGAATATGTTCATTGGTATTCAATTATAAAAGGAGGAGCTGCCCATTCTACAAGTAATTTCAATGCATTACAACAGTACATAAAGGAGAATTACCTGTATTTGCTCGTCCGTGGATAACATACAACAATTTATTGATTCCATCTGCATATCCAGACAACATTTGGTTTCTTTTTCTTGTCGACTTTCAAAAGTGGAAATTTCATGTATATGATTGCAGCCACAACATTCATACACCGGACGCAATTAAATTACGTGCAGAACTAGTTTTGACTGTAGTACAATCATTATTGATATCTACAGACATTTTTTCGGCAAACCAAGTTTAAGAAAACTTAGAAATAAACATATGAAATCGGAAATCATACCGTATCTACCTTGTCAAAATAATGGGTAAGCATCTCAACAATTTACTGTAATATTTAATTTTCTATGTAATTTTATCTTACATTTACAACATTAACATAAACTAACTTCAAATTATTTTTTCTATAGGCCAAATTCTGGAGTTTTTCTTTTCAAATACATTAAATGCTTCGTTTTCGAATATCCATTAGAAACAGTTTCACTAGAGAAGATACGTTTATACAGACAAAAGATTGTCACAGATATCTGTCACAATAAATATTTTTTACGTCTATGTTTATCCTAACCATAACAAATTATGAAAATTCAGTAAGATTCTTTTATCAAAATTCAATCTAAAATCTTATATTCATAGCTTCAAAATTACTTATTGTAAATATTTCTATACATTGGAATAAATGTAGATTCTTTGGTGGCAAAGATGAGACATTAAATCTGTTCCAACTTCAGGTGATACGAAATGGGAAATGGAATGAGGAAAAAGCCTCAATGTTGGTTCCTTCGAACATAGTCAATATCAAACTTAAAGATTTAGCCCTACCTAACTATTATTCTATTAGCTAGATGCATCTGGTACCAGAAACTAAAGGAACTCAGTAAGCTGGTGATCCACGTATACTTTAACAGGAGTTGATGTATCTTCATTTATTAATTTTGTACTCTAAATGTTCAATTTCAATATCTATTATAGCGATTTTGAATTTGAAGGAGTAAATGCTTTTGTTGTTTAAGTCTGTAAAATGGTGCTGAAGTTACTTTTATCTTGCTGAATGAAGTTTAATTCTTAAGACAACGTTAATGTTGTTTAATTTAACATTAACTGTATTTTTGAATGTCACCACCCACTTCACTACTATTTTATGTATTTTTGTAATACAGACAAGCTGAAGATGTTGTAAAAGTTATAAAGAATACTTGGGAAGCAAAGATTTAAACACACAATTGTTTACAGTACTGGAAAGTACTTATAGGGTATATAATTTTTTTTGCTTGTTTTGATGGATCTGTTTTAGTTGCGGTGGATTATATATGTCTCCCTGACCACTTGTTTTGAAGCATTGATAAGACTTTGTTTTTTGTCGGATTCACAGCTTCTTAAATGTTGATGAACAATATTGGAGAACATGTTCATCATCAGGTTATAGGCACAGTCAGGGATGGGTATTCTTTCTATATTTGTAATGATAGTTAAGAAAAAGGTAGAAATTATTATTCATGTCCTATTCTCAGTCATTTATTGATTAAATTAATAGAAGCAATTTTTTTATCATTGTTCGTACAGCCTAATATTTGTATAAGGGAGATGATATTTCTCTTCTTAGATGCAACTCAAACATCTTTGGTGGAAATTCTTGGGACGTTTCCTCAATATTATTATGCTTATTGTGAATTTGTGGTAAGTACAGAGCAAACTATATATTAATTGCAAGCTTTTAAAAATTTAAATCGAAGTCCATATTGAGCAAATGTAGTTTGAGGCTTTGAGTCATTCTTGTCCTACTCTCTTCTAGTTATCGCTTGTCCATATAATTGAATTCTGTCAATCCTGCTTGTCTAAGCAGTGGTGATCATATAATTGGTTGATTCCTGGTGATATTTATTATTGAAGTGATTAGGTCTTGAATCTTCGAATCTGATGAATGTGCAATCACAGTCTTTTCGTCAGTGTAGAATACTTTTCCTTGGCTGATGAAAGGGCTATTGGTACTGAACTTATTCTTTATTTCTTGCTGCATCAATTGATGATTGTCTCCTTTAGTTCTGATATAAGTGGCAAAATAGAATTTAAAAATCTACTCACTTTCTTCCTAGAAATGTGACCCATCATGCGAAGAATATCTTCTTATTAATCAAAAGGGGAAACTAGGATTACAATGCTCCAAGGGATTCAATTGAGTTCGCATGATGCATACAAATATCACTGTGATTTATGGGTGTATCCTTATCGATCAATAAGTATAGGGGTCAAAATACAAATATCCGAGAAATTCGGCACTCCAGTTAAATCTTACTTTAGCCCACTGAATTGCCTTGGTCAGTGAACGAACTTCAAAGCATTTTCGCAGGCAGTTAACACACGCTATTGTGATATGGCGACAACTAAGAATATGCTAGAGAGGGCGCTGTCGACCCGGCGGCCGGCGCAGTTCACCGATGATGGTGGCACCGCCGCCGATGATGAAGCTAACGAGGAAACGGGGGACGAGTCCAAGACGCGAAAACACATATCTATAGCAATGCGGGTCACGAATTATTTGACCCGAACCGGGTATCTCTGTCCCATACTGATTTTTGGGCTTGTTATCATCATTATCTCGTCTCTTGTATTTCGCTCCCGAGATCTGGTCTGCATCTCAGCATCCTCTTCCGATCACATCTCGCGGTTGCGATTCTTCGGGTTTGATGGTCTTGAATCGGACTTCGGATCCCTCGGCGTTCCTTGGTGTAAGTCCCTCGCAAATTTTTCCTTTGTTGTTGTTTTTTTTTTTTTTATTGGTTTTTGCTGGCTTCGAGCTCATTCAGATCTCGGTTTACATATTAATGTAAAATTAAATTCTAGTTATCTAGTTTGAAATGGATAATTTCTTGCTTTATGATGAGTAAATTTTGCTTTCCATTTCCTTTTTTTTAATCGCCAGAGGTAATAAGAATGAATCCGAATGGTACTGTTAGAATATTATAATTATTATTTACTAGTGTTATTGTTGCTGCTGCTGCTTTTTTTCCCCTAAAAGATTGGTGGATCAGCATCTTAGCTATAATGTGTTGTCTGTTAATATATTCTAGTCTGCATGCCAATTTCCTGAAGTTATATTCCTCAGTAACCGTTGTAATAAAATAGGAAAAAAGAAATCATTTCACTCTAGCGATTACTTAAAAATGGATTTGTTTTATATTCGGATTCATTTGAAAGCAGTTAATTGGAGTAGATTTACTCCCCTTTATGTAATTGTTGCTTTATCAAGTGGTAACTTTTAATTAACTTAATAGTTGCAGTATTACTGATGGTTTTTGTGTTTATGGTTCGTCAAGGTATGGATGTGAATTAGCTGCCAATACACACTCTTTTCCAATGCTATAATTATTTCTAATTTATGTATAATGGTATCTAAATTGTGCCTCTTTTAGAAATTTGAATTTTTGTGAGTTTATGCCAATTTAATTGTTATCCTTGTCAAAAGGCAGATCGAAACATGGAAAAACTGTGGAATGGACATCCAAGGATTTGCTTAAAGGTCTTGAGGAGTTTGTGCCAATATACGAGACACGGCCAATTAAGAACAACATGTATGGGATGGGTTTCGACCACAGCTTTGGGCTTTGGTTTATTACTCGATGGCTAAAGCCAGACTTGATGATCGAAAGTGGTGCTTTCAAGGGGCATTCTACATGGGTTTTAAGGCAAGCAATGCCGGATACACCAATTGTGTCACTTTCACCTCGCCATCCTGAGAAATACCTCAAAAAGGGGCCTGCTTATGTTGACGGAAACTGTACATACTTTGCTGGAAAGGATTTTGTGGATTTTGGAAGCATGAATTGGGGTAGAGTGATGAAGAAACATAAGATTAATGATCTCAGCCAGGTTCTTGTCTTCTTTGATGACCATCAGAACGAACTCAAACGGTAATTACAGTTTCAGTTCTCAAAATGTTAATCCTCCTTCATTGACTAGTTAGAGCAGTGTTACAATGCAATTCGTTATGCGTCTAGTAATGCAATTCAGTTATTATGTATATAGTTTTCATGACTCTTTCAGCTTGATTCACTTATCTAAATTTCCAAAGGTTCTTTGTCTTGATTCACACTTTTATGTGTAGATTAAAGCAAGCACTTAAAGCTGGGTTCAAGCATCTCATATTTGAGGATAACTATGATACTGGAACTGGGGACCATTATTCTTTCCGGCAAATATGCGATCAATTTTACGTAAGAGGTGTGTGTTTTCTTTCATTTCAAAACTCGTTGTAGTGGACCATAGATGTGCCCTGTTTTTAATTCATTATTATTTTAAAACCATGGTTATATGGAGACCGAGAAAATTGGTCCGGTTGATTTTGACTTGAGGGAGATTCTGTTTGGGCCATGGAAGGCACATCAAAATCGAGGGACCTACTACCAGCTTTGGGTCTCACAAAGCAATGTGCCTTATCAGCACATGCCTGTTTTTCCTCATGAAGAATGTTTCACTAGGCATTTGTGGATTAGTTCAGATGATTATATGATACTGAGGCTCTGAAATTTATCTCATTTGGCTCAAATTCATGAAGCCATTTTCAGTTAATGTTTTTGAAAGATTTGATTGAACAATGGTCATAGGTACTCTATCCTTTCATTGTTAATGTAATAGTTGCAACCTAAGAAGCACGAGAGCAGACTTTTGCCAACATGACCTATTGCCAAAACTTTCATGAGCTAGGGAGTTGGTCATAAGTGCAAATTGTTAAAATATTATCAGAATAATACACTATAGGAATAAATGAATAATTACCACGGAGAGGGAAGGTTGTAAGCATCTTTAGCATAAATTCGATTTTCAATGGAATGAAAAAGTTACATACATTTCAAACTTAATCTCTTTCTTGGGAACCAAATGTTCATGTAAAGTTTTCAATTCGCAAATTTCAAGCTTTAGTTTCCACCTATAATCACCACACACTGTTGTTTGTTTCTTCTAAAACTTTCAGTTTGTATTTTTTTTTTTTTTGGTCGATACTGAACAATTAAGAATGAAAATGGTGTAAATTTTGAAATTGGACAATAATTTTGAGACTAAGCAAGAAAAAAATGAAAAATGTTAAATTTATATGCAATGGAGGGAGAAGTTAATCTACTTAGAAAAGATATAAATTTAAGAATTATATGTGGTAATTATATCCAAGAAAAGCTAAGAAAACTATGGATTGATTGGTTGTTTCAGAAGAACACATGAGAAGTAGCAAACAATTTATTTTTTGAAGAGAAAAGGTAACACAGTTGTTGCATTCGTGAGAGTGCGTAACCAGTAGCCAAACAGTAGTGGAGATCATCAAAGATGTGCTATAACTGTTTGACATTCAATTTTCTACCTTCTTTGGTATCTCAAACAGAAGCTTGGGAGAATAGGTCAGGCAAAGTTCAGGTGTAGAAGATTGTGAGTAGATCTGGAGAGATCCTGATCTTTATGGGAGGATATGACAATTGCCTGCTATCAAGAAGGATTTCACACTTAATATCTATACATTGATGTGCTCTCATTTAATAAATTTTCTTTTACATCCTTTGAACTCGAGCATTATGTTACTGTCTTGTGCATTCTGCTTTTCACAATAACTATATCATTTTATTTGAAATGTCACCGAGAGTATCCCTCAACATGTCCGTACGATGCTCTTAGGATGTCTAAAATTAGCCCCAAAAGTAGAAATATTCAGGAATAATGTTCTAAAATCTCAGTCGTGTGAGTTCGTTGAAAAGCATTTCTGCAATCAACAAGTATCAGTGGTGACAGTTAGGTCCTTAGAGTATTCACGTTTTCTGGAACGCAACAATATCTACCCTGATCATAATGTCATCAGATTGTTTCAAACTCCTATGTGGTATGCAAATTTATTGATGTATTGATGGTTAATGAGAAAATAAAGAGCCAAGTTTCATGGCGGGGGTTATGAATTTTCGCTGTTGTCATTTTTTGGATTGGTCTGATTATTCAATTTGTTCATCATATGTTTTTATCCAATCATACTAGAATAGTTTTCTGCTTTTAACTGGGTTTAACTTCATGGGAGTTGTGCGTCCCATCCAGGTGGTGGCCATAGCTGCTTCAGAGATAGTGATGAAGCTTGGATAAGATATAGAAGGAAGAAATTCTGGGAGAAAGCAGTCGATATAGGAGAGCTATGTGGGCCAGGAGAAGCATGGTGGGGTGTTAGAGGTCAAATGCGGGATGATTTTAACCATAGCAACAAGGCAATATCCTACTCGGAGCATTTTCAGAACAGCAGGTTTTTAGAATCAGTACTTGACGTTTATTGGGAGCTACCCCCTGTGGCTGGTCCTTCCCTGACTCACCAGACGAGATATGATCCAGCTCGTGCCCCTAGTCCTGTTGTTGAAGATGGTAGATATGGCTTATTTCGCAGGCTTGGTTTATCAACACTCGATACTTCTGTGTTCAATGGATACACTCAAATGGTATATCTTCAGGTATCTAAACCGGAATCCTAATCCCGTTGAACTTAGGCAAATCTAGTTTTTAAGGTTGCCAGTGCATGTATTTTCGGACTTGTCTATATACGATCTTCTCATAGCTGTGTACCTGTGTTCATTAGAAACAGTTTTTACTCATTCTCCCTATCTAATTTGAGAGCACTTGTTAGTTGTTATCACATATTTTTCAGTACTTGGGGCGGTGAATTTATATTGTGAGGGATGATTGAGCCATACGGTACGATAATTAAAAAATAAAAATAAATAAAAATTGGTTTAATTCTACCGAGAATTGAACTTGCACTTGAGGCATATTTGGTATGTTATACCAAATAGAATTCATTAGGATAATGAACGTATAATCATGTCTGATCAGCATACCAAACATCCGATACTGGATTTGGGATCAGTTTTGGCCGAACTTTTGTTTCTGCCTCTTGTTGAAGAGTTTTATGACAAAGCTACCTTCAGGTCAGTTTCTTTTTAAAGTTTTTCTAATCTGTTAAAATATTTCTAAAAATTATTTAAACATGTTTAAAGAAGCTTTTGACTTTTCAAAAAATCTTGTCAAATGTGTCCTCTAACGTCGGACACAGATAAAACAGCAGCCTCTCAGTGCATATGCCAGTATGAAACCGAGAGCTGGCATTTTGATTATTCCCATGAACTGTGGCAATCAGCAAATAACTTTACAAACCTAAAACTAGTCGAACTGATTTCGGAAACTTAAACGAATCAATTCCCACTTGACCCATTTTTCTGACTGCGCTAGCATCATCGGATACGGCAACAGAGATTCTTCCAACTTCGCTCTTAGGGGCGGGCTTGTAGACTATTGAATTCCAACTTCGAGCCCCGAAAAGCTAATAGTAGGTTTTTCTCTCCATTGAAACAATACGGTCGTTATACTCATTATTAAACTTGTTGAAGAGATGAAATATAATCAAGGTATATCGTTTTGATCAGAGGTTGAATCGATCATCAGAAGAAGAATTATGCCAAAAATCAAACTTCCATCAAAGAGAAGCAAATGGAAGGCTTCTATAAAAATTCTCGTAGAATCAAGAATGAAGTTTTCATTCTGTGCAAGGAAGCAAGCAATTCAATCCATGCTGTATTTCAAATCTACTGAACTCCATATGTGTTTCATATTGAAACCCTTTTCAGATTATTGCAAATCGCGGTTCTTTCGTTTCTCTCCTTTGCACTTGAGCTACTTTTGGCTCTTGCCTGCTCGATCGCCCTTGGAGCTGCACGAGCGAAGAATTCATTTGTATCAAGCTTTCTTTCCATATTGAAGTATTTGAATTTGAGGCTCGAAATTTATGCATGAAATACAAAAAGTAAAATAAAAATTATAATGTGTACTTTTCTCTGAGCCTTCCATGTTCCTCAATCGCTTGAATGAAACAGTGAACCTCCTGGACAGTCAAAAACTGGGTTAGCAGTATCACACGGCAAAAAGTTGGGAAATTTTTTTATTTTATGTGTAAAATATTTTATTGCCTGTGGTGAAAAATGAGAATGAAAAAAAAAATTTGTCAAACGAGCAAAAAGAAATACATTTGTGAAAACATGTCTGGAAAATGTTTACGAACAATTTATATTACATATAAATAGAATTGAATGATGGACTAATAAATAATAGTTGTATGTCTCTCGAAATGTGTAAATATAAAGTAGCTTGAACATTTATAAACGAATGTCTAGATCACACTATTTAATAGATTCAATTAAAGATACGATTGTGTAATTCATTTAATTAAACTTCTTATTTATGTCATCTAAACTGCTATTGTTATAGCGATGGTGCTACATGACATTACTCATTATAATGATGAGCCAAACATAGGAATATGGTGCTACGTTGAGCCAACTACTCTCAAATTCGACAATAATACTAATTTGTACTACTTTTTTCTAAAAAATAAAAAAATTCAACTACTTCTATTTTAAAAAAAAATAAAAAAAAACCTCTAAACCCTTGGTTTCTCCAAAATACCCCTACAAAACATCTTTAATTCCTCATCAATCTCATCGGCCATCTTCTCCTCCCCAAATCTCCTCAACCCTCTCTGCTTTAACACTTTGCCTACACTCATCCACTGCAACACTGGAACCCCACCTTCTCATAATCTTATAAATAATGACCGTTGATTCTTTCCTCTCGGTATCAATCAACGGCTTAATCAGCCTCGATAATCCCTTACCATCATCACACTGAATTTCTCCCTCCTTCGCCATATCGAGAATTAAGGCATCAATTTCACCTCTGAATCCTTTCCTGGTTTGTGATTAAAATTAGTTTTTGAAGAAAAGGAGAGTAGTTTATGTGATTAAAATTAATTTTTGACTGAATAAAAAAATAAATTTTAATTTTATATGAACAGGGACTATGTAGTGTTTTAGAATACTACATTCGTGCCATATTCCTAGCGATCTTATGAGTATTGTTGTAGTGCGTCATAAATATGTAATCATAATTCGATTTTACCATATTAGTTGTTCTACATGAGTTGCCATGAGGGTGGTAGCATAATAGTTAGATTTTGCTACCAATGCGGCAATACTTAACGACAATAATAGATCGTAACGACAATAATAGATCAAGCCTTATTCGAGGATATGACACTCATTGCTTGAACTTTTGGACTGGTGGCGATGATTCACTACACCAAAAATCACTTTTTACAACGGGCAAAAAATGTTGCCGTAAACCTATCGCAACGTTCAAGCGTCTATTGTGGATTTCAATGTTGCCGTAGAGCGAAGAGTTTTGGCAACGTTCATTGGGCGTTGCGGAAACTTGGTTTCGGCAACGTTCAATGCACGTTGCGGAAACTGAATTTTGGCAACGTGCAATAAACGTTGCAAAAACACCCTTTCGGCAACATTCAATGCACATTGCGGAAACTGGGTTTTGACAACATGCAATGAACGTTGCCAAAACACTCTTTGAGCAACGTGAAATGCACGTTGCAAATGAGACTCTTGACAACGTTCAATGAACGTTGCAAATGAGACTTTTGGCAACGTTCAATGAACGTTGTCGTAGGTCGTTTACAATTTTTTTTTCCTATTTGTATAACAATTTACCAAATCAGCCACAAAATGAAAAAGACTGTTTGGGCCTTCAATTAATATAATTTTATTAATTCATACAAAATAGTCAAAACACATCATTGTAATAAATCGAAGAAAAATTTTGATTTACATATTGCCCATCAAATAAACATCATCTTACAAACTAGGGAGTTTCATCACCTAACTAAACTAGGAATTAATTTCAATCTCAGCCCTTCAATGCCGAGTCCCTCGATCCCACATCCAAAATCAGCCCGCAACATCAACATTCCTCTTCCTCCCTTGAACTCCTATTTACCTCCTTCAACTGAGTCCATATGCTCTTCTCGCTCAATCGGCTCACCAATCACTGCCTAGCCAAAGAAACTCGGTGACTACATCAGAATAAAGAAGAATTCAAACCTAATTGCACATAATCTGGAGAAGTTCAATAAAAGTCTAGAGGCAAGATATTCTACCAGCAGTCCTTATTATAAGGGACTAACAGGTTTTTCCTGGTAATCAATAGAGAAAAGTACTCAGGGTCGAGTCTTGGAAGAGAGAGTAAGGCAACAAGTTTCGTCAGTTCTAGTTCCAAATCCAGTTTTGTCCTCAAGGTGCAAGAATGGGGTTCTTCTTACTTTACCAACGCTAGAAAGCTCGATAAGACATCATCATCATCTTCTGGTTCTTCTTCGACCAAGAGTTCCCACTACATTCGTGCAGCAAAAATCATAGAAATGGGCACAATGATTACAAAAATTAGAACCACAACAACAAAAGATGATCAAGAATCAGACTCTGATGGGAAGAGAGTTACCTTTAATTCCATCAACAGCAAATATGATACCATCACTTCATCAAATAAGGAGAACCCTTTGAGGGAGAGAGATTCAGAAAAATCATCTGTGCCGACTGCATTGCATACTATACCAGTACCATATTCGCCACCACAACAAATTCCTTCACAAGAACTGTTGTTGCCAGCTCCAATACAACTACCACATGTACTTTTGCCTGCACAACCACCAATTTTGCCTCCACCTTCTTTACTAGCTCAAACTACTGATGCTGAAGTGGTTTTGTTAAAGAATAAGGTTACAAGTATGATAGATAATGAGAGAAAATATGTATGGGTGGACAAATATCGGCCCTCTTGCCTGCAAGATTTTCTATGCAATCGGGAAAAAGCACTCTGGCTGCAGATGATTGTGAGAAATTGGCAGTATAGAACAGAAGAATGTGGTCATTTCATATTTGAAGGACACCCAAGTCGATTTGGAAAACCTCCAACTCTTCAAACTGAAAGTGAAGTTCTTTCAGAACTTGTTACTCAATTAAAAAATTTTCATGTTTCAAAAAACATCAATACTATTGATGAAATTGAATCTCAATTTATTGATGAAAAATTTGATTCTATCAATAAACTCAGAAAATCTGATTATCAAAATATTCCAAAATTCTATCCTCGTCCTTCATTTCCTGATCAACTTTTCAAAGAAAAGTCTCCCCCTCAAAAATCTTATGATGGTAATTCCGGAGTTGAATGGAACTTAGACGGATTTACTGAATTTCAAATTATCAATTTAATGGGACAAATGACTATTTTTTATAAAACCTTTCTTGCCAAAGGAACTTCAAGAATTGAAGCTACAAATAATATTGTTCTTAGATTCACAGGACAGCTTGGTCAATGGTGGGATAATTATCTCTCAAAACTGAGAAAGAAATTATCTTTTCCTTTGTCAAACGTGATGAAAATAACAATATTATTCGTAATGAAAATGGAGAAGAAATTAATGATAATTTTACTGTTCTTGGTTTGACTATTATCAAACATTTCATTGGTACTCCAGAAAATTTAATGCAATTACAAAATAATATTCTTATGAATTTAAGATGTCCAAAATTACAAGATTTTCGATGGTACAAAGATATGTTTTTATCTCGTATCATGATAAGAGAAGATTGTTAACAATCTTTCAGAACTTCCAAAACTCTTTGTTGAGAAAGTGAAAAATTCAATTTTCAAAGAATTTGATGACCTTCATATGCTTACTTATGGTGAAATTATCAATTTTATCAACAAAGAAGCTTTAATTTTATGTAATGATTTAAAACTCAAAGCCACATTAAAAACAGAAAAATCTCAAAGTTGTAATGAACTGGGATCATTCTGTGAGCAATATGGTTTTGAAAAAATCATTCCTCCTTCTTCAAAATCGAAAAAACTTTTTCAAAACAAAAAATTTTCAAAAAGAAAACATTTCAAACATTTTCCAGAAGTTTCAAATAAAAAGAAATTTTCAAAAGGAAAACCTTTTTCAAAAAGAAAATTTTCAAAAAACACTTCTAACATCACTTGTTGGAAATGTAATAAGAATGGTCATTATTCCAATAAATGTCCTCTCAAGAAGAAGATTATTACTCTTCAAATTGATGAAGAAACTAAGAATCAACTTCTCAATCTCATCGAATCTAGTTCTGATAATGAGTCTAACTCAGAATTAGAATAGGTTTTTCTCAATCAAGAAGATTTTGATTATGAATCTACTCAAAATTCTGAATCTAGTTCTTCTTCTAATAATGATAAAGAAATTTGTGGTTGTAAAATTATAAATATTTTATCTAAAGAGGAAGAAATTGTTCAAGATATTATTGATAGGATTGATAATCCTAACCTCAAAAAGAAATTTTCATCTCTTTTATCTTCTACATCAAAAGAAAGTTTTGATGATATCAATATGACCAATATTTTTAAACGCGCTCAAAAGGAACTTTCAAAAGGTTCTAAACCCTCAATTCCAGAACTTCAAGGAGAAATTAAAGATCTGAAATCTCAAATTTCTAATCTTGAAGATCAAGTCAAAGAAATTCACATGGAAGTAGTTTGCTTAAAAGCAAAAAACTTAAATGATGAATTCTATTCAAAATTCAAAGGGAAATCCAAAGTTTCTTCAAAATCATCATAAAAAATACCCTCTCATCATTCAAAATCATCCTCATCTGATTTTTCATCTACTTCAAAAATCCCTCTCTCCGAAAAAGAAAAGGTTAATGTTATTAACTGAATTCAACTTCAAAAATGGTACTACAATATGACTATTGTAGTCAACAAAGAATTTAAGTTCACTACTCGTGTTCTTATTGATTCAGGTGCTGATCAAAATTGTATCAAAGAAGGCCTTATTCCTACAAAATATTTTGAGAAAACTACTGAGCCATCTATATGGTACTAGTGGTAAAAAATTAAATATTAATTACAAAATTTCAAAAGTTCATGTTTGTAATTCAAATATTTGTTTCAAAAATATATTTTATTTAGTGAAAGATTTGGATCAAGCTGTCATTCTTGGTACTCTTTTCATTGTTCAAATTTATCCTTTTAAAGCAGATTATAAAGGATTAACTACAAAAAATTTTGGCAAAAAAATATTTTTCGAATTCTCAAATCCTCCTTCTTATAAAGATGTCAAATCTTTAAAAGAAGCTGCAATTTCAAAAATTATTCATAATATTAATCTCAAAAGAAATCATATTCAATTTCTTAAAGAAGAAATTTCGTTTCAAAAAATCGAGAAAAGATTACAAGAGTCTTCTATCAAAAATCAAATTATTATTTTGCAGACTAAAATTGAACAAGAAATTTGTTCAACAATTCCAAATGCCTTCTGGGACAGAAAGAAACATGTTATTTCTCTTCCTTACAATTCTGATTTTCATGAATCAAATATTCCTACAAAATCTCGACCTATTCAAATGAAAAAATAATTACTTGATTTTTGCATCAAAGAAATCAATGATTTACTTGAAAAAGGTTTAATTCGTCCAAGTAAATCTCCATGGAGCTGTTCAGCTTTTTACGTCAACAATTCTGCAGAAATTGAACGAGGAGTTCCTCGTCTTGTTATCAATTACAAGCCACTCAATACCACTCTTCAATGGATTCGTTATCCAATTCCTCAAAAGAAAGATCTTTTGAATGGACTTTACAAAGTTATCATCTTCTCAAAATTTGATATGAAGTCAGGATTCTGGTAAATTCAAATTAAAGAAGAAGATAGATACAAAACTGTCTTTAATGTTCCTTTCGGACAATTTGAATGGAATGTTATGCCATTCGGTCTCAAAAACGCTCCTTTCGAATTTCAAAAAATTATGAATGATATTTTCAATCCTTATTCAAATTTCATTATTGTTTACATTGATGATGTTCTCATCTTTTCAGAAAATTTAGAACAGCATTTCAAGCATATTCACACATTCATTCATGTTATCAAGAAAAATGGTTTAGCAGTTTCTGCTAAAAATATTGTTTTATTTCAAACAAAAATTCGTTTTCTTGGTCATTTTATTCAAAATTCTACAATAACACCAATTCAAAAAAGTCTTGATTTCACTGATAAATTCTCAGATGAAATCATTGAAAAAAAAAGTTTGCAACGCTTTTTAGGTTGTGTCAATTATGTTGCCGATTTTGTCAAAGATATACGTCAAATCTGTGCCCCATTATTCAAAAGATTACAAAATAATGCTGACCTATGGAATCATGAGTGCACGTTAGCTGTCCAAAAAATCAAAAAATTAGTCAAAAATATTCCCTGTCTTTCAATCCTTAACCCTACTGCTTCAATTATTGTTGAGACAGATGCCTCTAACATTGGGTTTGGTGGTGTGTTAAAGCAAATCCCACTAGAGTCATCTCAAGAACAGTTGGTTAGATTTCATAGTGGAGTCTGGACTAGCCCTCAAAAGAATTACTCTACCATCAAAAAAGAAATTCTTTCAATAGTTCTCTGTATTTCAAAATTTCAAGACGATCTTATCGATAAAAAATTTATTTTGAAAATAGATTGTAAAACCTCAAAAGATATTTTACAAAAAGACGTAAAAAAATCTGGTTTCAAAACAAATCTTTGTAATATGGCAGGCTATTTTGTCCTATTTTGATTTCAAAATACTATATGTACAAGGAAAATCAAACTTCTTGACAGACTTCCTTACAAGAGAGTTCATTCACAAAAAGAGTGAAAATGAGTTGGGCTAAGCAAGTTAAAGAAGAGGATGAAAATCCTTTTCAAACAAAAACTAGTAGAACGAAAAATTCTACTCCCTTCTTTTCAATCAATGATCTCCCAAAAGATCATCTCAAAACAAAAATTCAAGAAACTTCATCTTCTTCAAACACTCTTTCAACCCTTGTCAAAAAATCAGAACAAAAACAAAAAGCATCATCCTCCACTCCTTCAAATTACAAAAAAGCCGTTCAAAGTACTGTAAAACTTCCTCAAATTAACCCTCCAAATACCTTCAAATATTTTACCAAAAATGTTTTCGAGAATTGCCTTGATATGGAAACATCTTGGCTCATAGATATTCAGGACTGGATAAATGTCTCTCTAGCATTTTTCCAGAAAACTTTTGGTTCATGCCTTCAAATATCAAAAAATCAAGAGAACATTATGAGACTATCCTTCTCAAAACAGATCAGCCATAATTTCTCATACTCCAGATCCAAAAGACAAGTCAATTATTATGTATTCAAAAATCAGTATTCTCAGAGTTTTGTCTTACGAAGACTGGGGACAAAACCCATGAGAAGAAAAGAGACTTAAGCTCTCTTCAACTTCTTTTTCAACTCTTGAAAACTTCAATTATTTTGATTATCAGAATGCTCGGTATAGAGTCTTCTTTTTTAGACCTATGACTCATTCTTGGTTCATTTTTTTTAATCAAAATTGTCATCCTCATTTTCCAAAATGGTTTCAAACATGGTTTGTTTATCATGGACTTGAAGAACAAATTTTACCCAGTCTCACTCGTCAAGGATATAAATATTTCAAAATTGAAGCAAAACCATTTCTGAAAACTCAGGAAAATATTTTGTTTCAGTTTGCTTTTAATTTGAAAGTATCCTAGATCTTTTGCTGGGATTTCTTTTAATTTCAAAATCTCAAAGATGAGTACTTTACTCAAAAGATCACAAGAAGATTCAAGATCAAATGGTGGTCAAAATTCAAAGAAACAAATTGTTGCCCCAAAGCAGTTCAATCATGGATTCAAGAACAAATGAATTTAGGTGTTCCTAAATTCTCAAAGAAAGAACAGGAAAGTCAAGCTGATTTCTTGACTGAAAAACAAAAGATTATTTCAATGTTATCAAAATGTAAAGATCCCAAAGAATCATTAGAAATTTATGAACAAATTTCTAAAGCTGGATCTACAAAATCAAGTGCACAAGACTCAGATCATGATTAAGAATCTCAATTCTCGCAAGAAATCGATAATGGTGATGACTTAATTGATTTAGGTTATGACTATGAAGGGTTCCTTGCTCAAAAGGATGCTTCAAACAAATGATTACATGGACCTAGTTTTCTTGATGAATTAAGAAATTTTCGAGTCTACAAATCAAGAGAAATTCTACTCAATCTTTGTCAAGATTTTCCTCAATGGTGTGATTATTGTCATGATATCAATCAACTTTGTGGACAACATCAATCACTACTTTAATAAAGAAAAATTCTCTTTATTAAAGGAAGTCAAAAGTTGGAAAAAAAATTGTCAAAAGATGGCACTTCTTTTCAAGATTCCTCATCATTTTGCCGTCCACTTTGCTTTTCAAGATTCTTTCTCTCAAATGAAAGAAATTTCAAGGCCGGATCTCGAGTATAAGAAGACCTCAAAAGTTCAGTTCAAGGCAGAGAGAATTCAGCAAGAAGAAGTTTATTTTTCTTTGTTAATTTGTTCTCTCAAAATTGTTATAATTTTCATTGTAAAGTTCACTTCTTCAATAATATTTCTCTATTTTCATTTCATCTTTTGATCTCTTTTTCCCCTGTTTCCCCTTGGGCCTTTATGGTATCAAAGCCATAAGAAAGTACAGTGAGATTATTTATAATTTTACACTTTAGGCACTGTTCAATAGGTTATTGATTTTTCTGGGATGTCTACTGAATAAACGTTGGTCAGCCCGTTGTTGCCAGGGAAGCCATGTTGGGTGGTCCCGTTTGTAGACTTGGTAAGAATCAGTCTATCCTATTATACAGTTTTTATTGTGAAAATTATTTTTGATTTCATTATACTCAATTATGTCTTTAGTTTCAAATTGGCTTAGGAGATCTAGGTCTAGAAATAGACAAAATTCAAATGAAAATATAACACAAATTTTTCAAAATGAAGAAGAAATTGATAATGCATCAACACCATCCGCATCAAATGATTTCAACTCAAATGAACTTCAAATTGCACAAATTGAACAACATCTTCAAAATTGGACTATTCCAAAGATAGATAAACATTCTATCTATGAAATAGGAAAATCTGATTTCACTCAAAATTATGTTATCAAAACATTTGAATAAACAATTTCAATTAATAGTCAAAATGTATTCATCAATTTATTTTCAAAAGAATCTATTGAATCTCATAAAAAGAAATTCAAATATCTTCATGTGAGATTAGTTCAAATTGCTGTCAAACCTTTGTTTAGGCTTGGTCTTGATATTCCAATTTTAATTACTCTTAGAGATAAGAGACATCTCAAATTTGAAAATTCTTCACTTTCGCTTCTTGAATCAAATCTTGAAAGTGGTCCAATATTTTCAAATTGTTATCCAGATTTTTCAATAAAATTGACAGATGGAGCAATTTTAAATTCTCTCAATCTTCATATTCAAACTAAAAACCTTGAGTTTGATAGTCGATCAAATGCTTTTGCTGTGATATATAGAATATATTACAAGCTTTTGAATACTCAACTCAATATTGGTGCTCTTCATTATTCACCAAGAGAAGAAAGTCTTTTGGTAGAAGTTAATCCATTTCATTCAAATGTTGAAATTCCTAAACGAATTCCCTGGAATCTTCAATCTAGAGGACTTGAATGGAATTTTGAAAATATTCAAGCTCCTCTTCCTGCTCAAATTCATACAATTCCTAATGAAATTTTAACTTTTTCTGATGGAAAAGCTAAAGTTATTTTTAAAGGATCCTCATTTGGAATTCAAAGATCTTATTCTTCCAGATCTTCTAGATTTGAAGAAAAACCCCAAAATTCTTTTCAATCTTCAAGAAATTCTACTTCATCTTTTAAAGGAGTCGATTTTACTCCTACTATTCCAAATCCTTTTTATCAACCTAAAGAAAAAGAAGAAGAAACTGAGCAACCAGAGTCTCCTACTTTTTCTGATATGGTTCCACCTTCAAATCAAGATCTTGATCATCAATGTAATGCAATTTCTTCTGAAATTGACAAAAGAAAAGAATTCAAATATGGTCAAGATATTTGTGTCAAAAATTTCAGAAAACTTTTTAGAGAAAGTTTTTCTTCAAAACAAAAAGAAAAATATTGGGAAGATTATTTTGAATCTTCTACTAATTTAAGTTTTTACGATTGGATTCAATTCAAGTTTTTGGTAAAAAACCAGAAAAAACTCAAATCTTTACAACTAGATTTGAAGAAAACCCCCAAAATTCTTTTCAATCTTCAAGAAATTCTACTTCATCTTTTAAAGGAGTCGATTTTACTCCTACTATTTCAAATCCTTTTTATCAACCTAAAGAAAAAGAAGAAGAAACTGAGCAATCAGAGTCTCCTACTTTTTCTGATATGGTTCCACCTTCAAATCAAGATCTTGATCATCAATGCAATGTAATTTCTTCTGAAATTGACAGAAGAAAAGAATTCAAATATGATCAAGATATTTGTGTCAAAAATTTCAGAAAACTTTTTAGAGAAAGTTTTTCTTCAAAACAAAAAGAAAAATATTGGGAAAATTATTTTGAATCTTCTACTAATTTAAGTTTTTACGATTGGATTCAATTCAAAGTTTTTGGTAAAAAACCAGAAAAAACTCAAATCTTTACTACAAAAATTCCTTCAAAATCTTGGAAAACTCCTGAAGGAAATACTTATCAATCTATTCATCCTCCTATGCAAGAAATAGTTATTTTTCAAGGAAAAACTGATATACTTGCATCTCCACTTAAGAAAATTCCTAAAGAACGATCTGATGATTCTCATATTGTTCCTAAAGATATAAAAAATATTCAATCTCAGAACAATTATACTAATATTGTGCTACAATCCATGTGCTCTCAATTAAATCGCATTGAATCAAATTCTGAATCAGAAGCTTTTATCTCTTAAAAAGACTCTTTTAATGTAGGTACATCCATCACTCATAAAACTAAAATATTGATTGTAAAATAGTGTTTGCACAATATTACATAATTAAGAGTATAAGGTTTCACGGGGGATATGACAGACTACTGACCTATGACCCATTTCAATGGGAGAATATAAATAACCTTAACATATAACAAAGTAATCACATTTGGATGCAAAATCAGAAACTCTGCACACATTCTATGCTTCTCAGATTGAAGGTACACCAGACTTGTAGAGTTCTCAACTCATTCACAGACCATGTTATTCCATTAATTTACTCATATATTACAGAAAGTACTGATTACGTTCCTATTCTAATTCTTTGTTTTCATCTTGGTCTTCATTCTTCTTCCAAATCTATCTGGTGTACAGCACTTAAAGCATGATAAATCGGCAGCAAGTTTTTAGTTTTCATTACTTAATAATTGTATTTTATTTCATTCTATAAGTCAATAACTGAGGAAGACTTGCTGGACACACACATCAAGTAATTGAGGAAGAATCAACGCTGAACAACTGAGAATGTCAATTTGTAGCACCAGCTTAAGCTAATCTCGCAGAAAATGGCTATTGACAGGCTAAAACATTTACAATGCATATGAAGGCAGAAGATTGTAATGACTTTTAACTTTTTCATCAATTTTTCACAATCCCCACATCTTGACATTAAGCCCCTGTTTGGCCCCCATTTTGTAGAGTTAAAAATGGGTGAAATAGTATTGTTTTTGAAAAATGAGTGATTGAAAATGAAGGAAAAGTTTTCAATTTACGTATAATATTATTTTATAGAATATTGTGTGGTTGAAAATAAGAGAGAGAAAAATGTAATGTAATGTAATAAAAATTAATGGGGGCTAAATTTTTTCTTGTTCTCGGTTGCCTAAACGGTGCCCTGTGCACAAAATAATTTTTTGTATCCTTTTGATCTTACAAAGTTAATAAAACAAATAGAATATGACAAAATCCATGGAGGTTGGTAGCCATTCGTGAGAACATATAATTTGTGAGAAATTAAGATTCTTACAACTATTCACATATAATACACATTAAGAAGGTAAATATCCAATAAAATTCTCCAAAATAGATGAACACAGTCACAGAGCCGGCCATATACAGACACACAAACAAAACATATCAATAGAGATTATACATATCAACAGATGTGTACATTTTATAATCGGCGTGGGCGACTTGATCAGAAAGAGTCGACGACGGGATTAGGGCTTCCCCCGCTTCAGTTGGGTGGATAGAGTTTGAGAGAGGGATTATGGAGGCCACGCAAATTGCAGAGCGAGATAGAGGGGAAAGAAATTGGGAGTGAGAGTGAGAACGATGGCGGGGAGAGTGAGCAGTGGTAGGGAGAGTAAGAACAGTGGCGGGAGAGTGAGAAAGGGGGAAGAAATTAGGGCTGGTTTGAGTTTATACCAAACTAACAGGGTCGGGTCTGGGTCGGGTCGGTTTGGGTTTTGTATGATTTTATATTTAACGTTGAATTTAGTCAATTTACTACAAAAGAAATTAATGACAACGTTCAAAGAACGTTGCCAAAGATACTTAACCGCAACGTTCAATGAACGTTGCTAAAACAAACCAACGGCAACGTTCTTTGAACGTTGCTGAAACAAACCAACGACAACGTTCAATAAGCGTTGCTAAAATATATACAGCAAAGTGCATTGTCCATTGCAAAAACTTGTTAATGGCAACGTTCAATGAACGTTGTCGTTAACAAGTTTTTGCAATGGGCAATGCACGTTGCCAAAAGTAATTAATGGCAACGTTCTTTAAACATTGCTAAAACATTTATAGTAACGGTCAATGCACGTTGCCAAAAAAAAAAAATAACAACAGTTTTTGAACGTTGCGAAACAGGGTATTAGCAACAACCACTCAAAGAACGTTGCTAAATCTTAATTTTCTCAATCAATGGCAACATGAATTTACTGAATGTTTCAATAAACCTCTTTTAGCAACATACAATTGGTGAATGTTTCCATTTAAATGTTGTAAAATGCCATTTTTCTTGTAGTGATTCTTGGGTTATATGACCGTGGACCCTAATCATTTATACCTTTAGAATAACATAAACTACCCTCCTTTTCTTCAAAAGAATCAATAATACATCTTCTACATTTTATTTTTTTAAATGCCTAGTTTAACATTTACTCCCATTTATAATTTTTAAAAAACCTCATTATAATTAAAAATCAAAATTTTAGTTTTTAATTAAAAACCAATTTTACGAATCACCTGTTAGAGTTATTTGTGTGGATATGACACTCATAGCATGAACTTTTGGCCTGGTGGCGATGATTATGATCGTGGACCCTAATCATTCATACCTTTAAAATAACATAAACTACCATCCTTTTCTTCAAAAGAATTAATAATACATCTTCTACAACCTTTTTTTTTAAATACCTCGTTTAACATTTACTCCCATTTATAATTTTTAAAAAGACCTCATTATAATTAAAAATCAAATTTTTAGTTTTTAATTAAAAACCAATTTTACGAATCTCATGTTAGAGTTATTTGTGTTACTATGTTATTTTTAGAGTATTAGTAAAATATTCATTTTTTTTTTATTGAAAAACAAAATTTTTGGGTAACATATGTGTTACTGTATGTTACTTTTTTATGAAAAAAATCAATATTCGCATGGGTAATATGTAGCGTTACAAAATATTACTTTTTATTTGAAAATAAAATAAAATCACTATCATCACCGCCACAACCTACTCAATTTTATTTGAGTTAAATAAAACTCGTTACTTATAAGGTAACACTTGTGTTACTTGTAGGGTAACACACATTTCGCCAACACCATAAACTCAACATATTCAAGCCAAAAGCAATCCAAAAAGTAGGGGTGTCAATTTGGCTCGTCGGCTTAGGAGGTCCGGAAAAAATCCGAGCTTGTTTTTCGAGCGCCTACCAAAGTCACGAGCCATTTTTTTACCCTTGAGCAAATTTATTAAAAATAAAAAATACAGCTTCGACAACTATGTGTAGCTGCACTGGTATAACAGGCAATTGCCTGCAATAGTTGCCTGCTAAAAATTAAAATTTCAGCAAGCAACCACGTAGCGACCTTGCATGTGCTGCCTAGCTATTTTAGCAGGCAGTCACATAGCTACCTTGCAAGTGTTGCCTACAATGGCAGTCGCATGGCTGCCTTTTAAAAAAAATTCATGAGCCGACTCGATAAGGTTCGAGCCGAAAACTCAGGTCGAACTTAGATTTTGTGGCAAGAAAAAGCTCGGTTCGGCTCGAGCCAAAAACAGTCCAAGCCATTTTTACTTGAGCCGAGCTTGAGGTTTGAGTTTCGGCTAGCGACTAGTTCGGCAAGGCTTGTTGATATCCCTACCTACAAGTGCCAATTCGCACCTTCCACGCTATGGTAGTCGCCAAATTCGAAATCTAGCTCCCAAAAATTACCATCTTCATATCCCCCCAATATCGCCATCAACATTACGATAACACGTGTTATTCATAAAGTTATTACCACCATAACTGGGCATATCCTAACCAAAAACATCCCAACACCACCAACCCACACTTTCCACCACTGTGGCCTCTACCATGATCATAATCAAGCTTCCAATATATACCATCATTTTTCAGGTTCCACCAATATTGTCATCAACATTAAAGTAACACATGAGCTACTTGTATGGTAACATACATGTTACCACAACCACAACTTTACATATCCAAGCAAAAATAACTCAAAACCACCAATCGTGATTTTATTAAGAGATTGAGATCTTAGTATGAACACAATATATTGTCAATTCAGTAGGTACCAATCAATAATGAGTTGACAAGCCAATGTCACCACTGGAAATCTTTACCTTCTTCCTCAGTAAAAAGTGGCTAAGTTTCTATAACTATCAATTCAATCCAGACCTGCTTCCAAGGTTTCAAAATGTTATCCCCTATGCATCCCTGTAATAAAAGAAAGTATTATTAATTTGAAAGGAGAAGCTATTAAATTCCACAATTCTTCAAAAAATTACTCATATCTTGCTGAAATTAGCCATCAACAATCAGACTGAACGATGCAATAATAATCACATAACTAATCCTTATAGCACTGCTTCAATTTGATACTGAATCACACAACTGGAATTCTGATGATGGCAAAATCTGCTCTTTTATGAGTGGGTAAGACAAGGATTCAACCCTACAACTGCTCTTACCAGATCCAAACCAAATTTAGGATTTAGTACTTATGAATCTCTCAAAATATATGTATAAAAAGTGACTTGTGTGTTTATAAAATGTTGATTGGGCTGCCTCCCTATTCTTGGTTGGCCCAATTTGAGTAACATTGAGCCTGGCCGGGTTGAATTGTCTTTCGGAAATTAAAAGCGTTTTTCGAAAATGCGTTTTTTCTTTTATAATTCGCAAGTTCTGTGGAACTTACACTTGGCATCTTTGTGATCATTGGATTGTTGATTTTTTGGTGGTCTGTTAAAAGCCTCGTGCCTCTTCATTTTCACTCTAATTCTGAGTGAATGGTTCTAGGGTTTTCTTCGTCTTTTCTCTGAGGGTTTTCTAAACTCGTTTTGTTAGTGTAATTTCTGAAAGCAATCTCTAATTTGAGTGATGTTAGGGTTGTATATCGTATATGATCTGTGAGATTGTAGAAACTGAATGTTATGTTAAAGAGAGGCGATAGAAATCTGAAATTGAAGAAACGACAGTTTCTTCATACATTCTTGTATCGATTCTTTGTGATTCTTAGTGGATTCGAGTCTAATCTACTTTTGTAGATGCTCAACGGGTGAGTAGGCTTTTGGCTGAACATCCGGGCCCTTAGGGGCAAAAAATACTTGTGTTCTTTACAATTCTGTAAATCTTTATTATTTTGCTGCAATCGATTTTAGAAAAGAATAATCATGAGACCAACAAGTGGTATCAGAGCAGTTTACGAAGGGTTAGGTTTTTTTCTTTAAATTTTAAAAAAAAAAATTTTAAAAAAAACCCTAGATCTTTTTTTTGGTTAAATCTTAAATCGAGAACACTTTGTGAAAATATTTTACAAGATTTACCTTCGGTTTAATTTTTAATGGATATTTTCAACTGCGAACTTTGTGATATTTCTTTGTGATATTTTTTCTGATGATTACTCTATTTTCTTGTTGTTTCTGAGGCTTCTGAATTTTTTTAGTAATGTTTCAATAAAGATTCGTACTGAGTAACAGTGAGTCAACTCGACTCATTCCGATTCCTGCTGATTTCCTATGACTCACTATTGAGTCACACTGAGTTGCTGTGACTCGTTGGCTTCTTGTGTGATAACTTGGCTTGTTCAACCGGTTCTGGTATTCTCTTAATTACCTCATTCATTCTGTAATACAGTTTTTTCAATCTTTGGTATTAGTTCCTTATTTTCTTAGTTTCTCAGTTAACTGTTGTTTAGATAATATATTATAAATAGAGTTGGTCATTAAGGTAATTGATCTTCTGCTACCTTCCTTTGTCCAAGGTCTCCTGCGAGGACCTGGGAATTTGAGGGAGTAGTGGGTTGAATAGGTCATCACTCTTTAGACCCTCTTTCGATTTGGTATCTGTATCTTTACATACTATTGTTGAATAATTGTACATGCTTAATATAAGATTCCTATATTGAAATCTTTAGTGCTTACTCTCACTGTCTGTACATATTATATCTTGTGTGATATACATAAATATATAAACTTGAATCTGTGGGTTTTCTGTGATCATGACTACTGCACAAAAATTTGAAGTAGAAATTTGGAGAGGGATTGGAGATTTTAGTTTGTGGCGCAAGAAAATAAGGGTCTGTTATTACAACAGAGGTGTGCTGGGGTCGTTAATGGGGTATGGCCTGTTGAGATGAGTACATATAGGAGACAGGAGTTAGATGAGATTGCCTGGAGTTCAATTTTCTTACATCTGTTTGATGGTGTACTAAGAAAAGTTGGGGAAACTACTACTACTCAAGTCTTATGGACCAAACTTGAATCCCTCTACTTGACTAAATCTATGCCCAACAAATGTTATCTCCTTAGGCAATTCTATAATTTTAGATTTGATCCCTCCTTAAGCCTAGAAGATAATTTTGATAAATTCACTAGATTGATTCAAGAACTGACTGACTGTGAAGAGGAATTATCTGAAGATCAACAAGTTGTTGCTCTGTTAAATGCATTAGGTGATAAATATAGAGAACTGAGAAATGCTTTAGAGTATGGGAGAACTGATCTTACTGTTGATATTGTGATATCAGTTCTAAGAAATAAAGAACTTGAACTTAAAACAGAATCCAAAGACTTTAAGTTTGGGGAAGGTTTGAATGTAAGAGAGAAAGTAAATCAGAACAAAAGGAATAATCAATGTAACTTTAATTCACACAAGAAGGGAAAGCCTCAATTTCCTAAATTCAGAAATCAAAATAGAAATCAATCAAAACCTAAGTTGCCAGCCAGAAAATGTTATTACTGTGGTAAAATAGGACATCTCATAAAGGACTATTTTAAGAAAATATCAGACATGAAAGGTAAACCAAATATAGATGGGTCTGCAACTGTTGTCTGCAATAATGAACTTGATATACAAGGAGTTGTTTTTGTTACCACAACCAAAAGAAACCAAAATGAATGGGTTCTTGAATCTAGGTGTTCTTTTCACATGTGTCCCATTAAAGAATGGATCATTGATTATATTGGCCTGAATAGTGGGGGTCAAGTTCAGATGGGGAACAATATGACCTGTCAAATAAGAGGTATTGGAAACCTTAAGTTATTGAAAAACAACTATATTCTTGAATTGTCCCAGATCAGATATGTACCTGATCTTCAAAGAAACTTGATTTCTTTGGGGCAATTGGATGATGAATATCAAATTAGGATTCATAAAGGACAAACTGTAATTAGTCTTAACTGTATAGAAATAATATCTTCTCCTAAATCAAATGGAATCTTTACACTGCAAGCTAAACCATTAGTTGGAAATAGCTCTGCAGTTGTAAAATCACATGACAATAAGACCCTGATTTGGCACAGGAGACTTAGCCATATTAGTGAAAAAGGATTAACAATTTTAAACAAATTAAAATATTTTGGAAAGGATAATATTGAAAAACTAGAATTTTATGAAGATTGTGTTATTTGAAAACAAAATAAACTGCCTTTTAAAATTGAAATTCACAAATCAAATTCTATACTAGAGTATTTACATGCTGACCTATGTGGTCCAGCATCTGTAAATACTTTAAGTGGGTTTAGCTTTTATTTACTAATTGTAGATGATTTTTCAAGAAAGATTTGAACTTTTCTTTTAAAACATAAATAAGACACTTTCCAAAATTTTAAACAATGGAAACTGATGATTGAAAATCAAACAAACAAAAAGGTAAAGGCACTTAGAACAGATAATGGTCTTGAATTTTGTAATTTTAAATTTGATCTTCTTTGTAAAGAATCTGGAATCTTGAGGCACAGAACAGTAACACACACTCCTCAGTAAAATGGTATTGCTGAAAGGATGAATAGAACATTATTGGAAAAGGTTAGGTGTATGTTGCTTAGTTCTGGTCTTCCAAAGATCTTTTGGGGAGAGGTCCTAAAAACTGCCACTTATCTGATAAATAGAATACCTTCAAGTGCTATTGATTTTCAAATTCCTGAATACTTATGGTCTAGAAATTCTCCAGATTACCTGAAATTAAGGGTATTTGGCTGTGCAGCTTACTCTCATCAAAATGTAGGGAAACTTAAACTTAGATCTCAAAAATGTATCTTTCTAGGTTATGGTGAAGAAATAAAGGGTTATAGATTATGGGAGAGAGAAAAAGGTGGGTTCAGGGTCATCATCAGTAGAAATGTGATTTTTGATGAAAGTAAATTCCCTTGTAAGATTTCCCCAACACGAAATACAGATTTGACCCTTCCTGTTAAAGAAACTGTCCTGGATAGTCCAAAAGATAATTCTAATGAACCTGATAATTTGATTGAGGTGGAGTCTATTCAATCTGAAATAGATCAACCTCAAGATGAGTCTGATGCTGAAAATCAATCTCAGAATACTGCCCTTGAAAATTATCAGTTGACTAGAGATGAAACTAGAAGAAATAGGTTCCCTTCTACAAGAATTAACGCAGATGAATTTGTAACATTTTACACTGAACTTGAATCTATTAATTCTGAACCAACAACCTTTGAAGAAGCTAAAAATTGTAAGGTATCCAAACTTTGGCCGAAAGCCATGCAAGAAGAAATGGACTCTTTAACTAAAAATAATACATGGATTCTTGTCAATAGGCCTAAAAATCAGATGGTTTTTTTTATTGGAAATGGGTTTATAAAATTAAAGAAGGTGAACCTAATCTTGGGGGCATTAGATATAAAGTCAGACTTGTGGCAAAAGGTTTTACACAAAAAGAGGGTATTGACTATAATGAAATTTTTGCACCTGTTGCTAAATACACCTCTATCAGAATCTTACTTGTCTTAACAGCCCACTTCAACTGGGAGTTAGACCAGCTTGATGTTAAGATAGCCTTCCTAAATGGTGACCTTGAAGAAACAATTTATATAAATCAACCAAAAGGTTTTGAACTAAAGACAAAATCTGAACAGGTTTGTTTATTAAAGAAATCTCTCTATAGTTTGAAACAGGCACCAAGACAATAGTATAAGAAATTTTACTCTTATGTTCAAAATTTTGGATTGCTTAAGAGTAATTTTGACTCCTGTTTCTTCTTCAAAGGTTCAGGTGGACCTGATTCTCTCTATCTATTATTATATGTTGATGATATGCTTATTGCTTGCCATGATAAATCTGAAATTATTTCTGTTAAAGAAAAACTTAAATCTGAATTTGAAATGAAAGATTTAGGACAAGCAAAGAGAATTTTAGGCATGGAAATCAATAGAGATGGAAAGAATTGTGTTCTGTATGTAAATCAAAATTCTTATGCGAATAAGATACTTGAGAAGTTTGCTATGACTGAGTGTAAATCTGTAACTTTACCTATTGCAAATCACTTCAAACTTTCTAGTGAACAGTCACCTAAAACAGATGAAGAATATGACAGAATGAGTAAGATACCTTATGCAAATGTTGTTGGCTCTATTATGTACCTTATGATATGTACAAGACCTGACTTAGCTCATGGTATAAGCATGCTTAGTAGATTTATGGCAAATCCAGGTGAAACACATTGGTTAGCTATCAAATGGATGTTAAGATATCTAAAGGGCTCAATTGAACTAAGATTAAAATTCCAAAGATGTACTGAAGGCATTATCCTGAAAGGATATACAGATTCTGACTTTGTGGGAGATCTAGATAAAAGAAGATCAACCTCCTCCTATGTGTTTACTCTGTGATGGTTGTGTTAGTTGGAAGTCCCAACTACAAAAACTTGTAGCTCTATCTTCCATTGAAGTTGAATATATTGCAGCATGTGACGCCGTTAAAGAAGGTTTGTGGTTAAGGGGGTTATTAAATGAAATTGGTTTCATGAATGAAACGGTTAGAATCTGTACTAATAACCAGAGTGCAATTCATTTGAGTAAAAATCCTGTATATCATGATAGGACTAAGCATATTGATATTAAATTTCATTTTGTTAGAAATGTGGTTGAAAAGGGATTAATTAACTTGGTTAAAATCCCAACTGAATTTAATCCTTCTGATATTGGTACTAAGATTTTACCTCTAAACAAGTTCAGAAATTGTTTGAAAATTCTGAACATACTTTGAAGGTAATAAATTCAATTTGATATTTGAATTTTATTTGTTGTTTTTTGCAAAAATCAACTGACTACTTTTCATTTTCTTTTTACAGGTTTTATAGAGCAAATGAAACAAAAATTAGACCAAGTTTGAATCCACGAAAGAATACCAAAAATAGATCAGCAAGGTGGAGATTGTTGATTGGGCTACCTCCCTATTCTTGGTTGGCCCAACTTGAATAACATTGGGCCTGGCCGGGTTAAATTGTCTTTTGGAAATTAAAAGCATTTTTCAGAAACGCGTTTTTTCTTTTATAATTCGCAAGTTCTGTGGATCTTACACTTGGCACCTTTGTGATCATTGGACTGTTGATTTTTTGGTGGTTTGTTAAAAGCCTCGTGCTTCTTCATTTTCACTCTAATTCTGAGTGAACGGTTCTAGGGTTTTCTTCGTCTTCTCTCTGAGGGTTTTCCGAACTCGTTTTGTTCGTGTAATTTCTGAAAGCAATCTCTAATCTGAGTGATGTTAGGGTTGTATATGGTATATGATCTGTGAGATTGTAGAAACTGAGTGTTATGTTAAAAAGATGCGATAGAAATCTGAAATTGAAGAAACGATAGTTTCTTCATATATTCTTGTATCGATTCTTTGTGATTCTTAGTGGATTCGAGTCTAATCTACTTTTGTAGATGCTCAACGGGTGAGTAGGCCTTTGGCTGAACATTCGGACCCTTAGGGGCGAAAATACTTGTGTTCTTTACGATTCTGTAAATCTTTATTATTTTGATGCAATCGATTTTAGAAAAGAATAATCTTGAGACCAACATAAAAAAATTATAAACATGAGCAAAACACAGGCTTTGGTTTTGAATGTGGTTACAAAAAATTATTGCATCAAATCATTGACAATATAGAATGAAATTGGTTTTTAAATACCAATAATGTTAAAAAAAATATGAAACCAATGACATAATAAAGATTATTTTGGCATCTTCATCTCAATCCAACCTGGGATTTGAAATTCGGGCAAGGTTAAGCAAAATAAAAGCGACTTCTCTGAAAATTTCCTGGCTTTTGTCATTAACCAGATTAATTATTTGAAAAGATAGATTAATCCTATAATTATATTTTAAATTTAATGACATTGTTACGCCTCTTCCAGATAGACTCCAAAAGTGACCCTATGGCAGCCACACAATGAGCGAATCTATTCCCACACGCCACGTCATCAAGCCCATGTTGCAATTTCCCTGAACATTCATGAAGAGGCCGAACTCCCATGAAAAAGCCGAACACTATGAAGGGGCCGAACCCTCTTGGCGAGTCCAAACCCTCATGGACAAGGTGAGGTGATGCGAGGCAGTGTAGGGATCTTCCTTACAAAATCTCTTAAGATTAATTGATGTGATAATTTACTGCACAATCACTCTACCAAGTCAATTTGTAAAGTCCAGTTCTTACATGTCAAGTCAGGTCATAGGGTTGGAAACGGTAAAAAAACATTAAATGTGCCTGTCCTAGGAATGACAGAATGATGTCTGTGATAAAGCACCTCGACTATCAAGATAAGACCACATATCTCTCTATCCAATGGTTAATGTTTCTACTCTTCTACTATAAAAGCTCACACTTAGCTCATGTTTGTCTTCCTTTAAAACCAAACTTTTCAATTCTCATACTCATTTTCAACAATATTCATACAATAAAATATTTTGTACATAACTCTAAACTTTTTTTCCTACTTTTTAACTACACATTCTTCAAAAAATCACTATTAAAAATACTATTATTATTTTCTAAATAATGGCCATCAAACTAGGGTTTAGTGTCATTTGAAAGTAATGCAATTTTATACTCTCAACTATAATTTTGTTCTCTAATTGTTCTCTTTATATTCTGGATCCTAACCCTTTTTTGTGGTTCATATCTTTAGCACGTTCCACACCCAATTATATACTCTCAAATAGATTGACTTGATCGTTGGGGCTGCCTTTCCCACCATCAAAGATGGCCACATGCTTTAACGATTTATTCAAGTGTGCAGAAAGGAGGCTACCTGGACATGAGTGGAACGAGGATCTATTGATCACGTCATCCATTCAGATTAAATAGGTTAGGTTGGCTCTTTTAGGCTTAAACACAACTGAATTTGTTGAAATTTGGTTATGTTGAAATTTTTACTTTTGCACTAAGTAGTTTTACAATGTCCCTAACTTCTGCTTGTTGCATCTATGTCTTAATTTTTTCCCCGTTGAATGCTTAATATCAATCTCTTATTAACTAGAACAATTTGTTCTTGATGAAGGTTTTCATCCAAAAATTTGTGAGGAGAGTGTAAAAAGACTTACTTGCCCTTCATATGTTTAAATAAGTAAATGTAGCAAATATAAAATCGCGACAAAAGAATTGCCCTTCATTTCAAAGCATGCTAATATAGGATGTTGACAGAAGTCATTATCGGCGGACTAGATATATTAATTAATGAAAAATAATCTGCAACAGAAAATTTGAAGGCAAGCGAAGATGGTGGAGCATTTATGTAATTAAAAAATAGCATAATAAATAAATTGAGGCGTCAGAGTGTTAAAAAGTAAATATTGACGCACAAATTACATTTTGATGCACCAATTTTTAATGTTATGAAAGCTTAAATATTTTCTTATTATAGTACTTATTTTCTCCTTTTTTTAATATTTTATTAATTAGAATATCGGTCCATAATTATGATCTCTTTCCAAAACTAAAATAAAAAGCCGTAGAAAGGGTAATAGAATCTCTTTCGTAGGGGTCAACATATTTTGAAATGAATAACAAATATTAAGTTTCATTTTTGTATTTGGCATTTTTTTGTTTATCTAAATATGATAGGCAAACAAATCTTTATACAACCTCCTAGCTGACTTTTAAGACGAAAACTGTCATAAGGGATAAGATGTTCTAAGTAATGAAAAGCTGATGATAATATTGCGATAGAAAAAAATGAGGATATAAAATGTGATAGTGAACAAATGTTGAGAATTATTGCAATTAAAAAGTGTACAAAAAATTTATAGGATCAATATAACAATCACCGTTAACATCTATAACATAGAACAGTACCCTCGACACAACGAAATCATTGACGCAACGATTTAGTCAGTGACTTAGTTACTTGATGTTGGTTCAGTAAGTGCACGATGTTACAAGTAATAAAGTGATGTAAAATTTGTTTCAACAAGATTCATGTTACTCAATACAACATAATTTAATTCTTATATTACTTTGAACCAATACTGGAAAGTGACAGGGAAATGATTTTAATTCTAATGACTATTTTAAGTTTAAAACAACAAATTAGTGAATTATAGTTGACGTCAGTTTGCAGATTATAACGATAAGAAAAATGCTAGAGCTCACGAATTCATCAGTAATTTCCCATTTTGATTTAGCCTGTGAAGTTAATGGTAATAGATGGCATGTTTACTCGATTGAATTCCTTTGAATCAATTGATAGTTTTTCTCAAGTAAAATTTAATCTATCTAAATAAATTCACTATATTTTATTTGAATTTTAACTTATCTCAGTTCATTCAATCACCAAGAAATTCAATTAATTATTGAAAAAAATAGAATGATGTTATTATCTTCCTATATTTCCATTTTGTATTATCTGGACACATTGCCGTTCACAAGTAAATCAATTATTGGCTGAGTAATCAAATTAGTCAAAACCAGAAGCAAGACAATACACAACCAAATTAAAATCAAACTTTCAAAGTGGATTTCATTGACTGCGCTAATCAGGAGAATTAGCTACAAATATTGTAAAAAGAAAAAAAAAAAGATTAAAATTGGAATCATCGCCAACTTTTGATTGGAAAAGAGAAGAAATAAAGAAAGTGTATCTTTCTTCAAGCTTGAACAAATCTTCTTCCTTCAATTTTCTCATACCCCAGCTCTTCAATGCTACTTTTCTCTCTACTTTATATTTAGCTAGGTATTGTTCTACTATCAATTAATAAATTCTCGACATCTAATTTAAATTTTGCAGAAATTATAACCTTACCATCACCTTCCCTACAAAATATATTCTATTACTATTTTATCTTTAAAATTTAAGGATCCAATGACCGACCTCCACGTCCCAATACGATTTTTATTAGAAAAAATGATTAGATTTGTAGCAGGATACTTTTTTGCAATAATTCTTTTTCTATTATATTCACTCATAATTACACTGGAATTAATTATTTAAAAAATTCTTAAAAGTCAAAACTCTAAGAAATATCTCCTAATCTCATAAATTAAGAGCATATATTTGGTACGACAGATTTTTAATTTATAAAAATAAGGACCAACAACTTTAGTATAAGTGACAATTATTTATCTTTTGAAACAACAAAAAGGTAAGATTAACAATTCACTAATTTTATTTCTGATAATTTTCAATATAAATTTTTATCCATTTTATGTTCTTAATAATGAAAGAAAGAATTTAAATTTATACTAAAAATGACTAACCAAGAATGAAGCTAAAGAAAGAATGAAGAATTTTTTCAGTGTTTTCTTGGGAATCCTCTTGCTAATATTAAAGGATGATCTTTCGTCCAAAGAATAAATTCTTTGCCGATAACAATCATCTTTTCTTCATTAATAGAATTATTTTCGTTTCTTTGTTAAATCTGTCTATGCTATATTAGTTTATCCAATCATTATTCATTAAAAACCAATAAAAACATTCTGAACCTAATCCTAAGCTAGCCTTTTAACAACTCTTTGTTATTCTACACCACATAATTTGAATCAATAATAATTGTATCTTATCTACTACCATTTAACTTTTAAATACGAAGACTCATTAACTCCCAATAACTTCCAAATAATTCGATAACCTCCTAATTGATGTTATGGAAAAGGCAGAGAAAGAAAATCATAGATTTTTGTATGGAGTATAGAACCATATTTTTGTATGAAATCTTACAAAAAGTGGCACTTAAATTGTGGCTAATAATCTCTTTCCATTGTCATCGGGATTGAGATTATCGGAGTGCAAGAAAATGTATATTTTAGAGTTTGGAAAGTAAGGTGATTCAATTATTCAAATAGATCTTGGAATTCATTACTTCATGTAAACATTTTCACTGGAAACTTATGATTATGAATGATATGAATTTCTTCATTTATTGATGAAAGTTAAGGCATATACATACCAAACTTTTGATCAAATAGTAAATAAGACCTACACGTAAAACCTTTTAGAGAAGTTTGATTTAAGGGCTATCACCCTAATTCAAGGGAGTAAAGCTACACAAACATTTATTTTTTGGCTTGAAAACGCTCCCCACCTAGCTTTTTCTGTCCGCCTTTATAATAAAGATAAAGCAAGAATAAAATGATCAATAAATAAGTAGAGAGATGGATGGGGTGGGGGGTGCAACAAATACAAAAGCTTCCTTAACCCCACAAGTAAAAAATACTCCTTAGTTGACAAAGACGGGGGGTTTCTTCAATCTCTAATTATGAGAAAGCAAACACAATTCTGAAAGCTTCAACAAAGGTCTGTTTTGGTGCACAAACAAGGAAAGATGAGAAAGTGAAGAGTAAAAGCCACAAATTAAAGAGAAAAAAGGAGGTTATTGATTTGATTTCCTGTTTTATTTGAAAGGTGCTCTCTGCAGGTTTAAATCAATTGGCGGAGTGAATTTCCAGTAACAGATGATGGCTGGAAACCCTAATTGGTGGAGTGTGAATGGCATGCATCCACAGTCTCGCCATCTCTCTTCTTCTTCTCCATTTCTGTATGTTTCTTCTTCTTCTTCTTCGGCTTCTTTGGATTCTTCGACTGCAAATCCCTCCCAAGAGTTTCCTGTACGGTCATGGAGCCAACTGCTTCTGTAAATCTCTCTCTCTCTCTCTCTCTCTCTCTCTCTCTCTCTCTGTGTGTACGTGTCTGTTAAGGATGAATTTCCACCTCTATTAAAGATAAAATAAATAGTTTACATATAAGGAGTTGAGCTAAAAATGACGTTAAGATAGAACCCAAGTCTCAGTATGTCATGGGGTTTTTGTTTCATTACCAACTCTCTGTGTGTACGTGTCTGTTAAGGATGAATTTCCACCTCTATTAAAGATAAAATAAATAGTTTACATATAAGGAGTTGAGCTAAAAATGACGTTAAGATAGAACCCAAGTCTCAGTATGTCATGGGGTTTTTGTTTCATTACCAACCCTAGCTAGTTCTTGGATCAAACTTCAAAAAGCTTATGAGTTTCTTTATTTTCCCATTTTACTTAGCATTTAAACCTTCTTCTTGATCTGTGCACCTTTATATGCATACTGCAACTAGCTCTGTGTGTTTGTGTCCGTGTAAGATTTGGCCATTTGGGTGTAATAATTTGACACTTGAAGTTATGGTTGATCAGGAGCGGATTGGCTGGTACTGAAGAAGACGAAAAGTTTGGTAATAGTCTTTTTCAGCAACAGAAGAAAATGGAGAATTGGGAAGTCCAAGTTCTGAACCCATCTTTTAGTATTCCTGTTGTTGATGTAAAGCAAGAAACTGCACAAACAAACCAACTTTATGGTAATGTAGAAGATGAATTTCAAGCTTCGAGATCTTCTTGTTGGCCTCAAGTCATTCCAGAATCATCCCCTACTTCTTCTATTACAAGTGTAAGCAACAATATCTTGAATTTCTCCGGCGCCAAGATGGACTACGACCGCAAGAATCAACATCTAGATCATTCATCGGAGGTTGGAAGCTTTATCAGTGATTATAATCCACAAGGAAAAAGAAAAGAAAAGCTATTATTTTCTTAGCATGCCCCAAAAGTATCATGATTAATTTGCTTGAAAAGTTTACAAAATGTCAAAATAACAGCCTACAAAAGACTTATCCAACAAATTTGGTGTCGACCACATGAATTATTTTGCTCCGATTCGTTCAATTCATTGCTACATAGCTGTTAGATTTGTTCATGGTTTGTTGACTGTAAAATTTTCCCTTTGTTCCTTTTGTAAAAGTGCAACAGCACGAGCATTGGTGGGGTATCTAAGAAGCCTAAGGTTCAACAGTCATCCAGTCAACCGGCTTTGAAGGTCAGGAATAATCTCTTTCGCTTTTACAAATTATTATTGGGGCTTCATTTATTTCTTCACAAAACTTGCATAAATTCTTAAGAATATTACTAAAAAAACAGGTGAGAAAGGAGAAATTAGGGGATAGAATAACAGCTCTTCACCAAATCGTTTCTCCATTTGGAAAGGTAAACTAATTGCATTCTTGATTCTCCAGTCTCCATTAACTACTCAATTCAAGGAATAAATCTGCAGCAACATTTAATTAATGCAACATTTAATTAATCTAGTTAAGATGAAACCAGTAAAAAACTGAAAAGAACCTTTCTTTTTACTTTATCATCATCCCATCTAAGGTTGTCTTTTAAGATTATAAAGAAAATTTTGGGAAAAAAAATAATTTGAGATTGAGCTGTGTTCTGGCATATTTCTTTCTCTTTTGCAGACTGACACTGCTTCAGTCTTGACAGAAGCCATTGGTTACATCAGATTCCTTCAGGGTCAAATTGAGGTAAAATATGCTTTGTTTCATCCATAATATTCTGTTCAAACAACAAAAAGAGTTCTACAATTTCTCGAAAATCATGCAGGCACTGAGTTCTCCTTACATGCGCAATGCATCGAGGAGCATGGGTCACCAACAATCTGTAAGTACCTAAACATGCGCATTTCACATTTTCCCATGAAAGACCAATATTTCTTCTCTTTCTTACACACACTGTAATTTTTTTAATTTTTATTTGAATAAACTCACGATGAGCTAATTTTTTTGCTCCAGGTTCAAGAAAGGGATTGTTTATCTCCAGAAGAGTCTGGTCAGGTATGCTTTATTGGATCCCTCACTTTCCTCAAAAGAGGCTTTAAATTAAATTAAAATAATACTATTTGCAGCTGTTCAGTACTGTAGTCACCCCGCATGATATATATGTAGTAGTAAATGATTTGATGTATGACATAATGTGACGGTTAGTGATTTGATGCATGTATGCCACATAGGACAACTTCATTAGTGAGCAATTGCAAATAATATTTTTCAATAAATTATTGGTTATTTATAGCAAAATACAAGTGTTTTGAAGTAGAAAAAGTTGCCTCTGTAAAAAGTTTCCCAGATTTATGAACTAAACCCCTGTTTGTTTCTCATTCTTTCTCCATTAAAATAAAAATATAATCATTATCCATCACATCAAGTCACCAAATTTAAATTTTCATCTATTGTGTGGGGCCCATGACGACCATATTTTTCATTCAAATTTTTGCAAAAATGAGAAACAAACGCCTTCTTAATTTTGCTAATAACAGTTCTTTTTTTTTTTTTTTTTTAAGTAATATTCTTAATGCCAGCCCTAATTTGATGACATTTATCTTCTTTATGAATTTTCTTCATCTAGTTCTTGAATGATGTTAGCATGGAAGGGAGTGGAGCTTATGAGGAGGTGCTCACTTATTTTTCTTATTTAATTAAATGCAATGGTTTCATAATCCAATCTGTTTTATGACCATAATTACAATTATGATTTCAATTTCAATTTGTTTTTATGATACTCCAATTGAGGCCCGTTTAACGACATTCTGCTCTTATTTCTGCATCTTATATAAAAATAATTTGAGGAAGCTCATGCTGAAAAATAAATAAATAAATTTATCAAAAATTATTTAAAAAATTCAAAAACAGTTTCTTAATTTTAGAAATAACTTTTGACTTTTCAAAAGTTAACGGCCTCAGACCCTTCCAATTCTGTGCAACGTTTATATGTCTTGATTAAAATTTGCCAAACTATTTGTTAGGTGAAATAATCTGTAACAGTAGTTTCATAAGAAACCTAACTAATATAAACGATTTTGCTCAATATCTCTTTTTTTTTTTTTTTTTTTTTTCCATTCCGTTCAAAATTTACGTCTCTATAATCTATCTTGCATTTTGATGCTCAACCTCCAAAAAAGGGTCTGTCATGTATGTAATGTGTTGTGTTCAAGATCTGATATAGCCTATGATGTAAAGTGTATTAAGTAGATTCATTAGTAATCCAGGTGAGTCTCTTTGGGAATGCATGAAAAACTGGATTAAATACTTGAAAGGTACATGTAATTTATAGGACTCATGTTTAGAACAAATAAAGATGGTTTTAAGCTTAAAGGCTTTGTTGATTCTGACTTTGCTAGAAACCTAGTGCAGGCACAAAATACAGCAAAGGTGGAGATTGTAAGATATGGGTTGATGAATTTTGTTGAGGCCCAATTATCTCAAAAGCCGGTTTCTTTAAGCCTACATTTATTATCCAAGTTGATGCCCAATAAATGGAAGAATCCGAATTTGGCAAAAATGTGTTCTTTAACTAACATGCTTTCAATTAAAAAGAATTATCTTCTGGATTGATGACACGTGGCGAGCCCTTTACCATTGGATCCACAGTCTCATATAAATAGAGCATTGTGACTTTAGGGTTACACTTTGTATCATTCTTTAGGGTTTTCTAGCTACGTGCCTTTCGTCTTCTCCATTCTTTTCTTGAGATTTATCTGAAAATACATAGTATTTTTTTGAGAGAAAAGAGAGGAGAAACCCTCATGTGAGTTTGCTATGTGGGAAGATTGTGTTGTACTGTTTTTTTTTTTTTTCGGGGGGGT
>NC_036254.1:23334011-23352853 GCF_002742605.1 Olea europaea var. sylvestris | reverse complement strand
GAGTTTCTTTATTTTCCCATTTTACTTAGCATTTAAACCTTCTTCTTGATCTGTGCACCTTTATATGCATACTGCAACTAGCTCTGTGTGTTTGTGTCCGTGTAAGATTTGGCCATTTGGGTGTAATAATTTGACACTTGAAGTTATGGTTGATCAGGAGCGGATTGGCTGGTACTGAAGAAGACGAAAAGTTTGGTAATAGTCTTTTTCAGCAACAGAAGAAAATGGAGAATTGGGAAGTCCAAGTTCTGAACCCATCTTTTAGTATTCCTGTTGTTGATGTAAAGCAAGAAACTGCACAAACAAACCAACTTTATGGTAATGTAGAAGATGAATTTCAAGCTTCGAGATCTTCTTGTTGGCCTCAAGTCATTCCAGAATCATCCCCTACTTCTTCTATTACAAGTGTAAGCAACAATATCTTGAATTTCTCCGGCGCCAAGATGGACTACGACCGCAAGAATCAACATCTAGATCATTCATCGGAGGTTGGAAGCTTTATCAGTGATTATAATCCACAAGGAAAAAGAAAAGAAAAGCTATTATTTTCTTAGCATGCCCCAAAAGTATCATGATTAATTTGCTTGAAAAGTTTACAAAATGTCAAAATAACAGCCTACAAAAGACTTATCCAACAAATTTGGTGTCGACCACATGAATTATTTTGCTCCGATTCGTTCAATTCATTGCTACATAGCTGTTAGATTTGTTCATGGTTTGTTGACTGTAAAATTTTCCCTTTGTTCCTTTTGTAAAAGTGCAACAGCACGAGCATTGGTGGGGTATCTAAGAAGCCTAAGGTTCAACAGTCATCCAGTCAACCGGCTTTGAAGGTCAGGAATAATCTCTTTCGCTTTTACAAATTATTATTGGGGCTTCATTTATTTCTTCACAAAACTTGCATAAATTCTTAAGAATATTACTAAAAAAACAGGTGAGAAAGGAGAAATTAGGGGATAGAATAACAGCTCTTCACCAAATCGTTTCTCCATTTGGAAAGGTAAACTAATTGCATTCTTGATTCTCCAGTCTCCATTAACTACTCAATTCAAGGAATAAATCTGCAGCAACATTTAATTAATCTAGTTAAGATGAAACCAGTAAAAAACTGAAAAGAACCTTTCTTTTTACTTTATCATCATCCCATCTAAGGTTGTCTTTTAAGATTATAAAGAAAATTTTGGGAAAAAAAATAATTTGAGATTGAGCTGTGTTCTGGCATATTTCTTTCTCTTTTGCAGACTGACACTGCTTCAGTCTTGACAGAAGCCATTGGTTACATCAGATTCCTTCAGGGTCAAATTGAGGTAAAATATGCTTTGTTTCATCCATAATATTCTGTTCAAACAACAAAAAGAGTTCTACAATTTCTCGAAAATCATGCAGGCACTGAGTTCTCCTTACATGCGCAATGCATCGAGGAGCATGGGTCACCAACAATCTGTAAGTACCTAAACATGCGCATTTCACATTTTCCCATGAAAGACCAATATTTCTTCTCTTTCTCACACACACTGTAATTTTTTTAATTTTTATTTGAATAAACTCACGATGAGCTAATTTTTTTGCTCCAGGTTCAAGAAAGGGATTGTTTATCTCCAGAAGAGTCTGGTCAGGTATGCTTTATTGGATCCCTCACTTTCCTCAAAAGAGGCTTTAAATTAAATTAAAATAATACTATTTGCAGCTGTTCAGTACTGTAGTCACCCCGCATGATATATATGTAGTAGTAAATGATTTGATGTATGGCATAATGTGACGGTTAGTGATTTGATGCATGTATGCCACATAGGACAACTTCATTAGTGAGCAATTGCAAATAATATTTTTCAATAAATTATTGGTTATTTATAGCAAAATGCAAGTGTTTTGAAGTAGAAAAAGTTGCCTCTGTAAAAAGTTTCCCAGATTTATGAACTAAACCCCTGTTTGTTTCTCATTCTTTCTCCATTAAAATAAAAATATAATCATTATACATCACATCAAGTCACCAAATTTAAATTTTCATCTATTGTGTGGGGCCCATGACGACCATATTTTTCATTCAAATTTTTGCAAAAATGAGAAACAAACGCCTTCTTAATTTTGCTAATAACAGTTCTTTTTTTTTTTTTTTTTTTTTTAAGTAATATTCTTAATGCCAGCCCTAATTTGATGACATTTATCTTCTTTATGAATTTTCTTCATCTAGTTCTTGAATGATGTTAGCATGGAAGGGAGTGGAGCTTATGAGGAGGTGCTCACTTATTTTTCTTATTTAATTAAATGCAATGGTTTCATAATCCAATCTGTTTTATGACCATAATTACAATTATGATTTCAATTTCAATTTGTTTTTATGATACTCCAATTGAGGCCCGTTTAACGACATTCTGCTCTTATTTCTGCATCTTATATAAAAATAATTTGAGGAAGCTCATGCTGAAAAATAAATAAATAAATTTATCAAAAATTATTTAAAAATATTCAAAAACAGTTTCTTAATTTTAGAAATAACTTTTGACTTTTCAAAAGTTAACGGCCTCAGACCCTTCCAATTCTGTGCAACGTTTATATGTCTTGATTAAAATTTGCCAAACTATTTGTTAGGTGAAATAATCTGTAACAGTAGTTTCATAAGAAACCTAACTAATATAAACGATTTTGCTCAATATCTCTTTTTTTTTTTTTTTTTTTTTATCGAAATTGTTTCTTAATCTGTGATTTCAAATGTCTTCGTAAATTTCATAATATCGTTAAAAAATTCTAATTGATCTAAACTAATGTCTCATTTTCTGCTAACATAATTATAGAATACTGAAGATGGACAGAAGGACTTGAGAAGTAGAGGGCTGTGCTTGGTTCCAGTTTCTTGCACTCAGCACGTGGGAAATGACATTAATGGAGCTGATTATTGGGCGCCGGCTCTTGGTGGTGGATTTTGATTCTGATTTATTTTCTGCCACCAAAACCACCGCCTCGTGGTGGAGCTAGCTCTAACATCAGAAGCAGTCAGTCTCCAAGCAAGGTTGACTGCCACTGATGCTACCATTCATTCTGATAGAGAAGAATTCAAGAATGAAGAAGCCTTTCTGCTTTTAAGGAAAACAATAATGACCTAGATTGCCATGTATATATGCATTTTAGCTTTAATTGGCACCATTGAATATCTTCACCTCAAGCTCTTTGCTTTATTAAATTTATGGAAACCCAATTATCCATTTGTTTTTCAAGGATGAATGCTGTGTTTACTACACGAATTTGCCTTTAATGGTAAACCGTTTATTATAGTTGCACAATCAATTTTAACTGCACGCAGAATTCGGATGTTTTTTCAATGTCAATTGAACGAAAATTAATTTGGAAAATTTGGATGATAACATGATCGGAGGTTTACTTTAGATGTGGCTTTATTTATTAAGTAAGTTCACCACTGATGTACCAAAATGTAAGAATTTGGCAATCCTTGTTAGAAAATTAAATTTGTGAGTAAAGATTAGCAACTAGTTTCCTCTTATATGTCTCCTAGCTCTGGGGAGACCACAAGGATATCCAGGGCGGAGCTTGATAGAAAATTATGTGCTATCTTGGAAGTGAGACTCTGATGTCATGTAGTCTCTTGGCGCGTACTCGAAGGTTTGAACGAGCGAGAGATTGTATTTTGTATTGATCGTATGTACTTTTTCTCTAATTTCGGCCAGTTCATTTTTCGTTTTTTTGTTAATTGAATTTTTTCCGAATAATTCGCCATGATATGCCCCACCCATGAGTAACTATTTCATAGCAGCCTCATTAGACGGTCCATCTTTTTTGGTAGAAGAGAAATGCTATCTTCATTCGGACCAAGACAAAACTTTTGGTGTTTCTATTTTGTTTTCTTGTTTTCTATTTTAATCTCTCCATTATTCTTATTGTTTTCCCTAAGGAGGATCCTAAGGAGTGAATTAGGGAATTGGTATTTTTTGTTATTGTTTTCTATTTTTATTTCTCCCTTTTTCTTAATATTTTCTTGAGTAAAGATCCTAAAGGAATCAAGAAACTGGTCCAGATTCCTAGCACACGTGAAAATATTAATGTAATTCTTCAACAATAACAACAAATTTAGAGTCGATTATACAAAATTATTTTTGTCACTATTAGCAAATCACTAATCTACAAGAAGATACAAACCTGCCAATACTCAATAATCACAAAATGTTAAGCTAGATTTGATTGACCTCTCGATCTTTAAACATATTGTACTATAATTACGTCACTTTAATAAGCCTAAGTCAATTACGCTAACACTTTTTTTTGCCCTCTCTCTTATTTCCACCAACCATTCAAACTTTTATTTGGTCGAAAGATGTCAATAGCTTATATTGCACCCCCACCACGCAAAATAAACCCATGTTCGTTTTTGGGCCTACTGAAAAACTTTTTTGAGTGAATTGTACCAAAAATGAGGATAAATCTCTCTTCTTTCTCTCTCTCTAGAACTCTTGTTTCGCCATCATGATGTCACGGTTTCATCATACGCACAATCTTGCAAAAGAAAATAAGAATCAAAATTTTAATTGATTTTTTATATGGGAGTATTCTACCTTTTAATAATCCACTTGTTTTCCACTTTGCAAAAAGAATTTACAAAAAAAATGTTCCAAAGAGGACACGATGTGTATATATATTATTTAATGTGTGTGTGTATTATTTGCAATGTAATATTAATCTGTGGCCAAAGAATAAGGTCAACACAATCATCGATTCATAATAATAAAAATAAAAAGAAGGGTTGTCTTTTTATGCTTTTTAAAAGGGAGCTTATATTTTTGCCTAGCCAAGAATGTGACAGCTAGCCATTTTTATTTTTTTTTACAAAATTTTATGAGAAAGTTGGGTTGCTCAAGTCCTTGTTTGTCTCTCATTTTTCAAAAATCTAATTTTCTTTAAATTCATTTTTAATCACACGTTTTATAGAATCACAATTTTATTTAACTTTTCAATTATTCATTTCTTTAATTTTTATTAAAATCTACAAAAAAAATTCATTTTTATTTAAACCAAACAGGGGCTAAAGGTATAATATGAACAAATCGAAAAAATATTGTTCAAAGATAGACCTATTTTTTTCAATAGACCATTCGAAGAAAATAAAGAAAATTGTTTTACCTACAATTTAGAATAGTGGCCAAGGTTGCTTGAAAATTTTTAAAGTGTTAGAACATTTTCAAAAGATGCTCTCTATTTTAAAGAGCCCACCTTTAAAATTATGCTATAAGAGATTCTTTAAATTCACATTTTAATTTAGAGGGTAGATTTGACTCTTTAAATTTGAAAAATCAAATTCACTCTTTATAATTAAATGAATCCAAAGTTTTTCAACTTTCGATGAATGAAAATAATATAATAATTTGGAGGGAAACTTAGGAAAAATAATAAATACTTTTTAAGGATAGTAAAATTAAGTGTTACATATAAAAGAGCCTGTTGGAATGCTTAAAAAATTTCTTTCTAAATTTATAGATACTCTCTAAATTATAGAATATGATCTTTAAAAACAGAAAATCTTTTGGAAATGCTCCTAGCGTTTCCATTTCAGTCAATTTGTAAAAGCTCAAATAAATATTCTTATTCTATTTTTTGTTTTTCAATAAAATTGAGAAACTTATCAAATACTTTCAATCACCATACCTCCATGTCGAATCTTTTGATCAATAGTATTATTTTCTGATGCAGAAGATCCTCAAAGAGACAACTATAGAGCATATTTATGAAACTACTTAGATCTTATTTTTACTATTCATCCTAAGATTATCACAGTCGTCTATAAAAGTTCAGAACTCATGCATATAAGAAACAAACATTTTTATTTAATAACAAAACTAGATTTGAGATGATCTACAATGAAGGAAGGAAGCTCCTTATATAGATGAGGAGATCCATAATGTATACCACTCACCGCACTATAGTCGACACAAGGACGATAATTTTATAGAAGACAAATGACTCACCACTATTTTTATTGAAGTAGGGTAATAATTCGTTCGACATAGGCACAAATTTTATACGATGGCGAATTAAAAAACATCTTTTGAAAAGCAAGAATTTGCTAAAGTGCACTTATAACAAACGATAAATACTTTATAAAACTAATTTTTTTATGTGGCCTGAGTCATGAAGGTGTACCAAAATTTGCTGCTCGGCCAGGTATATCCGAGTCATCAAAGGGAAGTCCTTACTGTTTCTACTAGGGCCAATTATTATGATCAGGTTTTTCTTTGAAAATTTTTCTTCCAATTTTTTAAGATTATTTGAATATGTGGGATTAAAATCATATGGTTGTATTTCATATTCTTATGGGTATTGAGGGTCCTGAAAAATACTGTTATTGTAATTTATCTCTGTCTCTAACTTGATTTTGGATTGTTTAGATTACTCGGTCCTAGTTTGTCTATGTCCATTGATTTAGGATTATTTTTTATTTTTTCTTCAAATTCATTCCAAAGTTTTTCACAAAGTTGTTGTCCGTCTGGTGATGTCTTTGGATATCTGGATGTTTTTCGAAAGCACTAATGTGGTCGCCTAAGGAAAAGTTGATTCCAATGTGTCTTGTCAATTTTCCAAGAGTCAAATGGATAGTATCCAAAGATCGGTCCAAAGAGTTGACTTGTGCTTCTCTGAATTTTTTATGTCTTGTTGAGTCTTGAAGCATAATCTAGGGGCAAAATTTTCCATGGAGCATCATCTTCTATGTCTGGCTAGATTTGAGGATGAACAGTTTGATTGATTTTAGCTATTCTTCATTGAAATTCTGAGAACTCTTTTGGATATTTTTTCTAATCTTGGTATAGATTGAAATGTTGGACTGCATGCTCTTTGACATGGGGAAAATGCTAGTAGGTACCTGTATCTGCAAAATAACCTTGTCTCTAGAAAATCTAGATTACAAAAACATTTTTTTGGGTAATTCTGAGGTCTTTAAATTTTAAATAAAATGCTTTAAACATTTTATCCAATAAAAAATAGGATAAAACCATTCGAAAAATTTCTATCTCAATGTGATTCTTGAAATGGATCTCCTTCATGAAAACTTCGAAAACTAATTTCTTTAAATCATTCAAAAGAAGCACTAACATTAAAATAAATTCTAATTTGATAAAGTTTCAACAAATACGATAACAAACAAAGTAATTCTTTAGAAAATTTTGAAACTGCTTGATGTGGAATTATATAAAACAAAGTGGAAAATATGATAGTCTGAATGAAATCCAAAACCACCAAGTGTTTCAATCCCAGTCTACCTAATGACCATGGACTAGTATTTGAACATGAGTTCTTTGGCTATGGAGTGAAGGGTTTTGTCTCTGATGAGGGTATTTAGTTGTGGGGGGATAGACTCAACTTGATGAAAGGAATTGGAAGTAAAGAGGAGGAAGGACTTATCATGCAGATTATGGGAATGGTTGGATATAAATTTGGTCTAGTGAGTAAATTTGAAAAAAGATTAGCTTGTCCCTTTATGTGGTTGACATCAAAGTCAAATTTTGAAAACCATTCTGCCCATCTAAGTAGTCGAGAAATTGAGATTTGTTTTTGTTTGAATGAGAGTATTTTAGAAAATGCTGACATGTTCATCTCAACCAAAAATTTATAACCAATGAGTTGGAATTGGAATTTCTCTATACCTCGCTTGACTACCAAAATTTCTTTGAAAGGCAAATGACAATATTTTTCTGCTTATGAGAATGATCCACTTTTATATCAACAAATAGTTATTTTTCAATCTTTTTCCTTCAAAATAACTGCTTCCAATATAGATTACTTGCATCAATTTGCAAGATTCGCTTTCCATCAGTGAAAATAGATAAAGCTAGGAGTTCTTGTACTTTTACTTTATCCTCTTAACTAATTATGTTTGTTCTGAAGACCATGATGGTGCATCTTTCTTTAGCATGTTTTGTAATGGTCTGATAATAGGAGATAGATGTTCAACAAAGTCTGCTATATAGTTTACAATTTCAAAAAATTGTCAAACCTCCCTTTTGGAGAGATCTATGTCAGAAAATTTCAAAAATTCCTGACAAACATGTGCTTGTCCAGAATATTGACCATCTTTATTATGCATTCCCCATAAATCAATTTCAAAAACTCTAATAACCATTTTCTTCTGAGAAAGCATGACTCCAAATTGTTTTGTCAAATCTGTGAATTGAGATAATAATTGAAAATGAAAATCTGCATCTTTTGAGAACAAGAGAATATTATCAATATAGATTAATCCTAACTCTATTATTGGATGATAAATTCTTGTGATTGTCTTTTGAAACAATTAAGGGTCCATCATCAGACCAAATGGCGTTACCATCTATTGGTAGTAACGATTTGGAATACAGAATCCACGTCTTATGTGTATCTTCCGATTTGATTCCAAGTTGCCAAAATTTTGCCTTTAGATCAAACTTTGAGAAAACCCTTACTTTGGAGAACAAGAGAATATTATCAATATAGATTAATCCTAACTCTATTATTGGATGATAAATTCTTGTGATTGTCTTTTGAAACAATTAAGGGTCCATCATCAGACCAAATGGCGTTACCATCTATTGGTAGTAACGATTTGGAATACAGAATCCACGTCTTATGTGTATCTTCCGATTTGATTCCAAGTTGCCAAAATTTTGCCTTTAGATCAAACTTTGAGAAAACCCTTACTTTTGGATAATTTTGAAAATAAGGCATTTCTATTTGAAAGAGGAACTTTGTCGTCGGCAAGAGAGTAATTGAACGATTTATAGTCAATAATAATTCTCATTTTTCCATGAACTTCTTCACTTCTTTTATTGACATAAAAATCTAGACATGCCCGCTGGGACATGGTTGGTTAAATGAGACCTTGAGCTTGTAATTGGGCTAACTCTTTTGGTCGCTAACTGGAGGGGTTTTGGACTTATTCCAATATGATTGGCTTTAGTAAGGTTGATATCTTCATTTCTTTTGAGGATAAGGCTATGAAAAAGTTTGGATTTTTCCACAATTGGTGAGTACATTTAGCAAAGAAATCTGTATGAAAATCTGCATGAAAATCTGCAAAACATTCTAGGATTAATAGGTTTATTATGTTATCAATACTGGTTATAGAGAAATAAGTGGTTGGCTCTATATATGGCAAGAAGTAGGACTGCATCTTAGGCCATTTGGAGGAGAAATAACTCATTTTGCACATAATTCGCTAAATGATGTCAAAACCGATCACAATATCTTGGTAAGGATGAACCAAGAAACTTATGAGAGATATTGTATTCAGGAAAGAATTGGAGTGTCACTGGCTTATTAATCAATTTTGTTAAAAAAATATTCATTGTTGGCCACCTAGAAGATCTGCTAATGTTCTTTCCACTTATTTCTAGAGAGAATGGCTGGACTTAAAATTGAACAAGTTGCACTTGTAACAAATAATCCTACGATAATTATTGCTCTTTCATATATTTCCTAGGAATATTTTGATTTAAGTAATTGGAACTAGAAGACTAAGATTAATGACTTGCATTCCGTAACATTCTTCTATGTTGTCGTACCCATTAATGTTGTTGTCATCGGGGTCAAACGATCTCAAGGGTTTGTTCATTTTCTTTGGAAATATTAATTCAAGATCTGCTTCATCAATGTCTATTTTTGTTGATGCATAGATTTGGTATAGTATTTTTCCCTTCTTTTGATTGGAACAGTTCTTTGCAAAGTGGCCCTTTTAGCCACAAAAAAAACACACACACACACACACACATATATGTGTGTGTGTGTGTGTGTGTTTTTTTTGTGGCTAAAAGGGCCACTTTGCAAAGAACTGTTCCAATCAAAAGAAGGGAAAAATACTATACCAAATCTATGCATCAACAAAAATAGACATTGATGAAGCAGATCTTGAATTAATATTTCCAAAGAAAATGAACAAACCCTTGAGATCGTTTGACCCCGATGACAACAACATTAATGGGTACGACAACATAGAAGAATGTTACGGAATGCAAGTCATTAATCTTAGTCTTCTAGTTCCAATTACTTAAATCAAAATATTCCTAGGAAATATATGAAAGAGCAATAATTATCGTAGGATTATTTGTTACAAGTGCAACTTGTTCAATTTTAAGTCCAGCCATTCTCTCTAGAAATAAGTGGAAAGAACATTAGCAGATCTTCTAGGCGGCCAACAATGAATATTTTTTTAACAAAATTGATTAATAAGCCAGTGACACTCCAATTCTTTCCTGAATACAATATCTCTCATAAGTTTCTTGGTTCATCCTTACCAAGATATTGTGATCGGTTTTGACATCATTTAGCGAATTATGTGCAAAATGAGTTATTTCTCCTCCAAATGGCCTAAGATGCAGTCCTACTTCTTGCCATATATAGAGCCAACCACTTATTTCTCTATAACCAGTATTGATAACATAATAAACCTATTAATCCTAGAATGTTTTGCAGATTTTCATGCAGATTTTCATACAGATTTCTTTGCTAAATGTACTCACCAATTGTGGAAAAATCCAAACTTTTTCATAGCCTTATCCTCAAAAGAAATGAAGATATCAACCTTACTAAAGCCAATCATATTGGAATAAGTCCAAAACCCCTCCAGTTAGCGACCAAAAGAGTTAGCCCAATTACAAGCTAAAGGTCTCATTTAACCAACCATGTCCCAGCGGGCATGTCTAGATTTTTATGTCAATAAAAGAAGTGAAGAAGTTCATGGAAAAATGAGAATTATTATTGACTATAAATCGTTCAATTACTCTCTTGCCGACGACAAAGTTCCTCTTTCAAATAGAAATGCCTTATTTTCAAAATTATCCAAAGTAAGGGTTTTCTCAAAGTTTGATCTAAAGGCAAAATTTTGGCAACTTGGAATCAAATCGGAAGATACACATAAGACGTGGATTCTGTATTCCAAATCGTTACTACCAATAGATGGTAACGCCATTTGGTCTGATGATGGACCCTTAATTGTTTCAAAAGACAATCACAAGAATTTATCATCCAATAATAGAGTTAGGATTAATCTATATTGATAATATTCTCTTGTTCTCAAAAGATGCAGATTTTCATTTTCAATTATTATCTCAATTCACAGATTTGACAAAACAATTTGGAGTCATGCTTTCTCAGAAGAAAATGGTTATTAGAGTTTTTGAAATTGATTTATGGGGAATGCATAATAAAGATGGTCAATATTCTGGACAAGCACATGTTTGTCAGGAATTTTTGAAATTTTCTGACATAGATCTCTCCAAAAGGGAGGTTTGACAATTTTTTGAAATTGTAAACTATATAGCAGACTTTGTTGAACATCTATCTCCTATTATCAGACCATTACAAAACATGCTAAAGAAAGATGCACCATCATGGTCTTCAGAACAAACATAATTAGTTAAGAGGATAAAGTAAAAGTACAAGAACTCCTAGCTTTATCTATTTTCACTGATGGAAAGCGAATCTTGCAAATTGATGCAAGTAATCTATATTGGAAGCAGTTATTTTGAAGGAAAAAGATTGAAAAATAACTATTTGTTGATATAAAAGTGGATCATTCTCATAAGCAGAAAAATATTGTCATTTGCCTTTCAAAGAAATTTTGGTAGTCAAGCGAGGTATAGAGAAATTCCAATTCCAACTCATTGGTTATAAATTTTTGGTTGAGATGAACATGTCAGCATTTTCTAAAATACTCTCATTCAAACAAAAACAAATCTCAATTTCTCGACTACTTAGATGGGCAGAATGGTTTTCAAAATTTGACTTTGATGTCAACCACATAAAGGGACAAGCTAATCTTTTTTCAAATTTACTCACTAGACCAAATTTATATCCAACCATTCCCATAATCTGCATGATAAGTCCTTCCTCCTCTTTACTTCCAATTCCTTTCATCAAGTTGAGTCTATCCCCCCACAACTAAATACCCTCATCAGAGACAAAACCCTTCACTCCATAGCCAAAGAACTCATGTTCAATTACTAGTCCATGGTCATTAGGTAGACTGGGATTGAAGCACTTGGTGGTTTTGGATTTCATTCAGACTATCATATTTTCCACTTTGTTTTATATAATTCCACATCAAGCAGTTTCAAAATTTTCTAAAGAATTACTTTGTTTGTTATCGTATTTGTTGAAACTTTATCAAATTAGAATTTATTTTAATGTTAGTGCTTCTTTTGAATGATTTAAAGAAATTAGTTTTCGAAGTTTTCATGAAGGAGATCCATTTCAAGAATCACATTGAGATAGAAATTTTTCGAATGGTTTTATCCTATTTTTTATTGGATAAAATGTTTAAAGCATTTTATTTAAAATTTAAAGACCTCAGAATTACCCAAAAAAATGTTTTTGTAATCTAGATTTTCTAGAGACAAGGTTATTTTGCAGATACAGGTACCTACTAGCATTTTCCCCATGTCAAAGAGCATGCAGTCCAACATTTCAATCTATACCAAGATTAGAAAAAATATCCAAAAGAGTTCTCAGAATTTCAATGAAGAATAGCTAAAATCAATCAAACTGTTCATCCTCAAATCTAGCCAGACATAGAAGATGATGCTCCATGGAAAATTTTGCCCCTAGATTATGCTTCAAGACTCAACAAGACATAAAAAATTCAGAGAAGCACAAGTCAACTCTTTGGACCGATCTTTGGATACTATCCATTTGACTCTTGGAAAATTGACAAGACACATTGGAATCAACTTTTCCTTAGGCGACCACATTAGTGCTTTCGAAAAACATCCAGATATCCAAAGACATCACCAGACGGACAACAACTTTGTGAAAAACTTTGGAATGAATTTGAAGAAAAAATAAAAAATAATCCTAAATCAATGGACATAGACAAACTAGGACCGAGTAATCTAAACAATCCAAAATCAAGTTAGAGACAGAGATAAATTACAATAACAGTATTTTTCAGGACCCTCAATACCCATAAGAATATGAAATACAACCATATGATTTTAATCCCACATATTCAAATAATCTTAAAAAATTGGAAGAAAAATTTTCAAAGAAAAACCTGATCATAATAATTGGCCCTAGTAGAAACAGTAAGGACTTCCCTTTGATGACTCGGATATACCTGGCCGAGCAGCAAATTTTGGTACACCTTCATGACTCAGGCCACATAAAAAAATTAGTTTTATAAAGTATTTATCGTTTGTTATAAGTGCACTTTAGCAAATTCTTGCTTTTCAAAAGATGTTTTTTAATTCGCCATCGTATAAAATTTGTGCCTATGTCGAACGAATTATTACCCTACTTCAATAAAAATAGTGGTGAGTCATTTGTCTTCTATAAAATTATCGTCCTTGTGTCGACTATAGTGCGGTGAGTGGTATACATTATGGATCTCCTCATCTATATAAGGAGCTTCCTTCCTTCATTGTAGATCATCTCAAATCTAGTTTTGTTATTAAATAAAAATGTTTGTTTCTTATATGCATGAGTTCTGAACTTTTATAGACGACTGTGATAATCTTAGGATGAATAGTAAAAATAAGATCTAAGTAGTTTCATAAATATGCTCTATAGTTGTCTCTTTGAGGATCTTCTGCATCAGAAAATAATACTATTGATCAAAAGATTCGACATGGAGGTATGGTGATTGAAAGTATTTGATAAGTTTCTCAATTTTATTGAAAAACAAAAAATAGAATAAGAATATTTATTTGAGCTTTTACAAATTGACTGAAATGGAAACGCTAGGAGCATTTCCAAAAGATTTTCTGTTTTTAAAGATCATATTCTATAATTTAGAGAGTATCTATAAATTTAGAAAGAAATTTTTTAAGCATTCCAACAGGCTCTTTTATATGTAACACTTAATTTTACTATCCTTAAAAAGTATTTATTATTTTTCCTAAGTTTCCCTCCAAATTATTATATTATTTTCATTCATCGAAAGTTGAAAAACTTTGGATTCATTTAATTATAAAGAGTGAATTTGATTTTTCAAATTTAAAGAGTCAAACCTACCCTCTAAATTAAAATGTGAATTTAAAGAATCTCTTATAGCATAATTTTAAAGGTGGGCTCTTTAAAATAGAGAGCATCTTTTGAAAATGTTCTAACACTTTAAAAATTTTCAAGCAACCTTGGCCACTATTCTAAATTGTAGGTAAAACAATTTTCTTTATTTTCTTCGAATGGTCTATTGAAAAAAATAGGTCTATCTTTGAACAATATTTTTTCGATTTGTTCATATTATACCTTTAGCCCCTGTTTGGTTTAAATAAAAATGAATTTTTTTTGTAGATTTTAATAAAAATTAAAGAAATGAATAATTGAAAAGTTAAATAAAATTGTGATTCTATAAAACGTGTGATTAAAAATGAATTTAAAGAAAATTAGATTTTTGAAAAATGAGAGACAAACAAGGACTTGAGCAACCCAACTTTCTCATAAAATTTTGTAAAAAAAAATAAAAATGGCTAGCTGTCACATTCTTGGCTAGGCAAAAATATAAGCTCCCTTTTAAAAAGCATAAAAAGACAACCCTTCTTTTTATTTTTATTATTATGAATCGATGATTGTGTTGACCTTATTCTTTGGCCACAGATTAATATTACATTGCAAATAATACACACACACATTAAATAATATATATACACATCGTGTCCTCTTTGGAACATTTTTTTTGTAAATTCTTTTTGCAAAGTGGAAAACAAGTGGATTATTAAAAGGTAGAATACTCCCATATAAAAAATCAATTAAAATTTTGATTCTTATTTTCTTTTGCAAGATTGTGCGTATGATGAAACCGTGACATCATGATGGCGAAACAAGAGTTCTAGAGAGAGAGAAAGAAGAGAGATTTATCCTCATTTTTGGTACAATTCACTCAAAAAAGTTTTTCAGTAGGCCCAAAAACGAACATGGGTTTATTTTGCGTGGTGGGGGTGCAATATAAGCTATTGACATCTTTCGACCAAATAAAAGTTTGAATGGTTGGTGGAAATAAGAGAGAGGGCAAAAAAAAGTGTTAGCGTAATTGACTTAGGCTTATTAAAGTGACGTAATTATAGTACAATATGTTTAAAGATCGAGAGGTCAATCAAATCTAGCTTAACATTTTGTGATTATTGAGTATTGGCAGGTTTGTATCTTCTTGTAGATTAGTGATTTGCTAATAGTGACAAAAATAATTTTGTATAATCGACTCTAAATTTGTTGTTATTGTTGAAGAATTACATTAATATTTTCACGTGTGCTAGGAATCTGGACCAGTTTCTTGATTCCTTTAGGATCTTTACTCAAGAAAATATTAAGAAAAAGGGAGAAATAAAAATAGAAAACAATAACAAAAAATACCAATTCCCTAATTCACTCCTTAGGATCCTCCTTAGGGAAAACAATAAGAATAATGGAGAGATTAAAATAGAAAACAAGAAAACAAAATAGAAACACCAAAAGTTTTGTCTTGGTCCGAATGAAGATAGCATTTCTCTTCTACCAAAAAAGATGGACCGTCTAATGAGGCTGCTATGAAATAGTTACTCATGGGTGGGGCATATCATGGCGAATTGTTAGGTTACACTTCATTAGGGATATAATATCACAAGAAGTAGTAAGACTTGAAAAAATACACACACAATATAATCCTTCAGATATGGGCACGAAAGTGCTGTCACTGGTAAAGTTTAGAAGTTGCAAGGAACTTCTAAACATCGGTACAGGTAAATGATTTCCAATTTTATCAGTTTTCTGTTAGAGGTGTCACTAATGGAAAACGTTTTTTCTTTGCAGGTCCTTTGACACCAAGGTGGAGGTTGTTAGACATCATGTTGTCAAACGACCTTCCGGGCGATGATAAAAACCAATTTTATCAGTCGACATGAATGACTGAACAATAAATCAACACCGAATAATGGGATGACCCGACCTAGCGTTGTTTTACTTATTGGATGGCTAATAACCTTGTGGCTTGTTGGTGTGCTATTGGACCATAACCCTAGTCGAGCCTACTTACCATATTATAACTTACCTTAAGTTTGTCATTGGATTATTATATATATTGGTAACTCTCCTTCTTCCTGTGAGTCCAGTTTGAAAGAACCCGAGAGAGAGAAAGGCTGCCTTTTTCGTGCATCCTACTGCTGCCTTCTTCTTCGTGATTGATCTTCTTTACCTCTTGCTTGAGTCTTTGTGACCCTTACCTGTGTGGTATTCAAGGAAACAACAAGCAAAAGGAGTAATTGCAACCATAGGAAGAAAACACGCCAGCGGTCGGTCCTCTTCGATTTCTTGGTGTTGATTCAATGTTTAATGGTTACCTGAGCCCAAAAATCACCTTGAGCGGCTAGAGGAAGATCCTAACAAATATTCATCTTAACAAATATGTCCTGAATCATTAGATTTGCAATAGATAGATTGGTCTTCTGCGTTGGAATCATAGATAGGAATGTTTCCATTGGGAAAGGCAAATTGTGTTGAGAAGCAAGAAAGCTTCTTGATTGATGGCCTCCTTTTGAACATGATTTCTACTTCATCACTTGATTTTCGTCTGAAATGATGAGTTGATGAGAAGGGTTATGTGAGATTAATTTAATGGGCTCAAATCTAGGGATTTGTTTAGGGACATATGTGCAGCTTGAGTTGTCCGTTCCTATTTAGATAAGAAGGGTATCATTTGTACCACAAGGAGTGGCAAAATCAAGAGAATTATTTTGTATTCCATAGGCCATCTGGTAATGAAGAGTTGCTCCATATGTTACTGAAGATGGAATTGTTCCAAAAATTTGGACTTGGATCTTTAAAGCTGATAATAACACTAGATCTTTTATTGGCATATTAAAAATTGAAAACATACTAACAAGCATTGTTCCCACATTACATGTAGTTTCAACAATGCCAACATATGCATGCTGATAATCGGCAAAGCATGTATATAGAAGAGCAATTCTAGAAACCGCTAGGAATCCTTTTCTCCCATAGAGAGTGAATGCAATTCTTATAGCTCCAAAATGAATATGGGTAAAACCCTCATATAACCACACTTTTAGAAGATGGGATGGTAGATCCAACATAACAAACAGCTCTTGCTCTGTGGTAGGTAAAAGATGTTGGTCAAACTTTGATGTTTAGACATATTCTTTGGTTAGAGATTTTGAAGGTGAAATAAGGCTTTAGACAATTTTAGTGAAGGAGTGGTGTGGTTTGTTGTACGGAAGAAAATGAAGTCAATCAAACAAACTCTAGCAATTTCTTTATATTTAACACTTAATTTTAATACTCCTAGTATGTATTATTATTTTCCCCTTAACTTTTATTTTCACCACATTCTCTCCAAATTATTATATTATTTCCTTCATTTTTTTTAATATACTATTTAACTCTGTGGATATATGGAACATTGAAATATCTTATAAATTTTCTATCCAACCTCTTGTATAGTTTCTTCGTTCGACGTCAAATCATACATCACATTTAAAACAACCGACTTTATTCTTATCTTCCTAATCCAGGGGTGAACCCACATGGGGTCATGTGGGGTCAAATGACACCACAAAATTCGCCCAATTTTTTTTTCTTTTATCCCTTTACGATATAATTTGATGCACTCATTACGGGATGTCAAATAAAGTCAAAATATTACATTCTTAATGCCATTTCGAAGTGCTCATGGTCTAGTATTTCACTTATTATTGGAGTGCAAAGTGGTCAACTATAGCAAAAGTTACTACGTGTCAAAGTAGACCGTTTGAAACTAGTATTTTAAGAATTTCAATAATATCATAACTTTTAAAATTTGTTGGCGATAATGTGCTATCCAAATCTACAAATCGGCTATATCATGTAAAAGCTCGTTTCGAAAATTATATCATTGTCATATCGAATGGTCCAAACGTATATCGAAAATAATTAAATATGTATCAAATGTACGGCTCAAAAAAAAAGTCTAACTGGTCTTTTCTTTTAAAAAATTCAATTATTTATTAATGTTTATTATTTTTAAACGATAAATTTTTCAATATAATTTATATCATTTTATTAGAAAATTTTATATGAAATATGGCATAAAAAAATTTAGGATCGTTACTGATTAAATGTAATTTGAATTACTTTAGGATTACATTTGCTTTAGATTTAAATTTCATTTATTTCATGAATTAAACTTGAAATTTATTTCAATTCATTTAGTTTATATATTCAATTTGATTTACTCACTGTCGGTTTATCATTTATCAACGAAATGGTAAACAAAATTACACAAGTAACAATATTTATTTAATAATATTGATCATGATGTAATTATACTACGTTTTTAAAGTATCAAAATGCGTATTAACTTATTTTCATTAATATTATGCTGTTTCTTAAAATAATTATATTTAAAACTTGATAGAACGTAACAGCTTATTAATACTTGATAGAACGTAACAGCTTATTAAATAAAATTTTAACTTTTATTTTCTTTATTATTGTCAACTACTCGAAATCGTGTAGAATATAGAAGGGCAGACTTTCCTCCATCTGTGGCTGCATAGAAATACTTTCACAATCATTATTGGATAATATTTAGTGCTATTTGTATCAATAGTGGTGGAACCTACAACACTGTCAGAATATAGGGCCCATTTAATAAAGAGAAGCCCAACTTTCATTTTTAACTACGGATAACATCAAAATTACCATAAATTTCTCCAAAAAGCTTAAAATCTACAACGCTTTCAGTAATACACTTCCTTAAAAATACTGTTTTGAAAATCAAATTGAGCATTGATCTAGAAAAAAGAAGACGATCAAAGGTCAAATGGACAAATCAAAAATTAAATTAATTAAGTAAAAAAAAATCATCGCATCGATTTATCTCTTATTAAAAATTTATATTAATTAAGAAG
>NC_036254.1:23329225-23330191 GCF_002742605.1 Olea europaea var. sylvestris | reverse complement strand
TCCCCTTTCTAGCAGAATAAACTTTTAGTTAAGGTGGATTGATATAGTGTCACAGGTCTAGGGTTCACATATTGCAACCCGCCTATTTTCGAAACTTGTGCACGCATGAAGGATTTGATGAAAAAAATGAACTTGGCTTGTAAATGAGGAGCATCTGAGGATATAATTTAAATAAATAAGTTTGTCCCCCTTCTCAATAGCTCAAGATTTTAGATAAAGTGGTTTAACGTGTAAATATTCTACTTTCAATACAATTGATTAGCACGTGTACTTGTTCACCAGTGTGAAGTAGTCTACCACTGATAGCCCTTCTTCTTTTCCTGCATTCACAAGTACATATGCAATGGCCTTTTCGGTTATTTCCGTTGTAGTGTAAATCTTTTCATTAAAAGATTTCGCAGGTTTATTTTTATTCCACTAAACGATTATTCATTAACATGGATTGCTTAGTGAAACTTTACATCGTATCTTGTAACTAGTATTTTAATCTCATCTTCATTGATTACTACAATGGTGTTGTGATTGATCCTCTTTGCAATGATTAAATGACAAATATAATATTTGAAGAGATGGTTCTTAGATTTGAAGTATGTGCTATTGTTCTTGGGTTGTGTCAACTATAATTGTTGGCTTTGAAAGCCTTCGTTCACTTTCTGGAATTGCTTTGAGAAACTGGAATCAATATAACCTTAGCTCAAGTGAATTGGCCAAAATGGGCAAAAAGGGTAATTGTGAAATTGCATTAATATGTTGATCTAGAGGGTGGGAGATCAAAACTGTACATTTTATATAGGCTAGCTAAATTTGATTTGTGTAAACTCGTTGAGAATATCTAGAACTGAAAAATCACAAAAGAAATTATAGAGAAGAGCAGATAGAATGAGCTATGGACTTGGACAAATGACGCGATAAAAAGTTTCAGCTTAGAAAATATATCTTAGCCTATATTTGGTCCCGCTTTTTTTT
>NC_036254.1:23328336-23329125 GCF_002742605.1 Olea europaea var. sylvestris | reverse complement strand
ATGTTTACTTTTCTAACTCTCTTCTTATTTTATATTATTGTTGATTTATGTTTATATTTATGTCATTTAATTGATTATACTAATTGATAAATATTTACACACAAATCATCCATTTTCTCCAACTGTTTATACATGGAATAGGACATTTTATGGACCTTTCTCAGGTCATGATTTCTGTTGGCTAACTAATCTCTTAATATAGTGGGTGAATTTTTCGCTTGATCTTTGCAGAATACTTTGTACAAAGGAGAAATTCAGATATGCTGCAGTAACGAATCTTTTGGTCCAACACGTTATTTTTCGCATCATTGATTCTCTTATTGGATTAAATTCAACTTTTGGCTCTGATTCCTGTGTATTAAAGCTGATCGACTGGATGTAATTTCTTGTTTAATGATCCCATTGATATCTAATCATCTGGCTTTCATGCAGGTGCTAAAAATGATGGAAGCAGTGTCCACTTCTTTTACCGCACGGTCAATGCATATGCTAATGGCCAGCGGAAGCGCAGAAAGATTTGTGATCAAGAAACCTCGGTAAAGGCTCATGTCCGCTGGCACAAGACGGGAAAGACCAAACCCGTGAACGTAAATGGAGTACAAATAGGTTATAAGAAAATCTTGGTTCTCTATGCAAACTCAAAAAAGGGATCTCAGCCAGATAAATGTAACTGGGTTATGCATCAATACCATCTAGGGACCGATGAGGACGAGAAAGGAGGACAGTATGTTGTTTCAAAAATTTTCTTTCAGCCACGGAAGGAAAGTGACAAGAATGAAACTTCTTTGG
>NC_036254.1:23277383-23328236 GCF_002742605.1 Olea europaea var. sylvestris | reverse complement strand
GGTTAAAATCAACTTAATATTTTTTTAAAAGAAGTTGAGGATTAATTTGCCATCAGTAATACTCCCTCCGTCCCAATTATATAGACTATGTTTCCTTTTTCTCTTATCCCAAATATATAGGCCTGTTTCCTAATTTAGAATATTTTGTTTTATTCCTTTGTCAATATACCCTTATTCAATTTTCTCTATTTAATATACCAACTTCTTGAAATCATCCAAATACATACATTTCCACTTCTTGGAAACATGGAACAACTCTCATTTCTTCTTTTTCAAATTAAATCATTCAAATTCTTTACTAATTCCAACAATAATTTACTACTATATATTAAAAATTAAATACGGGTAAACTAGGAAAGATCTTGACAAAAATTAATTTTCCAATGACATTAAAGAAGAATTCTTAATCTGTGTGAAAAATGAAACAAGCTTATATAATTGGGACGGAATGAGTATTATTTTTGCGCTTGTATCGTAAAAAAATAAGAAAATATTCACTGTAATAAGAATATTTAATAGATCTAATTAATTTAGATGGGGTATTAAACCTATGTTTGCTATGTAAACACTATTCTCTACAAAGTCACAATGACAGATGAATAATTAAGTTGAAATGGACAAAACATGTGAACTAATGACGACAATACGTAATATTCACCACAAATAGTCACTCTTCTCTAACTATTCGCACTCGGGCCTTGAAATTTGAGAATTAATAAAACAAACTATGTTTTACTTTTTTGTTGATAGCAATAGGTTCTCAACATTCTAGATATTTGCTAAATTACGAATTTAGTAGAATTAATTCGATATATTTGTTTGTTTTTATGTTTGTTAATAATTTGACAAACATGTTTTGAAGCTAATGTTATAAAGATTAAATTAACTAGTACAATAAAAAAAATGAAATAGGTTATATTATAAAAACGTACATACTGAGACAAAATTGAACCTTTTAACTAATTTGGTCGAAAAAAGATAAATCGAGTAAGGATATTTCGATTATTTTTCTTTAAAGAAGATGAATAAATTTTTATTTTTTATTTTTTGAAAAATTCTAACGTATATTATGTCAAATAGTAGCATATAGTAATTATGGCTTTTTGTAGTTAGACTATATATCAACCCAAGTTAGATGGTTAAAAATAAAAATATTCAACATTTTTTATCATTGGCCTGCAGTCAATTCAACAGACATTAAAACTTTGCATTTATTTGGGGTCTAAAAGTCAAAAGATTTCAACAACCAAATATTGACCAAAAAAACCCTCGAAATTTCCAACATAATTGACTTATTTTTTCTTTCCATTGAAATTCACCAATAAATCTAATGTGGATGGCTACTCTTTTGATCTCCCCAATTCTTTGATGTTGCTTAAGTAATAAATTGTATATAACAACATTCTTAAACGAAAATCTCGCTCCATACCAACCTCATTTTTTTGTGATCTCTTTACATCGTTACACATAAAATATATTTAAAATAACTCTAAATCTTTCAAAGAAACTATTTTAATCCCCCATGTTATTGTCAAGTTTACTTGCATAAAAGTCCTTATTACCAAATTTTTCGGAAAAAAAAAAAAAGAACTTCTTTATTCATTTAAAATTAAAATTAAAATACTAATTCTTGAAATTTCCAAAACACTTTGAGTTGGCCAAAAAAGTGGTATACTAATTAATTGATTTGTAGAAAGTTCCAAGCACGTCTTTAAACTGCAGATGCAAACGCAAAAAATAAGTGGATAAGTGATTGATTTGCTATTACTCTTTTAATAATTTGTAGTGCTTACTTTATTATGATATCCACACAAAATTTGGTATGCCTTAACTTTATTGCTAAGCCACAAGCTTTTAAGCCTTTTGCTACCGGAGACACTTGGAAAAAAAAAAATAATAATAATAATAATAATAAATAAATTTATGTTTTCTGGAAGGCATGCATTTTTCAGAAAAATGCACAATACTTATCTTGAATTCAAATATATAGACAATGATATATTAGCCTCGTAAACATTAAATACGAGTAACATCGTTAATTGAAAAAAAAAAAAAAAAAAAAAAAAAAAGAGAGAGAGAGAAATGTCAAATATTTGTCATCTATTATGCTTGGTGCATGTAAGATAGTTATCTTGAATTCGATTTTATAGAAAATGATATCTTATTAAGAATTAAAAAAAAAAAAAAATTGAAACGTAAAAGATTTGTCATCTGTTATGCTTGGTGCTCTTAATTTAGACCATATTTCTTCATGTTTAAATCAAACACAATTCTTAAAGTTATTTTTTATACTAAAAAAATATATATTTGTCTAATAACTAAGTCCTCGTTTGACAATCATAGAGTTTTAAATATTGATTTTTAGAAGAATGTATAGTTGAAAAGTAAGAAAAGTTTTGAACTTATGTGCAGATTATTTTATTATGTGAATGTGATTAAAAATGAGTATATTAAAAAAAGGGTTTGAAAAGTATGATATTCAAACAGGGGCCAAGTGTTTCTAGAAATACAACTTCCAAACAGAACCAAACATGTTAACGACGTGTTATAAATATTATCAAATTTTAAGAATTTAGTTGATATTCATAGATTTGCAAATTATAGGTTTGATATATATTTATGTATGTGGACGGTGAACATCTCCAACAAACTAATTGCCCAAGTTCAACAAAGAAGACACAAGTGGTCTAATACTAAGACCTCTCCAATTGGTTTTGGTGCCAAAAAAGTAAGGAGTTTCACCTACCCCTCAAATAAGACTTTGGAGATGCATCAAAAGGAATTATTATTATTATTTTTTTTTTTTTCATTCCCATTTGCCTTTTGTGGGACATTGTGTTCTTGGGGTGGGTGAACAAGAAGATTATTAATGTGAACAAGAAGATTATTAATGGCACATTTTTTCCCCTTAATTTGTGGTTGGCATGGATAAGTGGATGACATTATAATTAGCTTAACAGATTAAAATTACATTTAAAAATGATTCAAAACCTTAGATGAGAAGATTTGGGATTCGGGTCTCAATTTTTTCGACGAAAAATTATCTCTCAAAGTCATTGTGAATTTATGCAAGAAGTCTTAAATTGTATTTAACTACTTTTTACTTGATATTTGAGTATTGAGGGTTTTAATTTATTTAACCTAACTAATTTGTTTAGATTTGATTTGCTGCCTACAGTTGGCATGAGTTATAATATCTATTATAAGCGTAGTAACATGTGGTATTTTTTCATTAGTAGTGAAAGTATGACGTGACAATATCACATGTTGTCACGTTCATAGTGATCATTATAACTTCTATCCACTGTGAACAGGAGATCAAACCCACTAATTTGTTTCGGCATGAGTCTTCAACATTTTATATATATTTGCTCCCTATCGCCTGTAACTCCTAGTTTTGACCGCTCGCACCTAATGGTTCTCCCATGTTTTGTCCTTAGCCAAGCGATGTCTCCCCAATAAGCAAAATTGGGAGTATTTACACTAAGCCAAGCTTCACATATATTATTCAGTTTCGTTGTGTAGATATTTTTACTCATAACCAAAAATACATCTCAATAACCCCCCAATGACTAGATTTTATAAAAGTTGCAGCTAAATACAGCTAAATACGGTACAACAATTAACTTAATTACAATAAACAACAGGAAAAGCCCAACTAACTTTTTTATAAATTGTTTTATAACATATTATGTGAACCAATATATATCTACAAGAGAGGACAATTCACTTTAATTTTTTTTTATTTTTCAATTCAACCTTCAAATTCTTTTTATAAGCTTAAATTACTTTCATGAAAAAAATGGCTTTGGATAACCTTTGGTGTTGTCACTCTATGCCCCATCAACTTGTTTGGCCAAAAAGTATAATGACAAATTTTTTTTAGCGTAGTAGGTAAATGTAGGTCCAACATTTGAAGCAATTTACGTTATACTTTTAAGTAAAATCATAAATTCTATTTTAGCCAAGGCATGAATCTTAAAGCATGTTTTGATCGAAACTCACCAATCTTAAACACTATCCAAACCATAATTTTGGAGCTTCGTCACAAAATGAAAACTATAGGGCTAGTGGAGAAAAATGAAAAATATTATGGAACACTCAAGGTACGGTAAAAGTGAGATACTTTTTATTAGTTTGCTAGTATTGCACTAGATTATTAGTTACACTTGTTTTTAACTTAGCTAATCCTACCGGGTAAGAAATATTATGTTTGATGGCACTTAAAAGTACACAAGTCAAACTTATTTATTTGATCAAATATGATTTTTTAAGTACTTTTTCTACTAACTAGAGTTGTTTTGAAAAACGTAATCTTTGTTCCTGAAAAGAAAAGGTTAGTTCTAAACATACATGTTACACTTCGCGTACAACGCAATCCAAATATCCAATCATCAAGGATAAAATGAACAATGAAACAAAGAATGGATCAAATTGATGACGAAGAAAACTCTTCGAAGATCAAGCAATCTTCAAACTTCAATGCTCCCTAGACAACAAAACTATCATTTTATTCTGTCAGAAGATCCTCGTCTTAGGACTGGACAATGTATTTTTTTCCCCCATTTTTCCTCATTCTTTGGCCGTTGGTGCTTTACTTAACAAAATTTTTTAGCCTACTTTTCGCCACCTTCTTCATAGACACAATCGATTGGATTATATATTTTTTTCATATGAATTTTTAACACAATTATTAACTTCAAAGATAATTTTTCATGTCAACCACGCTTGACTCCCATTTGACTTCCATACCATTAGTATATGATGGTAAAATGTACCAAATATTGTCATATGTGTAGATGATGTGTTATATTCGTCAAATATTATAATTTATATAAAAATATCAGTTTGCAGTAATATATTAATTTAAAAATCTAGCCCCTATTTGGTTTTGATTGAAATCAATTTTTTAGCATATTTTAATTAAATAATAATAATGAAATATATGATTAAAAAGTTATAAATCTCATGAAATATGTGGTTAGAATTAATACATAATTTTTCACTTTGATTTTCATTAGCTTATTTAGCTGAATCAAACAAGGGTATATAGTAAAATATATGAAGTTGAAAAATACCATAGAATTATTAGATATCAATACCCCTATTTTCTACATAATTTTAAAGTCGCCAAAGCTCCAAATAGTCTTGTAAGACACGACCTTTTTTACGTTGTATGCTAATTGTCAATGGCTACAACAAATACCTCGTTTGGAAGCCATTTTTCTGTAAAATATATTTTTCTCTTTTCTTTTCAACCACACATTCTTTATTAAAATAATATTACACGTAAACAAAAAATTTGTCCTTATTTTTCAACCACACACTTCACATCAATTTACTTTTCTAAAATGTATTTTTACATAAAAATGCCTATCAAATACCCCAAAATAAATATAGTTTATTGTTAATAAATTATTGAAAGAGGAGTCGGACATTCTTTATTTTAGGATCAAAAATTAAATTATAAAAATTTCAAACAACATAATATTGATGAAAATAGATCCATAATATATGCCATAAAAAGAGACTTCTTGAAATGACAAATGACAAATCTAGATATTAAGCCCCGTTTGGCCTTCATTCTTGTTAAATTTTAATGGTTAGAATAGTATTTTTTTGAAAAATGTGTGGTTGAAAAAGAACGAAATTTTTTTAAATTTGTATACAATATTATTTTATAGAAAATTGTGTAGTTGAAAATAAGAGAAAGAAAAAGAATGAGAAGGAGAATGAACGCGGAGCTAAGAATGATGAAATACGGAACCTCAGAGAAGGTAGAAGACAAAAAGTGAAAAATGTCAGTACAAATATGAGAAATGTGAAAAAACAAATTTTAAATTTTAAAAACAAATATTCAAAAATTTATGTGATTTCAACTAATCTACATAAGTGACATGACCTCATGCAAATTTGTGCATAACTCTTATAACTAAACCATTAATCTTTTGGACCCGAAAGGATTGTAGCAAATAAGATTAATGACGCAATATGAAGTAATGAAGATCGCAACAAAAAATAATATTTAAAAGTAAAAAAATTAACAAAAAGAGTTAATCGCAGAAGCACGACGTTTTATTAATCGACAATATAGAGAAAAATATAATCACTCAACAATCTTGTTTGAACAAAATTGGAAGAGAATACCACTATTTATAAATATATGGCATAGCATAAAAATTGAAATAATGTGAAACAAGGAAATAATATATTTCCATAAAAATTACGTGAAATATAAGGAAACAAATTTTCCCATATAAAAATAAGAAAACAATTTATTTAAAAAAAAATACATCCTAATTTTGGTCACAAACCCAATAATTTCTACCTTGACCCTTTTGGTGCAACGAATGAAACTCCAAGATTTCAAATCCGTCTTCATCGAAATAGTCAATCTCCTCAACACAGTAACTAAAACTCTCCAAACCAAACCGTCGTCCTCTGCAAGCCGTCCACAAGCAACACCAGAAACCAAATCCTGAGTTTCCAAAATTACATCTCGGATTTACTGTTGACCAAACAGGGTCAAAGCACACATATAGCAGAAACCATACCACATGCTGGATCAAAAGGCCCCTTGCTATAACTGTTGCCCTCAACGTCCCCAAAAACGTTCCAGACATTATTGACACCACGGTACCTACGTTCCATGAGTTCAACCTTAGCAAATGAACACAATGTATTCGTTGAAATTGGTGGCAAAATGGAATCACCAATACTCCTTTGAGCAATGTTCTAAATCGATCCAAAGCCCATCACAAGAGGTACTGTACCAAACTAAGCATCCAGCACGGTACTGAACTTGTCCCGATATCTCTTAATTGGTTTTGCGCTTCCCTACTAGATGTACAACTGAGATTTCTTCCATCACTCCAATACAACCCGGACATCCATTCGGACCTTTAAAACTCCACCTCCACTAGAGAATTTATATCATTTTGCATCCAGAGTACTAAGTGAGATGAGATTCATTTTCAGGTTTGGAACATGTCAAACCTGATCAATTATTCTAACTGTCCCATCCCGTATCCTAACTCTGATTCGATCAATCTCAGCAATACGGTAAGATTGGATGTTTTCCATTACAACTCCGCCTTGCTGAACAACTTTATATGTCTGAAAGAAATTTCGATTGGAACACATATGATGCGAACATGCTGAATCGAGAATCCACTCTTCGTCAGGCTTAGATTCCACGTCAAATATCATGGTCAACATCACATCTCCACTGTCTGAAAATTTCTCAACTACATTTGTTTCATCTGAAGTCAAAGGTTGCGCTGCACGATTTGCAGCTAAATCACATTTAGTTTGCAACTTATCACAATTCTTTGAATATGTCCCTTTCTCCTACAGTAGAAGCAGTATAAATTGTCGAAGTTCATCCTCGATCTATCCCTCCGTCGATCACCATGAGATACCAGAGCTTCTTCATCCCTCGATATTGCTTCAACCAAATGCTTCAACTTCTCCTTTAAGTGCAAAGCATCATAGATGTTGTCTATAGTCAAAGTATCTCGATTATACAAAATGGTATCCCGAAACGACTCATAAGAGCCAAGCAACGAACATAATAAGATTAAGGCAAAATCCTCTTTATCGTACTTAATCTCCAACGTTTCCAAATCTACGATAATTTCATTGAACACGGCAATATGGTCTTCCAACGACTCTCCTTCCACCATGGGATAGGAATACAGCTTCTGCTTTAGAGTCAGTTTACTGGTAAGACTCTTGGTCATACATAACTGCTCTAATTTCAACCACAAAGCAACTGATATTTTCTCCTTCAAGATATCCTGTAAAATATAGTTGGATAGATGAAGATGAATCAACGACAAAGCTTTCCGATCTCTCCGTTGTCCAATTAGCTAGCATTTTCTCAAAATCCAGCAACACATCATCTAAATCCAACTGTGCCAAAATAACTTTCACCTTTATTTGCCACAAAGAAAACCTTGTATTGCGATTCAATTGCGGAATATCCTACTTCAAAACAGTCACATCTGAAAAACCTCAACCAATCTACAACAAGAACAAAGCTCTAATACCACTTATTGGATTCGGAAGGATTGTAGTGAATGAGATTAATAAAACGATATGAAGTAACGAAGATCGCAACGTGAAACAATATTTAAAAGTAAAGAAATTAACAAAAAAAGTTAATCGCAGAAGCACAACGTTTTATTAATCGACAAGCAATTATTGCTTGAACAAAACTGAAAAAGAATACCACTATTTATAATTATATGGCATAGCATAAAGATGATAATAATATGGAATAAGGAAATAATATATTTCCCTAAAAACAACGTGAAATATAAGGAAACAATTTATTTCCAAAAAAAATTCACCATAATTTGGGTCGCAAACCCAACATAGGCCTCTTTTGGGAGTGATTTTTTACCTCAAAAAATTGATTTTTTTAAACTGTTATTTAACTATTTTAGCCATAATTTTTTTACTTCTTCTCTTACAGGTAATCCCCACTTTTTTTCTAACGGTCAAAAAATTAATTCTCAAAATCACTACTGAGCAAGCCCATAATCATTACAATTCGCTTTGATAATTTAGTCCATATATGTTAGGGTTAAAATCAGATTTTTAATATATTTTAATAAAAATTAATAAAATGTGTGTTTAAAAAATTACAGATATAACAAAATGTGTTATTAAAATAAATTGTTAGTTTTAATTTCAATCAAACAGGAGTTTAATATATACTATTCGTCCCCCTTTTCTCAGCTATACGTAACTAAGAAAAGTTAAAATGCCATGGTCAGTCTTTTCTTCTAATGCCGACAAAACCTTCCTCAGCGGCACGTGGAAGTGGTTTATATATTTAACACGTTCACATTTCATTTCAAATAAAATCATTTTCCTTTATAGATAAAAGTCAACAAATGTATAGTTTAACAAGCAATTCTACCCACAAAACCTTATATTGGGTTGGAACCACACCCTCCAAACCACATTTATCCACAGGGAAAAAAAAAAAAAAAAACTATAAAGTAACACAAATAACAAAAATACACGTGTCAACTTCAAACTTGCGATAAAGAAAAATATTTTCTTTAGATTTAACACGCATTTGTTACATCATTTTTTAACTAATAAAACTCTATTTCACATAAAATCTTAAAGATTAGCTACTTAACATCTATTTCTCAAAATAATAATAAAACCGAGATTCCCCATTTTTGGTAATGAAAATGGGGGGAATAGTGTTTTGTTGAAAAAATGAGCAGTTGAAAAAGAATGGAAATTTTTTTATTTTCGTGTAATATTATTTTATAAAAGATTGTGTAGTTGAAAATAGGAGAGAAAAAAATAGAATGTAATGGAATGTAATTTAATAAGGATCAAACAGGGGTAGTATGAACCGGCTTACGCAACTTGCAAGAACATCCTTACTTTCCTGGAAACCAGCAGTAGAATGTGTTGACTCTTTCCTCACCAAACCACAAATGCAAATTGAATATGGTTTTCAGCTGTTTTTCTTTGAATATATTCAATCCAGACCCTTATGCCCGTCTCTGTTCACCGAAAGGATCAATATTAGCCCTTTAGGGTTGCTTGCTTCAGCATTTTAACAAAATAACAAATAGAAAACAATGATATGAAGATAAGATATGTATGTGTCGAATTAGTGGACCCACTTACCCCCACCCCACTCTATTCCACTCTTTCTTGTGAGTGCTTATATATAAGAAGCCACGCACAACTTCCTAGAAATATTGATCTTAACCAGTTTTAATCTTTCAACTGGTATAGAAAGGATCAAAGCATAATAATAGAGATTTTCATATATTTCAATACCCCAACAACTTCCTCTTTCTCTACCAAGTTATCTATTTCTACGTCTGAAGGTCAGTTTATTTGTCTATATATCTGTTCAAGGAAGAAGAAGAAGTGCATACACTTGACAATTTTTTGACTTAAACAAGGTAAGCATTTTATTTCATATGTTTTGATGTTCCTATTATATATTTTTTCGATTTTCTCGAGAAATATTATGCTACTAGTAATTTGTGTTTTTGGTTTAAAGTTCAAGTAAGCAGAAGGGAAAATGGACGATAAAATGCGGGCTTCAAGAAGACAAACAAGCCGGAGTATGAGCAGAAGCATTGGGAGAAGTCTAAGTAGGGCTAACTGGAATGTGGAGGATGTTTTTTCCGGCTCCACGAATAGGCGGAGTGCTCGAGCCGAGGAAGATGAAGAAGCTCTACGATGGGCTGCTCTCGAAAAGTTACCAACTTACGACAGATTAAGAAAAACTGTCCTAAAATCCTTCGAAGAAACTGCGAATCAAGCCAGTAAGGTTGTGCACAAGGAGGTTGATGTGAGAAAACTTGACATGAATGATCGACAAGAATTTATCGACCGGCTTTTCAAGGTTGCTGAGGAAGATAACGAAAAGTTTTTGAGGAAGTTTAGGAACAGAATTGACAGGTAACCTTTTCTATCTATGTCCTCAATTGTTTAATTAATACTAAGTTGTAATTCTTGAGTAAACTCTACCTGTCTTATGCAAATAGAAAATGAAGGATAACCTTTCTTACATTGAAATGTAAGAGCAAAGTCTTGTATTTTAAGTGTTGTTAATTATGTTTTACGCTTGATTATGAGTAAGTAGTTTTCAAGAATATAATAAATCACTAACAATTTATTGCAGCAAAAGCAAGCAAACACCCAAAAGAAACCAAAAAAGCATAATTTCACAAGGCTAATTTACTGTGCAGTGTAAAAAGGAATGATTCGCTCAAGATTTTCAACAGTTCACCAGCAAAATTTTAAAGTATTACAATATAATTACTCAAAAACGACCCCATGACGTACGCTATAACGGTGTAATCAGTGATAACAAAAGTACAAGCAAACAATTGTTAAATATAAGCTACTTTTATAATTACAACCTGTATGCTTGACTTAGTAATCAATATGACTATAATTTCATTTCATATTTAGTTATTAATTATTTTTATTACAGAGTTGGAATTACCCTTCCTACAGTAGAAGTGAGATATGAACACTTAACCGTGGAGGCCGATTGCTTCGTAGGCGACAGAGCTCTTCCGACTTTACCAAACGCTGCTCGTAATATCGTTGAGACAGCATTAACTTGTTTCGGCATCAGACTGGCTGAGAAAACAAAACTCACAATATTAAAAGATGCTTCTGGGATCATAAAACCGTCTAGGTAATTTCATTGCTCAAAAAATTGTTACGTCTCAAGATTGTCATTCTTAATTATAGCTACTTTCTTTATTCCTTAAACTGCTTAGCCAAAAATCACATTCAAATACCATGTTTACTAATCTTGATGTATTTCTATCGGCTACATTTTGTAGGATGACACTTCTATTAGGGCCACCGTCGTCCGGGAAAACAACACTTTTGTTAGCTCTGGCCGGAAAGTTAGACCCGACCCTAAAGGTCAGTGAAATCCATACCTACATTATCCATGAATGTTATTGATAGACTCTTTTAACTTATTTTGCATTGAAAAAATTTAATGTGGAACAGACAAGGGGAGAAATCACATATAATGGGCATCAACTCAATGAATTTGTCCCTCAGAAAACATCAGCATACATTAGCCAGAATGATATTCATGTAGGAGAAATGACAGTCAAAGAAACCCTGGATTTCTCAGCTAGGTGTCAAGGAGTTGGATCCCGATACGGTAATTGTAGATAAATTCAATATAAGTTTTATTGTAATTTTTCATGGAAATAATTATGTTCTAACTATCAAAATTAAAATAGAACTTTTGACTGAGCTTGCAAAAAGAGAAAGGGATGCCGGTATCTTTCCCGAGGCAGAGGTTGATCTTTTTATGAAGGTAATGAAAAATAAAAAATAAAAAAATTAAAGAACGATTTAAATTTAAATTTTCCATTTTTGTCAAAGATTTTAATGTTTTAATTTAACATTCTGCCATTTATTTTTGTTTCTATCAGGCAACTGCAATAGAAGGAGTTGAGAGTAGTCTCATTACAGACTATACTCTTAGGGTAAGACTTAATCAAATTTAATTAAGTCATAAAAAATAAATTTTGGGATTAAATAACTAAATTGCCGACATCTAAATAATTTATAAGAATTAATTATCACTTCATGATTGTCCATTCTAATAACAGTGTAAGAACATTAATAATATCACGTGAACGTGGTGATTCCATATTTTTCATATTTTTAATATTAATAAATATTCTTTCTAGGTGAAAATTTTCTCCTTACCTACTTTGCCATGGGACCCATATTTTTGTTGGGTGGATACTGTGGGACCCAGTGGTTACTTTTCAAATTTTGGTTCTCTGAATGGGGCCTACGCAATTATATGTTATGGTTGGTGAACGAAAATCCCAATCAACTTTTAAAAAAAAAAAAAAGAAAAAAAGAAAAAAAAAGCATCATCGAATTACTATACATGTATTCACACACATGCATAGATATATTAATAATATTTAAATTATGTGATGCAGATATTGGGGCTTGACATGTGTCGAGACACAATTGTCGGGGATGAAATGATACGAGGGATTTCTGGAGGACAAAAGAAACGTGTCACAACTGGTAATGAACTGAAACCACTTATATTTCAATTGACTTGAAAAATTAATATGTTAAATGACACATAGCGGTACTATGAATCTGTTGACCAAAGCCTAAGTGGAATTGCCTAACCTTATCTGCACAAAACCGACCTAAATACACATTCTGTTTGTGGCCAATGCCAACAAATTAAAGCATTTCTATTTAAAATTGACTATGCATTGCCCAAATTTCTCGACCCATGTTGAGCCTGAAGTGGACCAAGAAACTCCATAGACTTATAAAACCCAAGTGATGGCCCGACCCGTGTTTTACGTGTAATATTTTTATTTATTTACAACCAAATCATTGGAACAGTAGGAGAAATATAGAATGTGAAGAAATAAAGGCCATAATCTAACCAAACTCCAAAAGATAATGCAGCAAACAGGAGATCTATATGACTTGGATAAAAGACAATTCTGAACATATTAGTTGAATAATAGATATATGTAGCTAAATGTAATGTGAAAATAAATGAAATTAGCATCATAACTATATGTGTTAAGACTTTGATTCTTACCTTTGTTGATACAGGGGAGATGATTGTTGGGCCAACCAAAACACTGTTTATGGACGAAATATCAACGGGTCTAGACAGCTCCACAACATTTCAGATAGTAAAGTGCTTGCAACAAATTGTACACCTTACTGAAGCAACCGTCTTGATGTCTCTCCTCCAGCCAGCTCCAGAGACATTTGAACTCTTCGATGATATCATTCTCTTATCAGAAGGCCAGATTGTCTATCAGGGTCCACGAGAGCACGTCCTTGAGTTCTTTGAGAGCTGTGGATTCAAGTGTCCAGAGAGAAAGGGAACTGCCGATTTCTTGCAAGAGGTGACATCAAGAAAAGATCAGGAACAATATTGGACAGACCGAAGCAAACCATACACATACATTCCAGTAAGTGAGTTCGCAAAAAGATTCAAGCATTTCCATGTGGGTCTTCGCCTTGAAAATGAACTCTCAGTTCCTTATGACAAGAGCCGAAGTCATAAGGCAGCTCTAGTGTTTAAAAAGTACTCAGTCCCGACAAGAGAACTTCTCAAAGCCAACTTCGACAAGGAATGGCTATTGATCAAAAGAAATTCTTTCGTCTATGTATTCAAGACTGTCCAAATCATCATTGTGGCAATCATCACATCTACCGTCTTTTTGAGAACTGAATTACACACTAGGAATGAAAATGATGGTGCTGTATACATAGGTGCACTATTGTTTAGCATGATATGCAATACGTTCAATGGTTTCTCTGAGCTCTCTCTCGCCATACAGAGACTTCCCGTCTTCTACAAGCAGAGGGACCTTCTTTTCCATCCACCCTGGGCATTCACCCTGCCAACGATTCTACTAAAAATACCCATATCAATATTTGAGACTATTGTGTGGATGGTCATTGCATACTACACCATTGGATTTGCCCCCGAAGCTAGCAGGTAACTAACTATACATTTATGTTTGCTTACATCTTATTTCCACTTAGCTAACCGAGTCAATAATTATATGAAATTACCAGGACTATCTTGAGTTAAAAGTTGATAATTTAATGGACATAATTGCAAACCTATTGAGAAGTATTGACTCAAACTATCAAACCCAATTTTTTGACAGAGCTAAGCCATACTAATATTTCAGAATTTGCATTAATGTAGAAGTAAATGCAATTTAGTATGCATGTAATCAATCCGGTACTAAGGCGAAGGATACAATTACATACTTATGGCTGCTGGGAAGAATAAAACTTATAACAGTATAAAGTTGTCAGCAGTCTATAAACATCTCATGTCAACCCAAAGTACATGGAATGAGGCGCATGTAGGCCAGGGAAGAAACGATAATATATACATTTTCTTTGGCAGCCACCTAAAGCAATGAAAGAGAAATATAGCAGAAAGCCATACTAAATCTTGTGCTATTGATATTAACTTATTTTTCTTCTAAAACAGATAATTGCTTACATGCAATGTAAATATGAGTGATACTGAAATCTTTTGCCACATTTCAGGTTCTTCAAGCAACTATTGTTGATATTTGTGATCCAGCAAATGGCAGGGGGAATATTCAGGTTCACTGCAGCAATATGCAGGACCATGATTATCTCAAACACTGGTGGTGCTCTTACCCTTCTGCTTGTGTTCCTTTTGGGTGGTTTCATCCTTCCTAGAGGTTAGTTCAAGCACAAAAACCCAACTATGAATTGCAAAACACATTATAATTTTGCACAGTATGTAATGCTAATGACAGAAAGAGCGCAATAAGAAAGTAAATTGTATAATGCGTGCCTATTCCTAAATGACTTGAAAATGAACCTTCGAACTCGATTATTTTAGCACTCCTACAATTGCTTCTGTATCAACAGCAGGAATGTATTATGTATCAGATGATATCTTTATTTCTTTGTTTTTTGTTTCTCTTCAAAGAAATCAGTAATTTTTATTCTTTAATATTTTTAAAACTTGAAACCACAAAGTTTTCAAAGTAAAAGCTGAAAAAAAGTATTCTAAGTGGATAACCAATCTCTCGTCTATAGACAAGGACAAAGGGAGTGTAACAAAACAACAAAAGAGTAAAAAAAGGGATTTTGATTGACGGTATATATATTTAACAAGATACATGAAACATCCAACTCACTAGGAAATTTTTCTTTCATGCAGAAAAAATTCCAGTCTGGTGGAGGTGGGGTTACTGGGTTTCACCCCTGAGCTATGGTTACAATGCGATCGCAGTAAATGAGATGTTTGCTCCAAGATGGATGAACAAAATGGTAAAGTTCTATACATTTCCTTCAACTTTTGTTTCATTTGGTCTTTTATGACATGGTGTAGCGATGTCCATTCCCAGGCGAAATAAGGCTCTAGTGAAAGAGTTGAGTACACCCCCTCCTGGGGCAAAAGACCTATATTTTCCCACACAGTACTCTCAAGCCACATGGGGTCAATTCAAGTCCTGCCTCTGGAAGCAATGGTGGACTTACTGGAGAACTCCTGATTATAATCTAGTGAGATACTTCTTCACTTTGGCTTGTGCACTCATGGTAGGGACAATTTTCTGGAGAGTTGGCACAAAAAGGTTCATACTCTAAATCTAGGTTATCTAGGAATTTATTTCAAAAGTATCAGTAACAAGACTTGAATGCCACGGTGTTGATTCCTACTTTCTTATTTTGTGGCTTCAGGGAAAGTAGTGCAGATCTTTTGACTATCATTGGGGCCATGTATACTTCTGTGTTGTTTGTTGGAATCAATAACTGCTCAACCGTACAGCCAATAGTAGCCATCGAAAGAACTGTATTCTATAGGGAAAGAGCAGCAGGAATGTACTCAGCGTTGCCATATGCCATCGCACAGGTCAAGATTTAATTTCTCATTCGAATTATCTTCATCTTAACATACTTTTCATAGCATGAGAGATCAACTTGTGACTTCTCAAAATGAAGTTAATGAATGCCCGAACATACATGTAGTAAAAAAGCTAAATCAATTTAATATTAGTTTGTTGGTTACATTACTTGCAGGTCATTGTAGAAATACCATATGTCCTTGTTCAGACTACGTATTATACTCTTATAGTGTACGCTATGGTGAGCTTTCAGTGGACAGCTGCTAAATTCTTTTGGTTCTTCTTTGTGAACTTCTTTTCCTTCCTCTACTTCACATACTATGGAATGATGACTGTCTCCATCACGCCAAACCACCAAGTGGCAGCAATCTTTGCAGCAGCTTTTTATGCACTTTTCAATCTATTCTCTGGTTTCTTTATCCCTAGACCAGTAAGTTATTTCAGTCAAAATTATTAAAGTTTAATGATGATCTTCAAATTGAGCACATTTTTTGAAATTTTCCCCTCTTGAAATTTCAGAGTATTCCCAAATGGTGGGTATGGTACTACTGGATTTGCCCAGTGGCATGGACAGTGTACGGACTGATTATAGGCCAGTATGGAGACATGGAGGAAACCATTACAGTGCCTGGGATGTCCTCCGCCCCTATGATTAAAAATTATATTCAAGATCATTTTGGTTATGATCCCAACTTTAAAGGACCAGTTGCCGCAGTGTTGGTTGGTTTCACGGTCTTCTTCGCATTCTTATTTGCCTATTGCATCAAGAAACTGAACTTCCAAATGAGGTAGGATCGATTGGTAATCAAAGCAAATTGTATATAAATTTATCAAGCATCTCCAGGTAGAATAAGAAAATGTTTGTAGAAGCCTATATTAAGTTAAAATCATAGAATAGAGTATGCTTCCTTCTCCATCCCCAAAGTTATAAGTTCACACTTCCCTGATAGGGTGAATGTGTGTGTATTCCTAAGTTTTGAGACCTACATAGATGAAATGTAATTATTTCTTGAATTTTGTTAAATTATATCCAAAAAAGTTATCTTTGTGGGGAATTATAAGTTGTCACTTTACCTAGCCTCCAGAAAGCTAATATTTTAACTGAGGTCATTAGTGATTATGATTCTATCGACATTACAATAAGATTCCTGAATTCAATTCCAACATAGATGCTATTTTACAAATTATACGCTGCACAAACAAAATACGTATGATGCAGGCAAAATTAAAGCAATATAATTCATATCATCAATATAAAATTATAGACGAACATGAACGATAACAAACGAAAAATTAGTAGCTTATTAAAACCATTCCCCGTTCACGTGAAAGGAGGAAAAGAAATTTAAGGCCCATACCTCATATTAATCATTTGCAGATTCTGGAGAAAATCATACCATTTCCAACGCCCTAACCAAGATTTCTCCAAGTGATTTTCGTAAACGGTCAAATATTCGAACTTTTGATTATCGGAATTTAGAGCTTAAAATTGGAAATGGGAAAAGATTAGATTCCAAATTCTGTTTCACCAACTCCAGTTCTATCCTCTGAATTCCATGTAAACCAACACAACGAGGGAAATCCACAAAATGAGGGAAATTGGTGAATTTGTTTAAATGGACATTTTCTAAAGTTAATTATTAGTGATTAATGTTTTAAGAATAACGAAACGTCCCCAAAATTTTCTATTTTTTGCACTAATTTTCAACAATTTTCTATTTTATGCATTAATATCTTAACATTTTTTGGTCAAATTTTTTAACTTTAAAACCTTCAATGATTTACACATCTTATCTTTTATCACGATTTTCATCCAAATATTATATTAACATATACTGTCTCGAGCTTATGTATTTGTCTTTTTATCTTACTCAAAATACTAAGGACAAATAAATCTTTAATCTATCATAATGGATTTTTTGGTTGTTAAATATAATGGCACCACATTTTGTAATTATTAAACTACATTTTAATTGTATGAAAAATTCATAATCTTTACCCACTATAATATTTATGTTTCAAAAAAAAAAAAAAATTTAATCGCATTTTTATTTTCAAATTATCATTAATTATTCATGGTTATGATTTCTCTCCAAAATTTTCTTTAAGATAAAGTAAAAAGTCTCACTTGCCTACTCTATTTAAATAAGCCAAAAAAAGAAAAAAGAAAAAAAAATAATCCAAAATGTGGATAAATATCTGATCCTAAAAATTTGATGAAAAAAGTTTAGAATATAGATGTGATAATGAATACAAGTTAATATCTTTTAATATAATTAAAATGTGGTGTATTTATTATTAAAAAATGTTTTGTGAATATAATCATGGAATCACACCTTTTTTTGGTCGTCATTTGGAATAAAATATGCTAATTAAAATAAAGTTGAAACTAAAATACAACAACAAGAAGTTGGAGACATAAGTGCAAAAGTTAAGGACCTTGATTAGAATTATAACTTCGTTAGTTAATAATCAATGTGGTGCGAATATAATAAAGTTAAGGGATAATTGAGGCTCCAAACCTTTAAAATATTAAAAGATTTTTTTCAAATCTTTAATTTGTTTCAAATGTTATTTCAAACCTTTCAAAACGTTGCAGTAGGGTCCTTTTTGACGGTTTTCATCCAAATATCTGTTAGTTGATTAAAAATTTTGACTTTGACCATATTTTTAAAAGAGTAAAATATAAACTTTCCATTTACTACATTAAAATAAGTTAAAAATTAAATTAGAAAAAATAACCCTCCTCTTCTCCCCCCATACCCACACCTAAAGAAGAAGATGAAGAAGGTAACATCAAAAGAGGCAGGGATTTGAAAATGTGCACAAATAAATACCTCACCATAAAGCCAGATCCATTTCATCATTAAGGATCTCACAGTACAAATTGCAGAGAGTGAAAAGTGTTCATACAAATCAAGATCAAGAGAATGTTTTTAAAGGAAGTGAATGCCTAGTTCGCTAATGTGTTTGCCCAAGTCTTCTAATATTCCTCACACACTCGGAATCTACCATTGACAAATAAATATAAGCCGCCTACTTTCCCAACTTGCTCCTCATCTCCCAATGAAGAAAAACCTTCGCATCTTTTCCATTTTCTTTGTGTACGTGTATGCTTAGTTACATATAAAAATATATGTATAGAATAGGCTAATGACAAACGAAATGGTAGACGGTGAAGAGGAGCTCGATGTTTGCTCGAGTTTCAACGGCTATTGACACATGGAATTGCAGATATTACTGCCAAAATTACAGAGGGGAATGAGAAAAAGAGGAGGGTTTTTAAAAAAAAATTATTTTAATGTAGGAAATGAAAAGTTGCTATTTTAACATTTTAAAATATTTAAAATATGGTCAAAGTCAATTTTTTTAGTCAACTAACAGATAATTAGATGAAAACTGTTCAAAAGGGCCCACTGCAACGTTTCAAAAGGTTTGGGTGACGGTTGCAATAAATTAAAAATTTGGAAAAAGCCTACTAATTTTTTAAAAGTTTGGGGCCTCTGCTGTAATTATCCCTAAAGTTAATTATTGCCTATTAATGTTTTACTTACCAAATTTGGGGAAATTTTGGGGATTCGTTGCTGTCCCCAAACTTTCATAAGTATAATATCTATATCTCGACCTAATATTTATTGCACTCTATAATCATGACTCTATCATGTAGGTATGATAAAGACTCGTAGACCAATATCGTTAAGAGTAAAGTAGGAATCCATTGTGATTTTGGACATCACCAAAGAGCACTGATAAAATAATGCATTTGAAGCCCTCATTTGGTCCCCGTTACATCTTATCAAATTAAATTGAATTTTTCTCTCTCATATTTTCAACCACACAATCTACAATAAAATAATATTACACGTAAATCGAAAAAAAAAATTATTCTTTTACAACCATTTATTTTTCAAAGAAAACACCATTCCCCCCATTATAATCAAAATCAATGGGGGCCAAACTGGGGCTAAATCATATAAAATATTGCTACTAAAATGAAATGCAGGCTTAGAATCAAATTTCCCCGCAATTCAACAAGGACAACATCCACTAACAGGATTTTTTGTATAAATTCTTGGGAAAAAGACCAAAATAATAAAATACATGTTCATGAAATTATTTGTTTCGATTCAAAACTCATCACAAGTGTACGGTTTGTTAACAAGTAGTATAATAGACTATGAATCCAAGTATCGATCCCACAAGGATTGAATTAGTTCAAATCAACCTATTATGACCTTAACCGAAACACGAAAGTAAAATTGATGTATTGTGATTTAGCTAAAGAAGATGTAAACTATGATGCAATTATGAATGAAAGAAATATATTAAATGCAAAATGACTTAGACACAATTTACTAGAATTTATGGAATTAATGAAGTTACTAACGCACTAGGATCACGAATCCCCAAGCAATACCTGTTCAATTTTCAACCTTGCAAATTTGACACACAGTCCCACAAAAGAGAATTAATATTCCTATTTTAATTTATCAATCTCTCTCGAGTAATACCAAACCTACCCCAATATGTGATTCGATTATATTTCTATGACGAATACTAACATACCGAAATGCATTATGATTTTCAAGAATATCCAACAATTCACACAAGGCATAGAGGTATATTTCTATCCCCTATCGGATCTTATGATCATTTATACTATGTCGAACCTATTTTCCTTCTTTCGAATGCATAAAACAGGCCACCAAAATCATATAATTACTACACAATAACAATATGAAAATAAAAACATAATAAATCATTCAATTCCAGAACATGCGTTTAAATACGTCAAATATCCAAATTAAAAATCAAACGTAGTATTGCAAGGTTCATCGATCTCCTAACAATGAAAAATCTAGCCTAACATGCTAAAAAGAAGAAAATATAAAAATAGTTGAAGAAACGTCATCACTCGAATCAAGTTTCAATCGAATTTTCACTTGGCGCGATGTTTTCCTCTTGAATCTCTCTTCGTTTCTCCTTCAAAATCTCTCAAAAACTTGTAAAAACGGCATTCCCTTCGTTCTGAATGTCTTTTGGTATTTATATCATGTGAAAATTTTGTTACCAAAAGAGTTTCAATCGTACAATGAAAGTAAAATTTTTGCTTCAGAAAACTACCATGCGACCGCATAGTTATGATTTGTGCGGCCGCATGGTTATGCCATGTTGCGTAAAAAATTTCCTGCCCTCATGTGTACGATCGCAAGGGAGATCTACCATGCGGCCGTATGGTAGATGCTCACTTCCATTTTCTCTACTTTGATCCCTCTACTTGAATCTTTCACTTTTTGGCATCTTTTTTTCGTTCTTTCTATTCCATCATCCCAAGATATCATCAATTGACATTTGGCTAAATCAATTTCTCGATTTGTTCATTGGGTCAACTTTTGGATAATTGCACCTTGGTCCCTGAACTTCCACTTTTTGTCATTTTGGTCTTTTTTCGCATCTTTTCTCCTAAATTTCACCATATTCATCGGTGTTCCCTACAATTTACAATTGTAACGAGATTAAGTTACAATTCAATCATTTTGCTCATTATTAAGTCATGTTTGTGACCTAAATAAATATGCAAAAACACACTTATCAAACCCTTCAAACTTGAACTATTGTTTGTCTTCAAACAAGATAGTGACTCAATTCTGAACAAACATGACTTAATACCCTGTTGTGGCTCAGGATTGGACTAAGTATTTGACTTTATGAAAATTTATCTGTGCAAACATGACATCAACATTTACCTGTTAAATGCAAGTTAACGTGTGTGTGTGAATTCATGCCAACATATCAGGTTCATAATGGATTTAAGCTCCGACCTCGAGTGATCAAATGTATCCTTACTCGCTCGAGAGATACACAATCCCCCAAACTTATTCTTTTCACTCAATTATCCCGGGGTTGTATTTTAAGATTAGGAATTTACATAGTTGTAGTCCTCACTCTCTCATAGTTTGGATTAGTCTTACTATCATAAGTTTACATTTCAACAAGTGAAGGCTCTCCTAAATTTGATTGCTTCAACACTCAAGATTAAACTAGGTTACTTGCCTCGCCTCAGAGGTATAGTCTTTTCAACCAAATGTCCAAGGGCTTTTTGTCATGTTATTGTCTCACTTCTTTTTTTGTTCTTCTCACTTTTCTCTAATTTTTTCTGATTGATTATCATCTTCTCATTTACTTTCTATATAACTCATGTAACAAGTTTTAGGCCGATAATTCCAAAACCAGTTGGCTTTAGGGCACTAGGTTTTAAACCCTTGCAGGCTTATTCACTCGAGTTATAAAGGCTCGATCAGATAACTTTTAATTAACCTCTTTCCATCTTGCTTTCTATATGACCCATGTATCGAGCTTTAGGTCGGTGACTCCTAAACCAGTTGGCTTTAGGGCACCAGATTTTGAAATATCCTTACAGGCTTACTTGCTCGAGTCATAAAAGCATGAAAAGAAGTGTTATATTCTCACATATTAATTTTATGCCCTTTGTTATTTTTCTAGACATTTAGTTTCCAAAACCAATCCCCAATTTAAGATTTTCACCTACTCTTCACTCCATTGGTCTAGGCAATCCACACAATAAAGTTCATGCACGGAGCCCCCGCTCATCTCAATGCTTCCCTATAATAGCTCAACCATCACCAAACCGTCTTAAGGTAATTCATGGGTTAACTCAATAGATGGTTATCATTCTTCTCCTACTTTATACTCAAAATCCAGTCATTCACCTAATATGTCAAGCATGAATAGCGTGCATAGATAATGTCAAATGTTGCATCAACAAGTATTAGTTAGTCTCATTAACACCAGATCCAAAGTTTTGCAGTTTAAACTAGTCTAATAATATCATTCAGCTAACAAGGTTATCAAGCTCACACAAGCATGCATGAAGAGAATAAAACAAACTGAATAAAATGCAAAGAATTTTTTTTCTTTTTTTTTTTTTTTTACACTCGTCATGCATACATTATGCAGTAATGGAAAACAGATAATGATGAACACAGATAAAGATTTAAAATTATATCACCCTCCTCAAATTTAGTTAATACATTGTCCCCAATGGAAGATTAACAAAAGATTGAAGACATAACTTTAAGAACAAAATGAAGAAAAAAAACAAATGGGTTAAACGGTACTCCCTTGATCAAAATGGATGAGGTGGCGGGAAATTGGGTCTTGATGTGCCATCATCTGACAGTGGAGGGTGTCGTCCAAGGAGTTGCTGTATCATTCGCTCATCAGGGCGGACTGCTGTGCCTGCTCGGCCTGGATGGCTCTCATGTTTTCCCATGTGTCATTTACCCGCAACTGGATGCCGTCCACCCGGCCCACATACATGTTCAGCCGGCCATTTATGGTATCAATCTCCCGTCGCATGACTGAGTTGTCATTGTCAAGGTATTCAATTTCTCCTTTTTGACTCGATAATCCTCATTGTGAGGGTTCCTTTGTATATATAGGAATAATAAGGCAAATTAAATGGGTAAATGTTAGCTATCACTGTACATGAATGGAAATTGAGCAATTTTCTACCAATTACAACTAATAAACAAAGCTATACAAAGCATCTCTAATTCTGGCGTTAATTACTTGCTGGCCGTCAATTACTCTTTCTATCTAATTGACATCCCCCCTCAAATTGATGCTGGGTGATCAAGAAATATCAATTTGCCCACAAGAAAGAGATGACATTGTCGTGTCATGGCTTTGGTGAATATGTCGACAATCTGTAGATCAGTAGAGATATGCGAAAGAGAAATAATATTTGCGTCAAAAGCCTCTCAAACTGAGTGACAATCTACTTCGATATGCTTTGTACGCTCATAATATATTGGATTTGCAGCAATCTGAAGAGCACTCGTGTTGTTTGCATGAAGGGGTATAGGATCAAATTGAGGAAAGCCAAGTTTAGCTAAAAGCCCACGGAGCCAAATAATCTCAGAACAGGTAGCACGATATTCAGATGCAGTTGAAGATTTAGACGCATGTGCCTACTTTTTACTCTTCCAGGAGATCAAAGAATTACCAAGAAACATACATCAGCCCGTAACAGAACGATGAGTATCAGAGCAGCCGACCCAATCTGCATCACTAAATGCAACAAGATGAATAGGAGACCCAAAAGGGAAAAACAATCCACGATGAGGAGTACCTTGGAGATACCGAATGATGCGACGAATTGCCACAAGATGAAGATGTCGTGGAGTTTGCATAAACTGACTGACTTGCTGGACTGCGAATGATATATCAGGCCTAGTGATGGTCAAGTAGTTGAGATTCCCAACTAATTGACGAAAGATAGTCGGATCAGGAAGGAGATCACCCTCTTCACGACAATATTTAACATTGACTTCCAGAGGAGTATCGACAGAAGAAGAATCTTGAAGACCAGCCATGGATATATTTGTATTGGTTCAAAAATATACCTGTGGAATCAGTGTATACTTCCAAACCCAAAAAATATGTAAGTGGACCAAGATCTTTCATGTGAAAAGAAGCCTGTAGATGCTGCTGAGTTGAGTTATCAAACTAGAATCCGTGCCAGTGATAACAATATCATCCACATACACAAGTAAAAGAACAATATCTGTAGATGTCTTACAAAGAAATAGGGAGGAGTCATACTAACTCTGGATAAAAGAAAGCTGTAACAAAGTAGATCGAAACTTCTCAAACCATGCTCGAGGAGCTTGTTTCAGCCCATAAAAAGACTTCTTCAGCTTACATATTTTTGAAGAAGAGGAAAAAAGACCCGGAGGAGGTGTTATGTAAATATCTTTCTTGAGATCACCATGAAGAAAAGCATTTTTGACATCCATTTGGTGAAGAGACCACCCCTGAGAGGCTGCAATAGAAAGAACAGTGTGCACTGTAGTCATCTTTGCCACTAGAGCGAATGTCTCATCATAATCTACCCCATATTCCTGCTTATTTTCGAGAGCAACTAGGTGAGCTTTATAACGATCCAGAGTTCCATCAGAATGAAGCTTAATAGAATATACCCACTTACAACCAATAGCCTTGACATTGGATGGATAAGGAACAACATCCCAAGTATGATTATCCTGAAGTGCTCGAAGTTCTTCATCCATAGCCTTCCGCCAGCATTTATGTTTAGCTACTTCTGAATAACTAGGAGGAATAGATGTCAATGTAGTGGCAAATGAATGAAAAGAAACATATCTATCAGGCGGGCGAGAAATACGGGTAGATCATCGATGACCCGGATCAGGAGGTACATCAGTATCTGATGCCAACTCAGGCTCAGAAGAGAGGGGCTGGACAAGATCAGATGTGAGGTCAACTTCAGGAAGAGGCCTATTTGGTTGACGTCTCTCATACACGAGTCCGGGCTTGAATCGTTCAGGATGAGAAGTCAAATCGTCAAAGCATGGGAGAATACTAATTTCAGGTAAATGTTGAGCATGAGTATGAAAGAAAGATTGTTGCTCAAAGAAAACAACATTACGAAATATGCGAAATCTATTAGAACATGGATAATAGCAAACATAACCTTTGTGCGAAACGCTGTAGCCCATAAAAGCACACTTAACAGATTGTGCAGAAAGCTTGTGTCGTTCATGAGAAGATAAATGAACAAAACAAATGCACCCAAAAGTATGCAAGTCATGATAAGTAGGATGTTGATTATGAAGGCGATAATATGGAGAGTCAAAGCGTAAAATTTGGGAAGGCAATCTATTGATTAAATAAACTGCAGTGGACACTGCTTCAACCCAGAATGTTGAAGGAACATGGGAATCAAGTAATAATGTACGAACAACATCCAGTACATGACGATTTTTTCGTTCTACCACCCCATTTTGTTGAGGGGTATAAGGGCATGATCGTTGAGACAAAATACCTTTTTGTTTTAAGAAATCATGAAACTCATGGGACATATATTCTCCACCTGAATCAGATCATAAAATTTTAATACTGGTGGAGAATTGGGTCTCAACATATGTCATAAAGGTATGAAAAACTGAAAGTACTTCAGATTTAAAACGGAGAAAATAGATCCGTGTGTATCGGCTATAATCATCAATAAAAGTCACAAAAATTTATACTGGGCAAGAGAGGTGATAGCTGAAACGCCCGAAACATCACTATGCACAATATCAAAGCTCTTTTTGGCATGACTACTGTGAGAAGGAAAAGGAAGAGTCTTACTCTTTCCCAATTTGCATGTAGAACAATCAAAGCACAAATTATGAGAAGAATTATTTTTATTACCCAACAAACCAGAGTTTAACAAATAAGACAGGATAGTGGAGTTTGGATGTCCCAAACGTTTGTGCCAAACTTCACTTTTATTGTTAACAGTTATACAAGCTAAAGATAAGCAACTAGGAATAGAAAAATGTAATGGAAACAATCGTCCAATTTTAGGCCCCCCGCTAGTATCTTTCCCGACACCTGATCCTGCACAAGAACACCATCACGAGAAAAATGGACATCAAAATTGTTATCAACTAATTGACCAACTGAAATCAGATTTGTAGATAAACTAGGAGATATAAAAATATATCGAAAAGCAGAATTAATGTTACCAACAGCATTAATAGCTAAATGGCTCCCATTAGCTATTTGAATATGAGATGAGCCTTGATATGGGCGAATATCATGAAGACCATCAGAGGGACTGGTCATCTGATTTGAGGTACTGGAATCAACTAGCCGAGATTGAGATGAAGTATTATGTTTACCTTGAAGTCCCAAAGCAGCAAAAGCTGACGCAATCATTTGTTGCACCATTTCAGGAGTAAGAGCAGATTGGGTAGTAGTAGATGATGTCTTAGAAGTCGATGGCCCGGTAGTAGCCTGATATGCATTAGCCTGACGATTTTGAGGTCGAGTAGGACAATCTTTGATAATGTGTCCCGACTTCTTGCAATAATTGCAGTACTTTTTGGTACAGTGAGTAGCAATATGCCCATAGTCCTTACAACTAAAGCATTGAATCTTTCTCATGTCCCTCCATTTGTTTTTCCCATGAGCTACATAAGCGACAGCATCTGAGGTCATAAGTTGATGTTGAAGAGTGGCCTGTGTTGTAAGACGCTGCTCTTCACGAAGTAACTTCCCAAAACAGACATCCGAATAAAGGGACGGATCACGATTCATTAGTTTTGAGCGAATTGCCTCATTCTGGACGTAACTTCATTAGAAACTGGTCTCGCTTGCTTTGCTCGTGTACAGTTTGAACGACAGTAAGAGATTCAACTGGTACTTTAGCATAGATAATATCAGCAAATTCACCCCCTTCAGTTTTGAAACCCAGAGAAGTAATCCTGGATGTTGAGATTGGCCTGATTGTAGACCTTTTTTTAAATACTTCCACATTTCTTTAGCATTCTTATAAGATCTTAGATTTAGGACAATCATAAGATCAACAGATCCTAAAATCCATGTCATAACCCTAGCATCTTTCACTTTCCATTGGCCCAATTGAATATTCTCAGTAGGAGCTAGGTCACTTCCATCAATGTGACCCCATAATTCTTTTCCCATAATGAATAATCAAAATTGAAATTCTCATGTAGAATAATTTTTACCCGTGAATCGCACACTGAAAGTTTCAGACATGTTGGTCGACATGATGTACGTAGTTAATTATACTAGCAAAAAAAGGACCCAATATAAATTCAGCAAAACCAAAGTCCAGCAGAAACCCCAAATATAAAATTCTGAAGAACCAAAATTGATTAAGCCCTCCAAAATCATAAACCAAGCCCAAGTAAACTCTAAGACCCCAATTAAATAATGGATTAATTAGTCTAACACACAGGGGTTAATGTCAAACCTCTAATCACGCGATCGACGGTTTTTCCTCCACCGGACCCGTCGACAGATGCGAAAGCCAAAAGTCACGTACCTATCTCCACTGAAGAGGCCGGCAGGTTTGACCAACCAGAGATGAGCCAAGCAAGGGTCGGTCGTTACAGGGAGTCCCGACTAGGAATCCTTAGGCCCAGAAATTCAGGAACAACTTGTGACCGGATTGTGAGGATCTCAAACAAGTTTCCCGTCACCGTAGAAGATGGTGATTGGAAATTAACCTACACTTCCGACCTTAGCTCTGATACCATGTCAAGGTATTCAATTTCTCTTTTTTGACTCGATAATCCTCATTGTGAGGGTTCCTTTGTATATATAGGAATAATAAGGAAAATTACATGGCTGAATGTTAGCTATCACTGTACATGAATGGAAACTGAGCAATTTTCTACCAATTACAACTAATATACAAAGCTATATAAAGCATCTCTAATTCTGATGTTAATTACTTGCTGGCCGTCAATTACTCTTTCTATCTAATTGACAGTCGTCCCTGGCATCTCTGATGTAATTTAGTGCAAGGTGATTGTCTCTTTGTAAACCCTGTGACTCAATCTGCATGGCGCCGAAATCCTGAAGGAAGCTATGGAAGTCTCGGCTGATTCCCGTGGTGGTGAAGAATATCCGTCTCAGCAACTGAGTATCCACGTCAGCCTGTGGTCCTGGAGCCTGTGGGTATTCTCGATCTGCAGGGGCTGGGTTGTGATCTGCCTGCCGTCTATGGCGCTCATTTTCTTGCTCTTTCCTATGTTTAACTCGAGCCCTTTCTTGAGCATCAAATGTAGTGCGTTTGATCTTTGGGCTGGATTTTTCAGGAACCTCCTCAGATAGGAGTGTAACACCCGCAGCCCTACATATACCACTAATGAGGCTAGGGAATATCAGAGTGGAACGACGATCTCTCCAAGTTCCCAATGTGTGTAGTTGGTTGTAAATAAGGTTGGCGAGATCTATCTTGTTACCCCGAACCAAGTGGTAGATAAGCCCTATTGTCTGATCAGAGAATGTAGTCCTATCTGATATAGGCTTGATATTATGGCACATGAAGAGCCATAGAATGGCTATGGATGGGGTAAGCTCGATTTGATGCCACTCGGTAGTTGCAAGGGGCCATGCATTTTTTCGCCCCATCAAAAACTCGGCCACTTCATTCCAGTTAAAATCAACTAGGATAGGGATCACATTTTCCACTGTAAGTTGGTAGTAATCATGAATGATCTCGAGAGAGAACATAATCCACTTCCCCCGCACCCAAGTCTAATGGAAATGCTCTGAACCCGACGTGTCCATTTCACTGTTGAAGTTGGCGAAGTACTCTCGGCATAGAGTCTCATAGATTGGATATGGTCGCTCCACCAACTTGTGCCAACCACAGATCTGAACTAAGTTGACCAACTCAAAATTTGGGAAGTCATCAAGCTTAACGGGTCTTTCAGCGTGTAAAGTCCAATGGCGTATGATATTCTCATACCGCATCGCGGTTTTCGCATTTAAGAATTGCCGAACTTTTCCCGCAAGCTCTCTAGTACGGGCTGTACCGGTGGAGGAGCTTGCTTTTTCCTTCCCGTGCAGAGTTCTCTTAGGAGGCATCCTGCAAGGTTTGTAAACATATGAGTCATTAAACTTCTTCTTGAAAAACGAGAGAGGGAATGAGATTAGTAAGGCAAGAATGTCACAAATCCCCCAAACTTTCTTCAACAGGCATAAATAACTCATTGGTGTGCTCATATGAAAAATGAAGAGAATTAGTCTAAACATGCACATATGAAAAAAAATGGACCCATAACCAAGTGCGCATGTTTGGCCTTGGACATCATAGAAAAGTATCGAAATTATCCCAGGCAATCTCCGGGCATATGAAAGTATTCAATGAGGTCTAACACATACTCAAATTTCAATTCAATTGGACTTCGTTTGATATGTCAAGTAATGGTGTAAAGTAGGGGACGTAGGGTGCCGTGACATGCCGTGACCAAGCCATGTGCCTACGTGTTGCGATATGGATTTGATGGCCTTTCACGTGTTTGTGAATGTGGTATATGCAAACTTCAAGAAAACATGCTTGAGAATGTATACGGGAAGCAAAATAACAATATACATACAAACGGAGCTTAAAACACCAAAAATGTGTCGAGTGACTCATGATTAAGTGCGCACTTTCACCCTTGAACATCATCGAGATTTTTCCCAAACAACCTTCGGGCATATGAAAGGACGTAGTGAGGGGTGGCACATATTCAAATTTCATGCTCATTCGATGTCTTACGGGTACTTAATGCAAGGGACGAAGTGGGTGCGGTGAAGTGACGTGAACCTAACATGTGTGCCTACATGTGTGTGGTTGGTGAGTGTGTGTATCGAGCTCAATTTCGATAGCATTGGATCATAATGTGTAGGTTAATTCATATAGTCAGAGTGTCAAATGCGGGAATTTGCAATATGCATGACAAACTTCATGTCGGCAATTCATCAAATATGTAGAATGCATTCCGTGTGAACCATAGAAAATACTAAAGTTTGAATGTGCCACCAATCCATAACACAACCCAAATTCATACACACAAACCATTGATTACCTATTGCCCATTCTCCCACAAGTCCATCAAAATGAAATAGGAAACCATAGATTACCCAAATGAAAAAAAAAACGAGAGGGAGGGAAGAAATTACCTTGTTTTGTAAGTGTGGTGATTGATGCACGGCGTGAAGATTGGGGGATTGCAAATGGGTGTCTTTTGTGTGTAGTGAATTTGTTGTCAATTTTGCCTTGTGTTCGAGAGGAGAGTAAAAAAATTTTGGTAGTGTGAAGGAGGAACCGGGCGTGGGTTAAAATCCCACACCAGATTCTGCCATGCATGGTTCAAGTGGCCTTGGCCACTTGAATTCCGGATGATGATTGTGCGGTCGCACTGTGCGACCGCATGATCTAATTTTTTTCCTTAAAAAAAGAAACGTTCTTTTGTCTTAAATAGCGTGAATTATACTTCCAATCACCCAAAATCATTTCAAACTCACCGAACATGTGTGTAATGCCTAGAAGATTATGTGGACGATAATTTGATCCTATAACATGCATAGATGAATGATGACCGAGAAAAATGCAAATGCGAAAATTAAATGATTCTTAAAATACTGTGAAAAGTAAGATAAATAGAAGGATGCAATGGGTTGCCTCCCACCCAGCTCTAGGTTATAATCGATAGCTCGACTTTACTGTGTTACGTCATTCTGGTGGTCCAAGATGAACGGTAGACTTTTCATTTGAAAAATTGTTGCCCCAATAGTGCTTCAAACACTGTCCATTAACCTTGAATGTCCCCTTGCTGTCGTGAGTGATCTCAACTGCCCCATGTGGAAATACCTGTGTAATAGTATATGGACCAGACCATCTCGATCGAAGCTTTCTTGGGAACAGTTTAAGCCTAGAGTTATAGAGTAGCACTTTTTACCCCACCTTAAATTCACACCTCTGAATATGCATATCATGCCACTTCTTGGTGCGTTCTTTGTGGAGTCTTGAATTCTCGTAGACCTCCCTTCTGAGCTCATCCAGCTCATTAAGTTGTAGTAGACATTCTTCGCCCGCAGCCTTCAAGTCCAAATTCAATTTCTTCATTACCCAGTAAGCATGGTGTTCTATCTTAAGAGGTAAGTGGCATGCCTTCCTGAAAACCAGTCGATATGGTGACATTTCTATAGGGGTCTTGAATGCAGTCCTATAGGCCCACAAGGCGTCGTCCAGTTTCTTAGACCAATCTTTTCGTGACGAGCTTACCGTGACTTCGAGTATTCGCTTCAATTGCCTATTGGACACTTTGACCTGTCCGCTGGTTTGGGGATGATATGCAGTGGCTACACGATGTTTAACATCATATTTAGTCAACAGCTGTTCAAACTGCCGATTGCAGAAATGTTTACCCCCGTCACTGATTATAACTCTCGGAGTTCCAAAGCGGGTGAAAATATTTTTCTTTAGAAAATCAATCACCACCTTCCCATCGTTGGTAGGCAATGCAACGGCTTCTACCCACTTCAATGCATAATCCATAGCCACCAATATATACTGATTAGAGAATGATGGGGGAAATGACCCCATGAAGTCGATCCCCCAGACGTCAAATAGTTCCACCTCTATGATACTGTTCAAAGGCATTTCGTTTTCCCTGGATATATTACCGGTGCGGTGAAATCGGTCACACCTTTTCACGAATTCAAATATATCCTTAAACAATGTAGGCCAGTAAAAACCTAATTTAAGGATCTTCACCGCTGTTTTTGAAGCACCAAAATGTCCTGCATATGTAGACGAATGACAACATTCTAGTATTAAGGGCACTTCTTCCTCAGGTATGCAACGACGAATGATTTGATCAGCTCCTCACTTGTATAGAATGGGATCCTCCCAAAAATAATACTTCAACTCAGCGAAAAATTTCTTTTTCTGGTGACTTGAGTAATCTAACGGAATGATAGACTTGACTAAGTAGTTAACTATGTCAGCATACTAGGGTGCCTTCCCCACACTGAAAATCTGCTCATCTGGGAAGACTTCATTGATTTCAACGATCTCTGGCTACTCTGTGGTCTCGAGTCGAGACAAGTGGTCTGCTACTAAATTTTCATTACCTTTCTTATCCCTAATTTCCAAATCAAACTCTTGAAGTATCCAACGAATGAGATGTGGTTTGGCATCATTCTTTTCCATTAAGTACTTTATAGCAGCGTGATCTATGTAAACATGACCTTGGACCCCATAAGATATGATCGAAATTTGTCAAAGGCGTAGACTACGGCAATGAGCTCTTTCTCTGTAGTGGCATAATTTAGTTGAGCGTCGTTCAAGGTCTTACTTGCGTAGTAGATCACGTGAAATATCTTATTTTTTCGTTGTCCCAATACGGCCCCAACAGCAAAATCACTAGCGTCACACATTAATTCAAATGGCAGATTCCAATCCGGTGAGATGATCACGGGTGCTGAAATCAACTTCTCTTTCAAGGTGTTAAAAGCCAGCAAACACTCATCTGTAAACTCAAATGTGGATTCCTTCATCAACAAATAGCACAGTGGTTTAGTAATTTTTGAGAAATCCTTGATGAACCTTTTGTAGAACCCGGCATGCCCGAGGAAGCTACGAACACCTTTCACTGATGTTGGTGGCGGTAATTTCTCGATCACCTAAATTTTTGCTTTATCTACCTCAACACCCTTTGCTGAGATTTTGTGTCCTAAAACGATGCCCTCATGTACCATAAAGTGACATTTCTCTCAATTCAATACCAAGTTGGTCTCTGTACACCGCTGTAACACAAGACTCAGATGCTACAAGCACTCATCAAACGAAGATCCAAACACTGAGAAGTCGTCCATGAATATCTCGATGAATCTCTCAATCATATTCAAAAGATAGCCATCATACAGCGCTGAAAAGTAGCAGGAGCGTTGCATAAACCAAAAGGCATCCTACGGTATGCAAAGGTACCTTAAGGGCATGTGAAAGTTGTCTTCTCCTGATCGTCAGGCGCTACTGGAATCTGATTATACCCAGAGTACCCATCCAGAAAACAGTAATGCGAGTGCCCTGCTAGTCTCTCCAACATTTGATCAATGAATGGTAGTGGAAAGTGATCCTTTTGAGTAGCAGCGTTTAGTTTGCGGTAATCGATGCAAACTCTCCATCCAGTCACTGTTCTTGTAGGAATCAACTCATTTTTCTCATTTTCCACCACTGTGATACCCCCTTTCTTGGGAACAACCTATACTGCACTGATCCATGCACTATCTGATATTGGGTAGATAATGCCTGCGTCCAGCAACTTCAATACCTCAGCCCTAACCACTTCCTTCATGTGTGGATTCAATCTTCGCTGACCATCAATGCTTGACTTGAATTTTTCCACCATGAGTATTTTATGCATGCATAGCGACAGGTTGATCCCCTTGATATCTGCAATTGACCATCAAATGCTTGTTTTATTCTCCCTTAGCACCCGAAGTAGTTTCTCTTCTTCCACTTCACTGACAGTATTTAAAATAATAACCGAAAGTGTAGAAGATTTCCCCAGGAAAGCATATCGAAGGTGTGGTGGCAATTGTTTGAGTTCCAACTTGGGAGGTTGCTGAATAGATAACACTGACTTTGTGGTCCTAATTCTCAATTTTTCAAAGTGATGCTTGTGCATGTATGGTGGATTAGTTTTCAAAAATCGTGCACATGTTTCAATCTCGCTTGAATCAGTGTGAGTGGATTGAGAATGTGCAATGCATGCCTCGTATATATCGGAAGGATGATGTAGCCGAAATGTATCTTGAATTATTCTGTCAATTACATTGATCTGGAAACAACTGTCTGACTCAGTAGGAAATTTCATTGCCATGAACACATTGAAAGAGATTTGCTCTTCGCCAAGCCTCAATATAAGCTGCCATTTCTAAACATCGACAATAGCTCTTCCAGTAGCTAAGAAGGGTCGCCCCAATATGAGTGGAACATCCTTATCTTTCTCCATGTCTAGGATGAGAAAATCGGTTGAATATATGAACTTTTCTACTTTTACCAACACGTCTTCAATGATCCCTCTTGGATGTGTAAGAGATCGATCTGCTAACTGTAAGGTGACGATTGTGGCTTTAGCTTCTCCCAAACCGAGTTTTCTAAAAATAGAGAGAGGCATCAAATTAATACTTGCACCTAAATTGCACAAAGCTGTATCAAAATGACAATTTCCAATAGTGTAAGGTATAGTAAAACTCCCTGGATCCTTTAGCTTTGGAGGCAACTTTTCCTGGATTCTGGCACTGCATTCCTCGGTTAGCATCACTGTTTCATTTTCTTCTATCTTTCGCTTGTTAGAGAGGATATCGTTTAGGAATTTTGCATAACTCGGCATCTTAACAAGTGCCTCAGCAAATGAGATGTTGATGTGTAATTTCTTGAAGACTTCAAGAAATTACTATATTGCTGATCCAATTTGTGCTTTTTCAACCTCTGCGGGAATGGAATAGGTGGCTCATGAGGATTGATTGAACTGGTAGCTGTACCTCGTGATGTATTGGAACTCTTCTTGGCAATATCCCCTATTGTTTGTTCAGTCTGTTCCACAATCTCGTCATCTGAGTTTGGTGCTGATTCCTTGCTAGCTACCGGTCTTTTTACATGTATCTCCAGTAGTTGTACTCCACTTCTGGTTATAGCCTTTGCGTGTTCCTTAGGATTGATTTCAGTGTTACTGGGTAGGTTTCCTGGTGCTCTACCTGTCATGATGATTGCCATCCATTTGTGTCTCCAAATTTTTGATTGTTGTACTTTAGTCTTGAAGAGTTGCATCTGTCTTTCGCATAAACTGGTTGTTGGCTTCCATATACTGATTGGTCATTGCCATGAACTTCTCAAACATCTCTTCCAATGGTGGCTTTTTATCTTGCTGTTGAAATTGACCTTGTGGTCTGTTTTGATTCTGATTACTCTACGAGAAGTTTGGGTGTTTTCTCCAACCTTGATTGAAGGTTTCCGAATGTTGGTTGTTCTGTTGGCGTTGACCCCATTGCACAAAGTCTGCATGCTCAATCCCTTGTGTGAGAATTGGACAGTTGACAGTATTGTGGTTTGCTCCACATTCTTCACAACTTGACTTCTTGACTTGTTTTGCAGTGGCGGTCTGCGAAATGCTCTCCACCTTATGGAACAAGGAGCCTATCTTCGCGAATAATGCAGAGTAAGTATCTATTTCATAAACCCCCGGCGTTTTCTTCTGAACCACTCGATCTGTATATCATGTGACTGAAGTTGTAGTCATTCTCTCAAACAGTTCCCAGGCTCCGTCAATTATTCTTGTGGAGATAGACCCGTTGGATGATGAATCTACCATGCTCTTGAAGGATGGAAGTAATCCAGTGTAGAAAAATCGGATTTGTGTCTTCTTATCAAAGCTATGCTGAGGACATTTTCTTAAAATATTTTTGAAACGATTCCATGCCTCTTCAAATGATTTGGATTCACCTTGGTTGAATATAGAGATGTCATGCCGTATTTTTGCTACCTTAGCTGACGAGAAGAACTTGGTACAGAATTTGTGTACTAGCTCGTTCCAAGTGGTGATGTTTGCGACGGGAAGTGAATCCAGCCATTCAAGTGCTTTATCCCGCAAAGTGTGTGGAAACAATCGCAGTCTTATAGCATCATCTAAGATATCCTAGTACCTAAAGTGTTGGCACATGTCTAGAAATCGGGATATGTGTGTATGTGGGTTCTCACTAGCCATTCCGTGGTATTGATGCCCATTTTGAAATAGTTGAATCACATTTGTTTTCAGCTGGAAGTTCGGTTGCCCAAATGGAGGATACACAATGCTAGATTGACTTTGGACCACCAACGGTGCCATGAAGTCCCCAAGTACCGTATTCCCATCATCTTCAACCCTCGCGCCTTCGTTGAGTTGAATTACCGGTCGATTTTGTTTGTTAGCCATCTGTTGCGCCACTCTTGCCTCTCTTTGCCTGTGACGAAATGTGCATTCGATCTCTAGATCTACGGGAACCAAGTCTCGATCATGTGCTCCTTGCATACAAGCTCTGAGATAGCAAAATTAACACAAAATTAAATTAAAGTAAATAATAAACTAAACCTAATAAGCTAATTACTACTAATCTAGATAAGTTCGAATTAGTGTCACAATAGATAAAATTAAAACTAAATTTCAATCCCCGGCAACGGCGCCAAAAACTTGTTCACGAAATTATTTGTTTCGATTTAAAACCCACCGCAAGTGTACGGTTCGTTAACAAGTAGTATAATGGACTATGAGTCCAAGTATCGATCCCACAAGAATTGAATTAGTTCAAATCAATCTATTATGACCTTAACCGAAACATGAAAGTAAAATTGATGTATTGTGATTTAGTTAAAGAAGATGTAAACTATGATGCAATTATGAATGAAAGAAATATATTAAATGCAAAATGACTTGGACACAATCTACTAGAATTTATGGAATTAATGAAGTTACTAACGCACTAGGATCACGAATCCCCAAGCAATACCCGTTCAATTTTCAACCTTGCAAATTTGACACACAATCCCACAAAAGATGAATTAATATTCCTGTTTTAATTTATCAATCTCTCTCGAGTAATACCAAACCTACCCCAATATGTGATTCGACTATATTTCTATGACGAATACTAACATACCGGAATGCATTATGATTTTCAAAAATATCCAACAATTCACACAAGGCATAGAGGTATATTTCTATCCCCTATCGGACCCTATGATGATTTATACTATGTTGAACCTATTTTCCTTCTTTCGGATGTATAAAATAGGCCACCAAAATCATATAAATACGTGCACAATAACAATATGAAAATAAAAACGTAATAAATCATTCAATTTCGGAACATGCGTTTAAATACGTCAAATATCCAAATTAAAAATCAAACGTAGTATTATAAGGTTCATCGATCTCCTAACAATGAAAAATCTAGCCTAACATGCTAAAAAGAAGAAAATATAAAAAATGGTTGAAGAAACGTCATCACCCGAATCAAGTTTTAATCGAATCTTCACTTGGTGCGATATTTTCCTCTTGAATCTCTCTTTGTTTCTCCTTCAAAATCTCTCAAAAACTTGTAAAAACGGCGTTCCTTTCGTTCTGGACGTCTTTTGGTATTTATATCGCGTGAAAATTTTGTTACCAAAAGAGTTTCAATTGTACAAGGAAAGTAAAATTTTTGCTTTGAAAAACTATCATGCAACCGCACAGTTATGATCTGCATGTTGCGTAAAAAATTTCCTGTCCTCATGTGTGCGACCGCAAGGGAGATCTACCATGCAGCCGCATGGTAGATTCTCACTTCCATTTTCTCTACTTTGGTCCATGATGAGTGATTTACACTCATTATATTATACCATTAATTTCATGATTTTGTTATCTTGGAGAGTATTTTAGAAGTGCTAACAAGTGATTTTGGTGTTGTTTTGTAGATTGATGGAAATGGAGAAAACTAGAGCTAAAAGAAGTCAAAGGAAGGAAATAGGCAAAAGCTAGCGAAATGGATGAAATGACCAAAATGTAAGAGATCCAAAGTTCGAGGATTAAAATGCAATTAATCAAAAGTCGTGTCGAAACTTGAAATGAAGATCCAAGAGTTCTAGAAGCCAATTGGATAAAGGAAGGTGTCAAAGGGATCAAATTTAGTCAAAATATGATCATAAATCATTTTCCAACCAAAAAGTTTTGCGTCGGAGTTTTGGTCTCACATTTAGACTCATTTTGACACAGAAAACGATCGAATTGGAGAATTATTCCTCAAGTAAAATTGTATTCCTTTAAATTATCTTTCCAACGCATCTTGAATCACTTCAATCAGATATCGAACGACAAAGTTATGACAAAAATATTGAAAGCTGTTCAGTGCAACCGAAGTAGTCCTCAGCGCCCAGGCGCCATGATGCTGAAATTTTGACAGAAAGTCAGCACCTAGGCATCCAAATCGTAGGGCTCAGGAGTTGCCGTGTGAGAGTAATTTTTTTAGGTTTTTACCATTCTTTTTCGGCCCAACTCATCTCAAAAAATCTTTCCCTAAACTCCAAGACATTATAAACACAGAATTGAAGACCTAAATTAGAGGGGAGTTGCACACTAAAAATCTATGGAATCAAGCCACGCGTTCTTGACATATTGGAGAGAAGACAACAAGAAGGAAGATTGAAAAGAGAAATTCAAGAAGATTAACACCAAGCAATTGAAGATTAGAAGCATTCATTGGAAGGGGAAGGAAATCTTGGTGCAAGAATTCTACTTTTTCTTCTACATTTTTATTACAAATCCGGTGATGTATTCTAAGACAATTTTCTATTTTTCTTCCATTATTATGAGTAGTTAAATTTGATTTTAGGGCGAACAATGTAATCTTTTGGAATCCTTTATCTCAAGCAATTGAGATTCTAGTGCTTTTATATTTTATGTGTTGATTTTAATGTTGTTCTTAATACATTTAATTACTTGATCACTAATTAGATGATTTGTGAACAATGATTGCGTAGAGATAAGGATTATTTGTTTAGACCACATGTTAAAATCCGGTAAATTGATACAACGTGTAGAGATACATATATTGATTACTGTGGTCGTGTGTGAATTCTTAGAACCAATGTTTCGTTTAATTAAATTTAATTTTCATAGAGATATGGAATTAAACTAATTAAATAGGTTCAATGAGAACTCGAGAGGGGTAAGTTGAATACAATAGAAGAATTCGACCGAACACTACCTTAAGTTTTATGAATCTTGATTTATGAAGTAAAGGTGACCAATAGGTGAAATTGTTCCGCCCCCAACGTCCATTTATTGTTTGAATTCTCAATTACTTTTCGTTGCATCCAATCGCATTTTTAAGTATTTAGAATAAAAATCACATTTAATCTTTGTTTTTGTTTATTTTCGTCAAATAGAAGTTAGAAATAATAAATTGGGCATTAAAAGTACAGTCCTCGTGGGAACGATAATCCGAACTCAAAAGGTCCACTTTACTACTTGTTACGATCCGTTCACTTGCGGGATAAAATCGACAACAATCCCTTTACTTGAATCTTTCATTTTTTGACATCTTTTCTTCGTTCTTTCCATTCTATCATCCCAAGATATCATCAATTGACATTTGGCTAAATCAATTTCTCGATTTGTTCATCGGGACAACTTTTGGATAATTGCACCTTGGTCCCTAAACCTCCACTTTTTGTCATTTTGGTCATTTTTCGCATCTTTTTTCCTAAATTTCACTATGTTCATCGGTGCTCCTTACAATTCACAATTGTAATGATATTAAGTCACAATTCAATCATTTTGCTCGTTATTAAGTCATGCTTGTGATCTAAATAAGTGTGCAAAAACATACTTATTAATACACACTACTCATAACATTTTGGGTAAATTCCAATAGGGGTCCCAAAACTTTCGTAAGTGTGATATGTATATCTCCAACCTTATATTGCACTCTATGGTCGTGGCTCTTTGAGGTAAGTACACCAAAGACTCGTAAACCAACATCACTAAAGAGTAAAGGTAGAATTCATTGGGATCGCAAGCATTGCCAAAGAGCGCATAATGGAACAAAGCATTTTGAACCATATAATGTTGATGCTGAATGAGACACAACCTCGAAACAAAATTTTCCATGTAATTCAACAAAGGTAGCATACAGTCACAAGATTTTTTTGGACAAACCATTGGAAAAAAGACCAATACAAAAACATAAGCACTACTTATAACATTTTAGGTAAATTCCATTAGGGTTCCCTAACTTTCCTAAGTATGAGATCCATATGCCAACCTAATATTTATTGCACTTGTGCACCCAATCCTTTAAAACTATGGCACCCATGTCCCCTCCCCAATTAGGTTGCAACATTTCTATTTTGGCATCAAATTGTGTCGACCAGCTTTTTAAAATCGCAAAAAATTATATTTTCGTTAAAATAGTATCCTAAACTAAACAAAATACAAAGGGAGTGTATTTGAATTTGTCTACAACATTGCCCAACAGGCTTTTGCTAAATGAACAGGCCCTGGACGTCCAAGGCCATGTCCCCCCAAGAATAGTCCTGCCCAACATCCTGGGACTAAACCATTTGGTTGTCTAACTCACTCACTCTCCGATGGTTGACTAGACTAATTGATTTGGTTGACTCATAGATTCAACTTACCTATCGTGTAAAGTTGATTGGGAATTTGCCCCTCATGGGATGGCCAAGTTGATGGAGTAGGTGAGCACGAAGGCCTTTGGTCACGAGTTCGATTCTCCCTACCAACACTTTCACGGTTGAGTCTATCGTATCGAGCTTGCCTAGTGCGGTTTACCTGGCTGATGTGGTTTGCAAGCTATTGCGTCAATTCGAGGGTTTACTCAGTATGCACCTAAAGGATAGCGACTGTAGGTTCCCTCGTCATTAAAAAAAAAAAAAGTTGATTGGGAATTTGTCATCCAAAATTTTATGTCAAGGTTTTTGTTGACCTTAAAAAATGTACTTCCAACGTGACCAACTAATCTCAAGAAAAATGTATTTTGGAATAGTAATTTTTTTGGATAATGTATGGTTAAAAAGAAAAAAATTTGATTTATATATAATATTATTTTATTGAATAATATGTGATTAAAAAAAAAGTGTGAGGTATAATAAAATTTTGTTGAATCCCACACACGGCTTAATAAGAACGACAAGGTGTGGATTTAGCAACAAGTATTTGGTTTCGTAATGACATCAATCATTTAGGCAAAAGCCGGGGATAAACTTCTACACTAATGAGGCAATCGGCTATGGCTCCACATTTATAAAAGGCTCTAAAGTTGTTAAAATATTTTTTAAATTTAGTCCCTATTTGATAGTCATTATTTTGAAAAACAAAGTTTTGAATAATAATTTTTTAACAAATGTGGTTAAAAAATATGAATTTTTTTTGGAATTATATATAAAATATTTTATTTTGCAAATGTGTTGTTGAAAATGAGAATGAGAATTAAGGAGTTTTGTTTTAAAGGGAGATAAACATGGGCTTAAATAATAATATTAATATTAATAAAAAAGGAAATAAATCATATATATAATGTGTTAATAATACATATAACAATATTTATTAAATTAGAGTTTGAGAATTTTGATTATGTGTATTTGATTGAAAATCCACATTATTTTCTTTTTTCCTTTTTTTTTTTTTTTTTTCTCTAATGTGAAGTGTCTTCTCCATATCATGTGATTATACCCACATAATACTTGATATGTTCACCATTTAGTTTTCCACAATACAAGATCGTATCATGTGATTATATCGACTTTATGCTTGTTATGTTCACCATCTAGTTTATCGCAACACAAGTTAATAAATTCTTCCCAAATCAAGGCTTATATTTGGACTTCCAATTGCTTACTTGGGCACGGGCATATTTGGTAAAGTTTAAATTTTAATTTAAAAATGATTCAATCTATTTTTGTCAATGCATTTTGTAGGACTCAGAACTTAATAATCATTATTCATACATTTTGTTATTTGTATGGCTCATAGCTTATTTGCACTTAAAATTACTATCGAAAAATTTCGTTGTACTTATTTCAACAACATTTAATTTTAAATAAAATTACGCAGCGTCTCCAACATATTATAAATAAGGACTTTGTTATTTGTACATTCAGGGATGACATTCCGGATGACACTCTCCTCACAATAGGGGGGTCTACAATTATTTTATTACGTGTGGACCCCCTCTCTTGTGAGGGGAGTGTCATCCGGGGTTGACACCCCGGATGTACAAATAGCTTTATTGTATAAATAATGTGGCAATACGAATTTGAATTTGTCTAGTGGTATATAATGGGGTGTACCGAATGGTGTACACCCCACTCATATAGGTGTGAGATCCATGTGAAAGAAATGATATTTTATTCGAGTGGATTCCTCACCAATATGAGTGGGGTGTACACCATTAAATACATCTCGATGTACAATTAGCAAAATCGTACAAATTTATATGGTCAAAAAATCGAAGATGAAGAAACAAAAGTGGATTTCCAACTTCCATTCAGGTTTTTGAGAGAAGTTAAGGTTTCAGAAAATTGAAATTTACGAGTATGAAAGGGTTTTGAAATGGTGCAATATTGGTAGTCATTATCAGTACTATTTATTAAGCAGTATTATGTTCCAAATAGGATACTTAACGAAATTCACCATCTTTACATGTCCCGCACAGCTCGCCTGTTTGTTGAAACTGTCTTCTGATGATAGAATTTGAATCACTCCAGGACTATTTTCGTTAGCTTAGGTGTTCTTATTCTAATCAAAATAGAATTTTCTGCATGTAATTGTATCTTAACGAATCAACGGACAATCAGAATCCCAGTCCTACAAAACCCTTCTCAGATTGCAAAAATCTGCATTATATTTATAATAATAATTATATGTAATTTTTCTCGATCTCTCACTAGGGTCTTTTTTCAATGGGTTCACGTTCATCAGGATCAAGGGAAGAAGAGGAGGCGGCATTGACATGGGCCGCCATTGAAAGACTGCCAACCTATTCTAGAATGAGAACCAGTATTTTGCAATTCATGGTAGAGGGTGAGAATAATGAAACACAAATATTGCACGAGAAACTGGTAGATGTTAGCAAGCTTGACGAAAACATGCGGAAAGAATTCGTGGCAAGAAATTTTAAGGTTCCCGAGGAAGATAATGAAAAATTCTTGAAGAAGATAAGAGATCGAATGGATATGTATGTTTTTATTATACTCGATTCGTGTTACTTACGCTAAATCTCAGTTTCCCCTCTTCGTGTTTCGTGTTGGCTCCTCAGGGAAATCAAGATGACTATGATTGTTTCATATTAATTACTATGTTCTTTGCATTACAGGGTTGGCATTCAACTTCCAACCGTTGAGGTTAGATTTGAGAATTTAAGGATTGAAGCAGAATGCCATGTTGGAACGAGGGCTCTTCCTACACTCTTGAACACTTCAAGGGACATAGTAGAATCCATGCTTGGCTTTCTTGGAATTAGATTGACCGAGAAAACTAGACATCCAATTCTCAGGGATATTTCTGGCATTGTAAAGCCATCAAGGTATGACCACTCATTCTGTCTTTAAATTTATAACCATGATCTTGTAAATACTAATGTTATTCATCAGTTTCAAGCTATTTATAGGACTTTTATGGAGATTAATTATTTTTATTAGTAATTTAAATGCGACTTTCGATACAAAATTTACATGAGAAGTTCTCTGTCTCTTGAAAGGTTTTAACAGTTTCTACAATTTGATACAGGATGACCCTTTTATTAGGACCTCCATCTTGTGGGAAGACAACCCTTCTCTTGGCATTGGCAGGAAAACTTGACTCGAGTTTAAGGGTTCCTTTTTTTCTTCACTTTTCTTAAACATTTTTTATGCAGATATTCCAATTCTTGGCCCTGCTTCAGCAGTAAATCAAAAGGGATTCCAACTCAAGTAAAATATTAGTTTGTCTTTTTGTTCTCTTGTTAATGTAATATATTATGCTCACTGATCAGGTGAAAGGAGATATCAGTTACAACGGTCATGGGCTAAAGGAATTTGTTCCCCGGAAAACATCAGCGTATATTAGCCAAAATGATGTTCATATAGGGGAATTGACAGTTAGAGAAACTTTTGATTTTTCAGCAAGGTTCCAAGGGGTGGGATCCCGCTATGGTAAAAAGTTCGACTAGACTGGTATTATTTCACCGCATGTTTGTTAACAGTATTGGATAGCATAAGGAAGACATTAAACTCATTATCTTGTCAATTGCCCTATGTGATACTATCTAGTGTACCAAACATGCACTTAACGTTGATACAGGACTAATGCTATTTGTATTTTCAGAACTCATGAAGGAGGTGGCAGAAAGGGAGAGAGATGCTGGAATAATTCCTGAGAAGGAAGTGGATCTTTACATGAAAGTATGAAGTTCATAAAACTGTTACATAGAACAACCAGGTGTAAATTTTACTTTCTTATATAAAGATCTTCAACTTTCTATAATTTATAATGTCATTAATGCAGGCTATAGCAGTAGAAGGGGCGGAAAGCAACCTTATAACTGATTATATTCTCAGGGTAAGAACGTTCTCGATTGGCTTGTTTGGTAAATTATATTGCACATTCATGAACAGTAAGAATTTCCTTTTGATAAGTTATTTGCTATGCAAACTCAGATAAAGAAGTTCTCATCTGATGGTTGAATGAAACAGCTTCTAGGGCTTGATATTTGTGAGGACACTATAGTGGGAGATCAAATGCGACGAGGAATCTCTGGTGGACAGAAGAAAAGAGTTACCACAGGTTAAATATCTTAACAATAACGAATGTTTGATCTAAAGAAAATTTAGAAAAGCAGATTCATTCTGAGTATAGTAAATCTATTTTCACATTGCTAGAAGTTGAAATTTAATAATGTCAACATAATGCCATTCTGTTTTTTGTGACACCAATATTTTGATAATATACCGATGCAGGAGAGATGATCGTTGGACCAACACGGACTCTATTTATGGATGAGATATCCACTGGTCTAGACAGCTCTACTACTTACCAGATAGTGAAGTGCATGCAGCAAATTGCTCATCTTAGTGATGCAACCATATTGATGTCCCTTCTCCAGCCTGATCCTGAGACATTCGATCTCTTTGATGACATTATTCTCCTATCAGAGGGCCAGATTGTGTACCAGGGTCCACGGGAACATGTACTTGGGTTCTTCGAGATCCATGGTTTTGTGTGTCCTGAAAGAAAGGGCATTGCTGATTTCTTGCAAGAGGTAAGTATGGTCCCTGTAAATAGTTTATTTCCATAATTGCTTATTTGTCATGCACTATAAAAATTAAGATTTTAGCTTCTTCTTTCTTAGTATTTTGCAACTGTCACAGGTTACATCAAAGAAAGATCAAGAGCAATACTGGGCGGACAGGGGAAAGCCTTATCGGTACATAACTGTCACAGAATTTGCAGGCCGGTTCAAAGCCTTCCATGTTGGCCAGCAGCTCGAGAATGAATTATCAGTCCCATATGAAAGCGCTAGAAGCCCAAAGAATGCCCTTGTGTTTGAAACTTACACAGTTCCTAAGATGGAGCTCCTTAAAGCCTCAATTGATAAAGAATGGCTCTTGATCAAAAGAAATGCGTTTGTTTACATTTTCAAGGCAGTTCAGATCCTTATCGTGGCTGTAATAACATCAACGGTTTTCTTGAGAACAACTCTTAGCGTCACATATGATAATGGGTCAATCTATATAGGCTCAATCATATTTGCCATGATAATAAACATGTTCAATGGAATTGCGGAGCTTTCTCTTACAATTGGTCGGCTTCCTGTGTTTTACAAGCACAGAGATCTTCAGTTCCATCCGGCATGGGTTTTCACTGTTCCAAATTTTCTGCTAAGGATTCCAATTTCTGTTGTGGAATCAGTAGTCTGGACAGTTGTTACATACTATACTATTGGATTGGCACCAGAAGTTAGTAGGTACACTTGTGGAATGTTTGAAAGCAGATCAAAATGAAATTCTTGTCTCGTACAAAATACCAGACATGCAGAGTTTTGCAAGAATTTCGTTGTTTTTATTTTTTATTTTTTTCCCACATGTGACATTTATAACTTTCGTTCATTGTTTCCGATTTCAGGTTCTTCAAGCACCTGCTGCTAGTATTCCTGATCCAGCAAATGGCTGCTGGATTATTTAGGCTTATTGCTGGATTATGCAGGACTATGATCATTGCTCATACAGGAGGAGCCCTCTCTTTGCTCCTTGTTATGCTTCTAGGTGGTTTTATTCTTCCTCAAAGTAAGTTTCGGTTCTTGGAACTAGTGAAGTACCAATCAGGAACACGCGATTTTCATATATCTGTATTCTTAGCCTTTCATAGTCGTTATTTGTAATGAAAACTTGTTTGTGACAACAGGTGAGATTCCGATATGGTGGCAATGGGGTCATTGGGTCTCTCCTTTATCCTACGGTTTTAAGGCCTTGACAGTTAATGAGATGTTTTCTTCTAGATGGATGCACAGACTGGTAATGTACAACACAATTCGTACTGCATCAGATGTAATTTTTGGAAGTTTATGATGGAAACATATCGATTTTTTTACAGGCACCAGACAATGATACCAAGATGGGAGTGGAAGTATTGAAGAACTTCGGTGTGTCCCCTGAGAGACACTGGTACTTAATAGGGGCTTTGGCGCTTCTAGGATACATCATAGTTTTCAATTTTTTGTTCACCATATCGCTCATGTATCTAAATCGTAAGTACACTAACTAATCCTGATCAAAGTATGATTGTCAATAAATTCGAAATAGCTCGTGGATTATTTAGTTGCTTCATTTAGACTAATTGCATGACATTCTTTTTTTCTAAATATAGCACGGGGAAAGGCACGAGCAATTATATCCGAGGAATCTGTGACATCCAATCAAGAAGGGGAAAGGGAAAATGGTGAATCAAAGACAACTACAGAACTATCAGCAATTCGAAATGGAAATAACTCAAGTAAGAAATAAGTCATAAGAAGAAAACAATTCAATTTAAAACTTCATAGCAAAAAATGTATGTTTACAAATTATTGGCCATCTTTTAGGAGAACTGTCGACTAACCAAGCCGCAGAATGGATATCACCCAAAAGAGGAATGATACTACCCTTTAGGCCTTTATCGATGTCCTTTGATTCTGTCAATTATTATGTGGATATGCCCTCGGTAATGATCTTTTCTTTTTCTTTATCGATATTCAACTATTTAAGCTATAGATAATACTAATATATACCAGGGTTTCAACAGGAAATGAAGGAGAAAGGTGTGAAGAAAGACAAGCTGCAATTGCTTCAAGAAATAACCGGGACGTTTAGGCCAGGAATCTTGACAGCGCTAATGGGAGTTAGTGGAGCCGGAAAGACAACGCTGATGGATGTTCTTGCTGGGAGGAAAACCGGGGGATACATAGAAGGTGATATCAGAATCTCTGGTTTCCCCAAGAAACAAGAAACGTTCGCAAGAATTTCGGGTTATTGTGAGCAAAATGATATCCACTCTCCCCAGGTGACAGTCAAAGAATCCATTGTTTATTCTGCTTTTCTCCGTCTCCCCAAAGAAGTTAGTGACGAGAGTAAGATGGTATGAAATTGAAATTTTCTCAATTTATACGATAATAAATTTTATCACAATGTAGTCCTCATTGCATTTTTTTCCCTCAATAGACCTTTGTTAAAGAGGTGATGGAACTAGTTGAACTTGATACCATTCACAATGCAATAGTTGGGCTTCCTGGGATTTCAGGCCTATCTACGGAACAGAGAAAGAGGTTAACAATAGCAGTCGAACTTGTTGCTAATCCCTCGATCATATTTATGGATGAGCCAACTTCAGGCCTTGACGCGAGGGCTGCAGCAATTGTGATGAGAACAGTGAGAAACACAGTTAACACTGGCAGAACTGTTGTTTGCACGATTCATCAACCTAGCATCGATATCTTTGAATCTTTTGACGAGGTAACAAATACAGAAAAATCAAATCCCCGTAACCCTTTCTCCTTCTCTTTCTAACTATCAGTGTTCTTTTGACACAACTATATTTTTTGAACCAGCTTTTGCTGATGAAGAGAGGAGGAGAAATGATCTACTCAGGATCACTGGGAACAAATTCTCAGGATGTAATCGATTACTTTGAGGTACTAATCATTACTTTCCAGAAGCACTCTTCATCAATATTACTAGACAATCCCAGTTTAAATTCTTGATTTTTTTGGACCAAATTTAAGGCTATTCCCGGTATCACGAGAATCAGAGAGAATTATAATCCAGCAGCATGGATGCTAGAAGTAAGCTCGGCTGCAATGGAGAATCGACTGGGAGTTGATTTTGCTAAAATTTACCGCGAATCATCATTGTATCAGTAAGTGACAAATACTATAAAAAGTATATAAACATTTGAATTTCACTTCATACTGGTAAACTGACTAAAGAATTTTGATACAGACAAAACAAGGCTATAGTAAGAGAGTTAAGTGTACCACCCGAGGGAGCAGAAGACCTGCTTTTCCCTACTCAATACTCTCAGTCGACATGGGAGCAGTTTAAATCCTGCCTTTGGAAACAATGGTGGACTTACTGGAGAAGCCCCGATTATAACCTTGTTCGCTATTTTTTCACTCTTGCTGCCGGTCTCGTTCTAGGCACAATATTCTGGCAGATTGGCAACAAAAGGTCAGTTTTGCTTCAATAATATTTTCTCGGAAGACATGTTCGGTGGTATGGAGTACTAAACTCAAGTACAATAGACAAGATGTTAGCTTGTCTTCTTCTTCTGAATAATATTATCTTATCCTCGTTACCAAACAAGTCAGAAGAGAATTCAGTGAATGACAGAATTATTTTTCAGCTGCTCAATCTGTACCTGTATATTTGCAGGGAAAATTCTAGAGACTTATTGACAATCATCGGAGCCATGTATGTATCCGTATTGTTCATTGGAATTAACAACAGCTCGTCTGTGCTACCGGTAATTGATGTCGAAAGGACAGTCTTCTACAGAGAAAGGGCTGCTGGAATGTATTCTGCATTACCATATGCCATGGCACAGGTCAGGACTGAAGAAAATCAGATAATAACTTTTCCACTGATTTGCACCACTTTTACTGATCTAATTAAAAGTAAATTAATCTGAATGCAGGTTGTGGTTGAAATCCCATATGTATTTTTGCAAACTACATATTATTCACTTGTAGTTTATGCAATGGTGAGCTTCCAGTGGACAGTGGCGAAATTTTTATGGTTCTTCTATATTACATTTTTCTCATTTTTATACTTCACATACTATGGGATGATGATGGTTTCCATCACTCCAAATCATGAAGTTGCAGCCATTTTGGCATCAGCCTTTTATGGCCTCTTCACCCTTTTCTCTGGCTTCTTCATTCCTCGACTGGTGAGTGAATTTATCTATTACATTTTCTTGATTGCACGTACTAACGAGTTAAACCGCCTCATTTCCTAATAGGTGTACAATTTTCATAAGTGGGCCAACGATGATACCCCTTTAATGAAATTTGCGCGACAGTGTCTGATAAATTTGTTATTTATTTTATGCAGAGAATACCAAAGTGGTGGATATGGTACTATTGGATTTGCCCTGTGGCATGGACAGTGTATGGACTGATAGTGTCCCAGTATGGTGATTTGGAGGAAAGTATTAAAGTCCCTGGAATTTCCCTGGATCCAAGCATCAAATGGTATGTTGAACATTATTTCGGGTATGACCCGGATTTCATGGGGCCAGTGGCTGGAGCTTTGGTTGGTTTCACAGTCTTGTTTGCCTTCTTGTATGCTTTTTGCATTAAGATGCTCAATTTCCAAAACAGGTAGTTTTGAGAGAGATTTTATATACATTTCTTTATCAAACATTGCTGAAAGATTAAAGAGATTGGGCTTTAAGTTCACTTTATATGACCACCCAATATTGTCCGACTTGACCCAGCCCATTCTTCCAAAATTTTAGATTACAGTCCTTTTTAGATATTTACGAATTGTGATGCGGAAAAATTATCTATCATGTGTTCTCTGGACCACTTGATTACAACACGAGGTCGAAAATTACCCAAACATGTGTATATTTGAGATGCGACTTCTAACTATGTTGTGGGTCTATTTCAGACAATGTCTTAAGGATTCAATTTTTATTGCTCGACTCGACATACAAAAGTGTCATTATCAACAAGTGATGGGACTACAAAAACGATTATTACTTTCCTGATGTAGTCTCTCGTGTTGTGTTCTCAACCAGTCGAAGAAATAGCGAAAAAAATAACAATAACATAAATTTAATTATTTTCTATATATTTTAGAGTTAATTATACAATCATTTTATACTGACATGTTTGGGAAACATTATAATATTCTTATAATTTAATAGATAAAGTCAAATATTAATTTTAATTGTACGTTTTGTAGGACCCAACTCATTTAGGAGGATTTTTGCATTTACTTCTTATGAAGTGCTTATTGAGGAAACTAGCTCAGCCAAGCTTTAAAAAATAATTTAATCATATTCAAAAGCGACATTTTTTTTTTTAAAAATCTCAGGAGCAACTTTTTGACCCTTTAAAAACTCCGCCAAACCGAAACAAGCTCTTTTAGTTACTCATCGATCATTATTTCTATCACATTATAATTTCAACGATCTATAGACGAAGTTAATTTCTAATTAACTTTAACTTAGCTATATAAACTTGTTATTTCATATCTCATAAATACATTATTTCAAGAATCTACAAAGAATTATATATCTTTACTATTTATAAATTATAGTCAAATCCATACCCATCAAGTTTATGATCCGACGGCGACAGAGACCTAACTTGAAAATAGCCCTTCTACACGTACAGCTTAGTGTACAATAGCCCCCTCATATGGGGGCGAGACCTGTGTATTAATTGGGCGTTGTCGTCAGGGGCGGACCCACATGGGGTCATGTGGGGTCAAATGACCCCACAGTTTTTTGGAATTTTTTTTTTT
>NC_036254.1:23243630-23273284 GCF_002742605.1 Olea europaea var. sylvestris | reverse complement strand
TCTAACTTTATAAAATATGACCATAAATGCAAATCTTCTTTTTGGTTCTTTTTCAAAAGGAAAATCCTGTTTGGCCAGGCTCAAGGTCAGGCCAAGAAACACGCAGCCCCCTTTTGGTGGGGTATCTGTTCCTCGATAGGCACCTCGTCAATAGAGGGCCGCCGCGTCCGTCCCCAATTTTTAAGCTTGAGTTTGAACCTGGCCAAAAAGTAGGACTCTTTGCAAAATGTGGCGTCAAAATTGAACATTTCCCATAGTTTCCACTGAATTTGAATAGAGCAATGGGCTACTAAAAATTAAAAAAATGAGCTACAGTACTAAGGTTAGGTGAAAAGTCGAGGGAAAACAAAAACAGGAGAAAGAGATGCAGCGATAAATTTCATGCGTGTTCAATACAATTCTATAAATGCAATCTCAAAGACAAGTAGGAGAGAGAAGAGACAGATCGCAGAAGAAGGAGAACTGCTCACCTACACTCTTTCTTTTCTTTTCCCTTTCGTCTCCTCTCTCTGAAGAACAGGATCTCCGTTCTTTCTCAATATCTCAGTCAACATGTATTCATTGAGCCAAAGCAGTTTTCTGGTAATTTATTTTACCAATTTATATTTATAATTTTCAGATTTAGAAATATGCTTACGGGATTTTGTATCTGAGTAAGAAAGACCCATTTCAAGAAAATTTATATAAAAATCAAATCTTTTTTATATTTATGTATTCTTTGTTGATTTTGTGCAGAAAAATTCCCTTTCCGGAGTGTCTAGGGGCTTGACTAAGTCTACAAGTAAAAAGGTTTCTGCTCCATCTGTGGTGGTGTCTGCTGTGAGCTCTAATGACAGGTCAGGGGATCGAAACCTCAGTGTTTTGGAGAATACTTTAAAAGAAATGAGAGAAAATGCTCCATCACCTTCATCATCAGTGGTAATGAAAGAATCAGAATTGACGGTCGGTGGTGGAGTTGAAGATGTGTATGGTGAGGATAGTGCCACAGAGGATCAATACATCACTCCCTGGACTGTAACTGTTGCCAGGTTAGGAATATATTTTCTTGTTGTCTTATTTTTATGGAGAAATTTTTATTTTTATTTCTATTTATTTATTTATTTATTTATTTTTCAGCTCATACAGATGAGATCTTTATATTCGATCTGCTTTTGAACAAAATATTTTTAGTTATTGTCCCTATATATATATATATATATATATATATATATATATATAGTTCTATGTTAGACTTTGTCACAAATTGACGATAGAGATTTCACGAGCTACTGATTATGAAGGCCTGTTTGTTTTCTAATGGTAGCTTATATATCAATCATTTTCAATGATATTACTGTAGACTAAAAGCCTTGAACTGAATAGGATCCAGCCATATATATAATGATCATTCTTAAGTTGAAATAAGAAATCCCGAAAATAATTGATCCTAGTTCCGTTTGGGTTCTGGAGATGACTTTGGCAATTATTGTGGATGTCGAAAACCTGAAAATGGTGTTGAGGTTTTATAATTTTGTAATTTCCTTTTCTTTTTATCTTTACAATGCAGTGGATATCCATTGTTGCGCGATCCACACTACAATAAAGGTCTTGCCTTCACCGAGAAAGAGAGGGATGCACATTTTTTAAGTGGTCTTCTTCCTCCAGTGGTTATTAGCCAACATACTCAGGTTAATATAATATGATTTTCAATTTGGAATTTTATGTTTTATTTTGTTTTCTCTAGTATTTCATAAATCGGAATATTATTTTGAGAATATTTTATGCATTCTGTTGATAAGGTTAAGAAAATGATGCACAACATACGTCAATACCACGTACCACTGCAGAGGTACATGGCCATGATGGATCTTCAGGTAGTTATGCAATTTTTTTTTCCTGATGATAATGAATTCCAGTTCTTTTGATATTTAATGACCTTATATTTCATGACCATTAAATCGCATACTTATATGTTGATTTTTTTTCTGATCTTCAGGAGAGAAATGAAAGGCTGTTCTACAAGCTTCTTATTGACAATGTTGAGGAGCTGCTCCCAGTTGTCTATACGCCCACTGTGGGTGAGGCATGCCAGAAATATGGGAGCATATTTAGACAACCTCAGGGTCTTTTTATCAGTTTAAAAGAGAAGTATGTTTTAATTACAATGTATTAGTATATTTCTCAGATTAGTGACTAGAAGGCTTTTTTATCATTCATGTATACTGATTACTTGTACTATCTTTGCAGGGGGAGAATTCTCGAGGTATTGAAGAATTGGCCCGAGAAGAAGATTCAAGTTATAGTGGTGACTGATGGTGAGAGGATTTTGGGGCTTGGGGACCTTGGCTGCCAGGTATATGGACGTTTCTATGTGCTCTTTTTTATTTATTTCTAGAATGAGTTTCACTATGCTTATAAGACCCTCGAAAATAATACAGGGGATTGTTATTTGCACTCGTAAAATAGCTTATTCCAACACTTCTTCCCTTAATACACACAGAACTTGTGAAGGGAACGAGAGCAGGAAGCTATTTTTGGACTTTGAATAACAGTTCTCTTTATATAGTGATACCAGTTTTGCACTTCGTGCGCTTTTAATAAACTGTTAATGAAATTCTATGTTCTAAGTTGCTTCTGACATTTTGACGTTGTCAGGGAATGGGAATACCAGTAGGGAAGCTTTCCTTATATTCAGCACTTGGAGGCATTCGTCCTTCTGCTGTAAGTGTTTGCTATGCTAGCTTTATTTTTATTTTCTGAAATTGCTGTTCCTAAAAGTCGTGTTCATTTTAGAAGAGTTTTCCATCTTTGTCACTACCTCAAATGCAAACACTTCACCAAAACTTCATCCCTGGTCTATATCAATGGCATGCATTGTATTCCTATCAATGCCAGCTTATCATTTATGGAATTAACATTTGCACTACTGATTTGTCTCATTCTATGACAGAATACTGTTAGGCTAATTTTTTTTCTCATTACTGTTTAGATGGTGATTGGATCCAAAAAACATGCAACATTAGAGATTGTTTGATGTTTAATAAGTGATAATATTGTTCTCTGTTTATTACTGCTACTTTTTGTGTGGAAGCTTATGCATTTTTATACCTTTCAGTGCTTGCCTGTGACCATTGATGTAGGAACTAACAATGAGGAGCTGCTGAAAGATGAATTTTATATCGGACTTAGACAAAGAAGAGCAACTGGGCAGGTTAATGATTGGCTCTATTAATCTCGAAGGGAGTCCTATTCTTTTAAAAAAATATTATAGAATTGTTCTCATCTCCAGGAATATGCTGAACTCTTGGACGAGTTTATGTCTGCAGTTAAGCAGAATTATGGGGAGAAAGTCCTTATTCAGGTCAGTAACTTTCTGTAATTGTGGATTTGAGTTACCACGCTTCCTGTAATTCACACTGTCTGAGCTTTTGATCTATATTGTACAGTTTGAAGACTTTGCAAATCACAATGCCTTTGATCTCCTTGCGAAGTATGGAACTACGCATCTTGTCTTCAATGATGATATTCAGGTAACTAATATATAAATACTTTTCTTTTCTTCTTTACAAGTTTTGGGGCAATGATTAACTTTGTGTTCTTCTGCAAATGCGATTTTTTTCTTCTTGCCGGTGTCATATGTTCTCTAATCGTGTACCTTGTCTTTATATGAACTTGTCATTAACTTGCTTAGCCTTTCTATGTCGTTTGTGTTATTTTTTTGGGTTTCCTCCCCCCCAACCCCACCTTAGTTTTCATGTTGGGGGTATTTTGTGGTATATTCATCTTACTGATATCGGTACCATTTACTTTGTGTCAGGGTACAGCATCTGTGGTCCTTTCGGGACTTATGGCTGCCTTGAAGTTAGTAGGGGGAACCTTGGCTGAACATACATTCTTATTCCTTGGAGCAGGAGAGGTATTTCTTCAAGGCTCATAGAATTATTTTTCCTTTCTAATTTTAAGGAAAGTAAAATAAAAAGCTAAATTTCACGTGTTATTTTGGTTGATTTGAATATTATTTGAATTCTTATGTTTATTTTTTAAATCTGTTCTCCATCTCATTCCCTAGGACCTAATATCTTCTGATCTTTGTTCATTCAAAAAATGTTTGGCGAGCTTAAAAATTTCTAAAAGTTACGTTTCCAAAGATGTTTGGATAATTTACTTTTGATTTAAATAGTTACTTATTTTGAAAGTAACTCTTACCTTACTATTAAAATAGGTATTTGACTTGTCAATAGATAAAATTATTTACTTATAAGTAATTTTTTTAAGTGATGCCGAGCATGCTCTGATGATCTAATTTCCCTTCGTTCTACAATTTCCCCTTGCCTTAATGTGTGATTTTTATAATTTTTCCTCTGTCATCAATGCAGGCTGGCACTGGTATTGCAGAACTTATAGCTCTTGAAATGTCAAAACAGGTGAAGGCTCGATCTTTTTCTAGTTAAACTTAGGAGATAATTTGGGAATTCAATTATATTATGTCCATTTCTTACGTGCAGACAAATGTCCCACTGGAAGGAACTCGCAAGAAGATTTGGCTTGTGGACTCCAAGGTATTGAAGACCTCAATGTACTCTTATGGTACTTATGTTGCTTTTATTCATCGCCAATACTGAAAATCCAAAAAAAACTTTTCCTTTGTAGGGGTTGATTGTTAGATCCCGCATGGATTCACTTCAACATTTTAAGAAGCCCTGGGCCCATGAACGTCAACCCGTACGAAATCTGCTAGATGCTGTCAAGGTGATCTCTTTGTCTCTCTCCCCCCCCCCCCCCCCCCCCCCCCCCTCTGAGCTTGTGTGTGTGCAAGCATGCGAACACAGGCGCTCATTGGTGCACATTCAGGTTTTCGTACTTCCTTTTTTCCCTTGATGGCTGACTTGGACACGTCCCATCGAACCGGACATTTTTATTTGCTAGGCCATCAAACCAACAGTTTTAATAGGTTCATCAGGAGCTGGAAGAACATTCACAAAAGAAGTGGTTGAGGCCATGTCATCCGTTAACGAGGTTCACTTTTATTTATGTTTTTGTTATGGTAAACATACGTCCAAATGATTTGAACTAAAATTACTCGGGATTGGAATGCAGAAACCTATTATTCTTGCTCTTTCCAACCCAACTTCACAGTCTGAATGTACGGCCGAAGAAGCTTACAAATGGAGCGATGGCCGAGCCATTTTTGCTAGTGGAAGCCCTTTTGATCCAGTCGAATACAAAGGGAAGGTCTTTTCATCTGGCCAGGTTCAGTCGGAACATCTCTCAATGAATATTTATTGTTAATGTTAATGTAAATGAAGCCTTTTGAACTAACTTTCACTGCACACTTGTTCTGGTTTAGGCAAATAATGCATACATTTTTCCTGGATTCGGTCTGGGCTTGATTATTTCTGGTGCGATCCGTGTTCATGATGATATGCTCCTGGCAGCCTGTAAGTTAAACATAATTAAGTCCTTGTTTGATAAAACTTTTTTATAAAGTGATTTTCCCTTCACTTATTTTCAACAACACATTCTCCAGAAAGAAAATCATTTTTCATGTTTTACCATAACTTTTCCCTACTTTATTAACCACATTTTCCATAAAAACCACTTCAAAAAATAGTTTTATCAGACAAGGCCTAAATCGCAGTATGTTCTATATAATTAAAAACACTTAGATTGAGAGCATGTTTAGCTAAGCTTAAAAAGATCACTTTATGTAAGTAAATAAGTAGATTTTAAAATGAATATTTTTTTATTGATGAAAGTTGAGGTATGTAGAGTTTTGGGAAAAAAAGAGAACCTTGTGGTTATTCTAAACTTGAACTTGGAACATCAATACTGCTGATCTCATATTACTCGTTTCACATTATGCGCCAAGTATCACTGACCTCTTGTTTTATGGCACCAGCTGAAGCATTAGCCGAACAGGTTACAGAAGAGAACTTAGAGAATGGACTTATATACCCACCATTTGCGAACATCAGAAAAATTTCAGCCCAGATTGCAGCCAAAGTAGCAGCCAAAGCGTATGAACTTGGTAAGACTCGAAAATTGTGATTATAAAATGCATTAGCTAAAGTAAAGTAATTTGTTATATCTAAATGTCTTGAGGTTTCTTTCATTCTTCGTAGGCTTGGCTACTCGTCTACCTCAACCTGAAGACCTGGTGTCATATGCAGAGAGCTGTATGTATAGCCCTAATTATCATAGCTATCGCTGAACCAGTGGAAAAATCTATAGATAGTAATTCTCTAGCATAGATATCATTTTGCATGTTATTTCTTTTTTTAACGGATTCTTTAGGTTTTTCGTTTATTTTGTTTTATTTTTATTTTCTGGGTTTTCATTAAATTCTCCAAGTGAGACAAGGGCGGGTAAGATTAGAAATTTTCTTACAAAAGGCACCCAAAATGTTGTAATGGTTGAAACTCTTGATAGTAATAAAGGCACTTCTTTATAGCTTATTTGAGCCTGGGATTATACTCTTTGATTCCAAGTGGTAAATAGCAGCAGCCATGGAAAAGAAGCTGTCGAAATTCCTTGCTTATTGATCTCCAACACATTTACTACATATATATTACTCGATATTAGATGTGTAAAGTGGCTTGGATTGGCATGGTGCTCAGGTCGGGCATTGCTGTATTTGGATTTTTGTTAAGAAAAAAAGGGGAAAAACCAGCACGAGGAAGCAAAGAATCTTCAAGTCGACTCGCACAAAGAAGACCAAGTCATCAAGACCTAACTGAACTTGTAGAAGAAGATCAACCAGAAACATAATGAACCCCATTGCACCAGCAGCTATACATGTATAAATCAAGATAAGAAACATTTATATAGGGTTAGAGCCTCAATTCAGCAAGAGCACATAGAGTTCCCGATTATGTTTTTTCTTCAAATTTAGTTGCTCGAGTCATCGATTCCAGGAAAACATGTTAACCAATAAGGATTCTCACGAAAGGGAAAAATAGTAAGATAACATAAATAATGAAGCATAAGAAAATCACTACCTTTATTCACACATGATCAGCTCGTTTTGCCATAATCCCATTACGAAAATTCTCTCCCTCTCTCTCTATATATATTGCAGTTCAAAGCCAATAAACCTATATCACTCTACAATATGTCTAGATGAAAGATGAAAGCAAGAAAGAGAAGTATGCAACTGATACGAGGAAGGAGAGTGATAATCCACTATTTTACTGTACTGCAAACTGCTTGGACCTGACTAGCTTCACCCTTGATTTGACAAGAGCTGCTGAGCACTTGGGTGAAATGCCGATTGCGTTTAAATCTCCCCTGGTAGCCCAAGTGAGAGTGGTAATTCTTTGATATTGCCACTGCCAGCCGTTCCTAGACTCAGCTGGGACATACCCATCAGCCCCTCAACGTTTACTGCTTCTTTTAAATTGACTGGAATTGTCTTGAAGTTCTGATGATCAGAAACAGCTACTCCACCATTCTCTAGAGAGGCTGAATTTGGTGGCCACGGTTGAATTGGTAAAGGAGAAAAAGCTGGCTTGAGAGAAAGATCGAGAGAAGGCACTGAACGATTGGTTTCTGCCACTTGAGAAGACAAAAGCATAAGTTGTTTGTTGTCAGTTCCCGCTGCTTGAGGAGGGATACTAAATAGTGCTGGAGTTGACGATGGATTTTTAGCCTGATATACATGATTGTCATAAAAAAAAAACAATGAAACGAAAATCAGTCTTATAATCCTAATTTATTTCAGATTTGGATTTCCACAACGTATAAGCATCCAGACATTTCCACTGTTGAGGAAAATAAAGAGTGAAGTGCATTACTGACAACTCAGCATGGAATTTTTAAAATGTTTTCTCTGTTTAACATGATGTTAGTGACTAGAATAAGAGGTAATCTTATCTATGCTTTAGTCTCCGTGTGCATGTGTGGGTATCTCTACTTGCATATGGGATTTTCCCTTCAATATGATATACCTTGAATATATAATACGATATTCATTAGCGAGATAGGATCAAGACAAACCGTGTCCAGCACCATGTCGAAGAGGCTGGATCTTCTCTTTCCTCGAGTTGCTGAATTACAGTGACGATTAAAGAACTTTTGGGCATGGCTTGCTACCTGGGTTGGAGTCTTTGATGGAACAAAGTTTCTTGATATATGCCGCCACTCTCCTTTCCCAAATCTCTGCAGACCAAGAAGGAATTGTTGATGCTCTTCGTGTGTCCATGGAACACCTGCAAACCAAAATCCAATCATAATTACTGCAAATATAGGGAGATAAAGCACCCTATTTTTTCATCACCTACTAGTACTATTAAAGGGAAGCTTATTAGTCACTAGTGTTAGCAAATATGGTAATAACTCTATAGACAAAAAGAAAACACTCAGAATCATGCTAGAGAAGATAAATTACATGAGGCATACTGAAGATGTAGAAAGTGAGGAAACAATGCTGCATGAAATGTGGATTTTAACATTGATAATGTTGCCATTGATGCACCATAGACCCCAAGAACGATCAAGGGGTCCAATATCCTCTTTCTTCAACCACAAGGCTTAAAGATTTCACAGGATACAGAGTACTATATCAAGGACTAAAAGGAAATTATCCGGGGAAACATACTGGAACAATTCACCACAATGCTACTTCTTGTGTTACTAATCCTTTCCACGTGCTGAAAGTAACAAAAAGATGAAAATAAATAGCTCTTTTTGCCAACTTTTGATCTAATTGTTAAACTCATAAATATGATGGGAAGATAATAACTGATAAGTGATAACAATCAACTAATCTTCAATTTGTAAATTTTCATCTGGGTTAGAAGAGTCAAAATGACAAAGCCAATAATAATAAAAAGATCATCAGTTTCTTATACTGGCCAAAAAGGCATTGATTTGTCGTTACTGATCCTATAATGCCATAAATCCATGCAACAATCAAATGAAATTATTTAATGTACAAGTAAACATGTGGATAACGGCATTATCAGGGACAACAATATGCACACATTGGAGACAGAAAATAGGAACAAAGCAAAGAGACAAATTGTGTTAGAAAATAAATTAGAGTTAATGGAAATCCATGTCAACCAAATAAATGATATGGAATTTTCGGGGGAAAGAGTAAGATAAAAAACTATATAATAGCAATCTTCTCTATATTCCTGGCTGACCTTGATATTTTGGGGGCCATATGCCAACTTTAAATAGGGGCCTTATTGAAGAAAAATCACCGTATTCTTACTTGAGCCTTCCTATAGAGAGTTCTAATATAATCATGAAGAATCTAAGACAGACAATTAAATTCCAAAGTTTGAAGAGGAAAATAACAAAATGTTAAAATTCAACATGCAATTCTAATTATAAGTGAAGTTTAGCATACAAAATTATAATGCAATGTCAAAGGAGTCTGTTCGTTTTTTTGGTTATTTTCTCGCTGCAATTATCTAAAAAAAAATTGAATGTGCATTTGAGTAATTTATGTACAAAATAAAAAAATGTTGATTGCGAGATATTGTATAATAAAATAATAAAAATAACGATCAAATACAAATGAGCTCTTAATCTTATATCAATTCATAATAAATTAAGTTAAAACTGAGAAGTATGAACACGGACAAAGAATTATTATCATGAGATTAAAGAGACATTTTTGTTTGGTTAAGAAAAGAAAATGGATGTTTGGAAAATAAATGGTCAAATTACTTAGAGAGAGTAATGTTTGTAATATATTTATATGACAAATAAATGTAAGTGATAAGCTTTACGTCATTTATATGTTTTTCTAAAGCTTTTTGTATTTTCAATTTTTATTAGTTTCTTGTGTTTGCGTATTGATAATTCTATTTTAAGGAATTTTATAAATATGATTTTTGTTTTTCTTCAACCAATTAATCTTACATAATTTGGGGCCGTCGCCAAAGTAGAACTTTAGGCGATTTCCTATAGGCCGGGCCGCCACAATCGATATTTGATAACATTACTATCAAGCAAGCTATCCTCTTCACTTCAACAAACCAATTACCCCTCCCACAATCATTAAGCCCCCGTTTGGCCCCCATTTTCCTTCTCATTCTTTTTCTCTTTCTTATTTTCAACCACACAATTTTTCTTAAAATAATATTACACGCAAATAAAATAACTTTTCATTCTTTTTTAACCACACATTTTTCACAAAATCATTATTCCAACCATTAAAATTTGGAAAGAATGGGAGCCAAACGGGGGCTAAAACTACTTTCGACTCTTTATCCACTCAAATGAATATTATTTACGAAATTAATTCAAGTTAATTTACGGTGCAAAGACCCTTATGTTCTTTCCTTTTTAGTCGAATCTGCAAAACAAATTAATATTCAGAGAGTATTCCGAGTCAATCTCAAACGTGAAATGAGTATTCCTAAGTCAATATTCAAATTTAACTACCATGCCAAAAGTCTTTGAAGTCAATTTTCAAACAAAATTGAATTGGAAAAGTGTTATTAGGCTCAATCATAAAGTTAAATCAACAGTTTTCGACTCAATCAATAAATTAAATTAACATCAAAAGAAATTTTGTTGTAAATCTTGAGTATAAATCCACATGCAATGCATAAGCACCACATATTAACACAAATTAACTCAATTAAACCCACATGCAAAGCAAAAACACTAAAAGATTCCCCAAATTAACTCAATGAAACCAACATGCAAACATTAAGAAATAAAAAAATAAATAAAAATCAAAACCTTTTCTTTTCTGGGCTGGAGGGAGAGCAGCAGAAGCAGAAGCGCCACGCGGACCGTCGGAATGATACCCATCCGGCGAATCCGGCGCGGCAGCAGAGGAGGAGGAGGAATGGTAGTTTGCGAGGTTACCCATGCTAAAACTCTTCTTAATGTACGATCCATCTATCAACCGCACCCCAAACAGCGTAAATCCACCGCCATCAGGGCCTCCGTCTCCGTCTCCGCAGCCACCGCTCCCACCACCACCGTCGATCTCTTTCCCCGTCCTCACTGGACAAGTGCGCGAGTTATGCCCATCGGCGTTACAACACGAGCACTTCCGCTTCATTTTCCACTCAATCCAAATTTGGTTAATAATATATACAGTTATATAATGTATATGCATATATAAATATAAACATGATCTGTGTGTATAGACAGAAAGAGAAATGGAGTTTAGGGAGAGAAAGCGAAAGGGGTGGAGGTGAGAAATGAATTGTTAGCCTTTGGATTTATATAATGGCGATCTAATTATGGATTTGGGGATAATTACAGGATTAGGATTTACGCGGTTGTTTTTGTATTCTAGTTGGTTGATAACGTGGTCTCATTGAAATGACTGTTTTGTCCCTTTTCCAACACTGCCTCGTGCTTACACGTCAACCTTTTAGGAGGTGGAATTTGGGCTTTTCGGTGACGCGATCTTTTGTTTGTAGTTTAGGCTCACCGAATTACAATTGGGAGAAAAAGAAAAAATGATGGATTTGAAAAAAGTTTCTTAAGTATATATTGTAGTATTTCAATATTAATTTGATCCGCGTGATCGTGCGTCAATCACTTTTTACTTCGTCTCGTCTCACCTCGCCTCTCATTATTTAGGTGAGAAAATTATTGAACATGTAATGAAATCGTCCAAGATCGCTAAAAACATATAGAGCTTTGACGACTCTGAGTGCATTTAGGAGTTATAACTAAGGTAACCGAGCAACATCCAACCCTGCCATATTCACGAGGCTAGTGTGCCACTTACTACATGAACTCATCATAAATAGGGTTAAACAAAATTCTCGAACCAAATCGACTGAATCGAATTTGAACTAAACCGAGCGGTTCTTCTTAAATGAAATACCCGAACGGGTATTTGAATTTAGAATCGACGGGTTCGGTTCGGTTCTCGATTTTAGATCAAGGCCCGAAAAATCGAATAAGAATCGAATCGTCCTAATTTTTTTAATTAATTTATTTTAAGTAAGCTAAAATATTTTATTTTTTCTAAATAAATTTGTTAACTAGTTAATTTAGTTCAAACAAAAAAAATATGATTTTTCAATTTCTAATTTTCAGTTCAAAGCCAACTTAATCAAATTGACTTGAGTTTTATCCAACTGTTACTTTACTGTAGTGCCGTTTCTACCGTTCTAGAGAAATCGAATTAAAGTTCGACAACATCTCTTTTAATTATTTTGAGCTCGTTATCTTCCTCTTCCTGTGATTTTAACAATTAAATATATGAAGAACTCAGCAAAGAGAGAAGCAAAGACATATTAAATTGGACTACGTTATTTTATAAGAACTAAGATTAAACATATCATTAGTTGAATTAATGTAACTTTATAAATATTAAAATTTTTAATTATAGTACGGAACTTGAGAACTGAACCGAACCGAACCCGAACAATTTCATAATTAAATTTGGACCCAATAGTTCTACTTACTAAATACCCGAAAATTTCGGATCAATTCGATTCTCGTTAGAACCAAACTGGACGAGACCATGTCCAGCCCTAATGATAATTGAGGAGAATCCTAAGCAGACGAGTCATATTCATTTGTAATCGACTCAATACTTTTGACTTGATGTCCTTTGCAAATTTGATAACAAGGAGCTTGGTCTCCCTATGTTATAATGTAGTGGGTCTTATGTTCCCCGACAAACAAGGTGGTGGAAAGCTTGCCTCCGCAAGATCTTTTCGTATGAGGCAAATATCGACTGACATCGTTGTACTACACTACAAATAGTTGCCCGAAAGACAGACAATTCTAAGATGCCATGAACGAACCACACATAGATGCCATATTAAGCTAAGAGAGAAGGACTTTCATAGTAACAAACTGCTACAACAGGTACCAAAAAAGATTTGTGATTGTTATAGAGTTGGTCATGTGTAGACGAGGTCAAATCGACCACAAAAATAACCAAAAAGTTGAGAATACATCCCGCTTAAACTCTATATACTCTAGAATAACACATGTATTCTTAAACCTAGCCAAACTCCTTCTATTTTGTTTCTCTAGCAATTAAATTGAAATTTTGATTTGAGCATTGTAGCGTAATGTTGAACCAGCTCTTAGTACGATGACATTGTATTTTATTGTAGTGCTCTAGTGTGAAGGTAACATACAAGTTGCAAAGAACATGACTAGAATCTATTGACAACTTAGTTGCCTATTAGACATATAATTGGTATTTCATTATTTAATGGGTAATATTGCTAATTTCATGAGTCCAAATCAAACTTTTGAGTACGATATTTTATGAACATGAGAGATTTAAAAAGAATAATTGTTAATAATTAGAGAGAACGAGAGAAAAGAATAAGAGATAAAATTTGTTCGCTTGAAACCCACAAGTATATGTGATCGTTGTATAAGTAATAAGATTTGTGAGTTAAACGTATTTTTCCCAAGAGAAATAAGGTCTAATTTGTAGTTCAATATTTGCTATTAAATTTGAAGTGTAGTGACATCAAAAGAGTTGTGATTTGGTTGTTATTTATTCTAATTCTACTCTAAGAAAGTGATTAAGGGGGATGTCCTCAATTGAGATTGTAATGAATTTTAAAAGTCATTCTAAATTTACGTATTTTCAATTGAGATTTTATTATATTTTAATTAAATTCATTAAAATTTAGGTGTCCCCGATTGAAATTTTAATGAAATCCTTTAAAATTTAAGTATTCTCAATAATTAGTGGATTTATAAAGTTTTCATTAATAGAAGGATTTTAAAAGATTTGGATGAATTTCAAACTTAAAAATACATATAAGTAAATCTTTTGAAATTTCACCATATTTGATGAGATTCTTATGAAATTTGTAAGAATCTATTTAAACCCACCAAATTCATTAGAATTTATAATCATTTAAAATTCATCAAAATTTTAGTTGAGAACACCCCTGTAAATCTAATGTGAATGCTTATAGTGGATTCATATATCTCCTTATTTTCATTATTTCAATTCTCAATAATCATTCAATTCAATTCATGCATTTTTGACAACTGATAAAATTAATATGTTAAATGATCTTTTTCAAGATACACTAACCTATAACTAACATGAGACGATCATATTCCTAATCCAAATTTATATGAAAGTCATACATTTAGTTTAAATTATCAATAAGATTACATGTGTGAGAGAGATTATTCCTAATTTTATCTACACGTTGATTCTATCGCGTCCTAGACTCATTGTAAGTATTCTCATACTACAAGAAGCAACTAACTACTTAATCGATGATCAAGCAATAAGCAGTGCAATAGGTATGTAAAATCAATCAAACAATAACACAAAATTCCTAAATTGAAGTCATAAATTGAAATAAATGAAAATAGGGAATAAACGTAGCCAACCACTCTAATTATTAAATTATAAAATAAATAACGAAAAGACATCATCCAGATCGAGAAATAATAAAGAAAGTGATGAAATCTAATTTCTTGGCTTGAAACTTGAAAAAGTGATGAATATTTTTCAATAACTTGTATAGTTTGCCTTTGTTCGATGTTGCAATTTAGTCCTCACAGTTTTAATTTTGCCATTTTTCTCTTTTTTTTTTTTCACTTATTTTCTCAAATTCTTCATCAAATCACGAGTTTTACCTATTAGACATAATATAACACAAATTAAGCTATATTTCATCAAAAGAATTATAAAATATCATTATTTAAAACCCCGAATAAATATATAAAATACACTTATTTAAAGTCAATACTCATGTATATATTTTAGTGAGAATCGCATCTTATATTTATAGATAAGAATTATGTTTGCGAGGATAAAATTGTTATTCAATAATTAGTATTTAATTGTAACATTTCCTCTTCTGCCTTATTAAAAATATTATTTGATAGAAATTCAGTGAAGCAAAAAAATCATATGAAGAATAAAAGGGTACAATTATTTTTAAAGTATTAAAATAAATGTTACCTCATTAGAAGTTTAATTGAAAAATTTAATTGGATAAAACCTGAGTAAAGGTAAACGAGTATAACAACTTCTTCAGCTATTAATCGTCGAAGATCTTTTAATCGACGTTTTCTAATCTCGTACCAATTTCTTAAATGTAGACATTGAAAATGCTTTTATGAATAAGTCAACTACATTATTACATAAACAAATTTATTGAACATTAATGTCACTAGTATTATGAAACTCATATATATAGAAAAAATTTGAAGAAATATAATTTGTGTTGTCTCCTTTAATATAGCCGCCATTGAGTTACACAATAAAACTACATTTTCGACTTCTTTCATGAATATACATTAAACATCTCTAGGCGTGTCAATTTGGATATATGGATTTAGAAGTCATAACAATCACCGTTTAATGCAACAAATTCTTCCTTTAGCTATATGTAAATTGTTGCCTAATCCAATGCGATATACCGAAGGTACTTATCATTTAAGTAGGGCAAGATCTGTCGTTGAAGTTTCGCTAGTTACTCGCCAAGTGGTCGCTCGAGCAACAAAAACAGAAAGGTCGTTGCTCCCTTTTCGCTCGAGCGAAGGTGTTACCCATAAAATCCTATTTTCCTTTTTCCGACATTTTAACCCGACCTAAATGTCCAAATACACTTCATATAAATAAAACTGCGCTAGTTTTTAGACGTTCTCTTAAGGATTGAAATTGAAGAAAACTCTCCACACGTTGATTTTCTCATTCAATCCCATATTTGATTCACTCAATTACACAAAAAACATCAAATTAACATTCATCAAACACCACAACATAACCTTCTAGAGCCTTTGTTGATTCTTGGAGATCGAGGAAGGAGATCGGAGTCCCGATCAATAGAAAACAAGCGGTTCTCTTGAATCCACGGGAGATAGACGAAATCAAGAGCCGGGAATTGGTGTAGCACGCTATCTAGGAGGGCTAGGTGCCGAGAGTTGGTGCAGGATCATGCATTCCAGGAAGGCTTTGAGAAAATTATGATTAGGAGGTCATAAAAATCAGTGTGGGTTGAGTCTGGCAGATTGTAAGTTGTATTTTCGTTTATAGTGGATCTCTACTGGCTTGGGCCCGGAGTTTTACCCACATCGGGGTTTCTCCGTCATCAAACAATTGCGTTATTTACTTTTCTGCAATTAATTTATTACTGGCATTCAAACATAAGATAGTAAAGCATGTGAACTAATCTGGTCAAATTAATATTTGTGACGTGTTGCAATTATTAATTGATTGAAAAAGAAAATTTCGCATAAACACCTATTCACTCCCCTCTAGGTGTTGATTGGGTCCAACTACAATATTTCAACACCAATCATTGCATAAATAAAAAATTCCTTACATAAAAAATCATTCAAAGTACAGAATGCAATACAATTTTGAGTTCTTTGTTTTGAAGTACCTCTATTCCAAGGACATGAACGTTATATCTTGGAAGACGATTGTCACTACACCTTGAGAACCTAGGCTAGGCAAAAATTCATTTTAAAGAGAGAGTTAAACTCTAGCATCAATCTACAACTTCATTGTTGCGTTCTTCAGCTTCTGCAATCCGTTTTTTCCATTTCCAAGTAAGGGATTTTCTTTGTTCAATGTTTTAGAATATAATTTGCACATTTACACACATACATCAACTAGTTTAAGATGAATTTTCATGTTGTTTTGCTTGTTATATTCAGGTTCGTCTCTAAAAGTTTTATTGAATAGCAAAGAATTGGCTATTTTTTTTTCTACTTTCTTTGTTAAACTTCTATTTTCGTAGTAGAAATGGATACCAATGGGACTAATTCTAGTCAAATCATAAATGGTACAAGTACGGTTCCACTTATGGCTGTATTGCTTCAATCTACTCCCATACCCCGTAGAGAAAAATCGAATAAATTTAGCGGTATGAATTTCAAGAGGTTGCAATAAAAGATGTTATTCTATCTCACTACCTTGAATTTGACAAGATTCCTTTCAGAATACCTCCTACCAGTGGCAGATCCAGCACCCGACGAGGGGGTGCGATCGCGCTTGCTGGATCCGCTGGAATTTACAGCATGGATGCCATCATTGTTGCAGACTTCAGTCACCGTTGGGAAGAAGGCAAGAAGCTGAATGGGTTAGGGAAAGAGAAAGAAAGATAAGTTTGGACTTGGACCATTTTTCCTTTTTTAATTTTGGGCCTTTTATTTTGGGCTTTTGTTTTTTTTCTAAAATTAGACCCATTTGCTATTTTGTATTATGCCCCAGCTCCCATATCATAAGACAAATTGAATTTTGTAGAAGACAGACAAAGATAAAAGGTGCAAAACAAAACCTATATGCTATATCTCCGACTCCATCCCGTTGCGCAGCTGGCAACGTCGACGCCATCGTCAGCCTTCAACCTTGTGAGTGGATTGGTAGTGGATCTTTTGCAGAGCTCTATTTGGGTAATTTTGATTTCCATTTTTGAACTACAAATTGTTTTTTAGGAGCTCTTTTGGGTTGATGTTGTTTGAAATGATTTTACTTTAATTAATTTCATGAGCAAATATACAAACTGGAGAAGAAGTTGCCGTGAAGTTGGTTGGTATGAATGTTATGTAATTTTGTGAATTTAAGTTCTTATTTGGAATATATTTTTTAATTGTTCATTCATTAGTTAATCAACACCTCTTTTGTTATTGTTTACCTTGGGAATTAGTATTTGTATTTACTAAGCAAGTTTATTTGTCAAATTTTAGCTATTAATGAGACCTGCTACCAAATCTCTCTAGTTCAAGCAATAGATATATTTCTTTGACATCAATGTGTGCATTGATTTATTTCAAGCTTTACTTTGTGCACCTTTTTCTGTAATTTGTAGTATCCTTTTCTCTTGAAACAATATAATTTATTTTGTTTTCAGGAATTTGTTAAAACCAAGCACCCTCAGCCTTCAACCTTTGGATTTTTCATTTGCAGAATGATTTATGATTTATGAATTATGATTGTGAATCTGTTGTTTGTTACCAAGGTTTATGATTTATGAAAATTGAGAAATTAGTGAATGTGTGATATACGTGGACTGTGATGTGTCATAAATGATAAATTGGAAAATTTCTGATAAATGATAGATTGAAGAATTTTTAATATCATTTAATTAAATATTAACAAACGACCTCATTACTATGATTGTTGACTGTCGATGGTCAATGGTCAATGACCACCCTAGACTGTCGACGGTCAATGATCGCCCTACCTAAGGTTCATTCCTGGATTCGCCATTGCCTCCTACTGTGAAAAAAGATAGAATAATTGAGAGTCAATCATTGCATTAAATGCATGGAAGCACTTTGACTTCTTGTTAAAAAACTGCATCTTAAATGAATTGGACAACACACTATACGAAATTTATAGTGCTATGAAATCTGCAAAAGAACTTTGGGAGTCTTAGAGAAAAAGTACAAAATAGAGGATGTTGACATGAATAAATCCATTGTTTAAAAGTTTCTCGACTACAACACGATGGACTTCAAGACCGTCATCAGTTTAGTCCAAGAATTACAGGTTTTTCTCCATAACATACATGTCAAAAATATGATGCCGAGCGAGTCATTCCAAGTTGCTGCTATCATTGAGAAACTCACTCCTTCATGAAGAAATTTCAAAAAATATCTTAAGCACAAACGCAAAGAGATGAACTTGAAAGAACTTATTGTCTGACTAAGTATAGAAGAAGACAACAGAAAGACCAAAAGGAAATCTAGAGTATAATTTGGGCAAGCAAAAGCTAATCTGGTGGAATACAATTCAAGAATTAAATTAATAATAACAAAAAGCATTCGAATGATGAGCCAAAGAGGGACAACAACAAGAATGTTAATAAGCTCAAAGGCAACTACGACAACTGTGGTAAAGTGGGATAGGTGAATGTCGCATACCAAAGAAGAATGCACAAGTGAATGTGATTGAATGAGACATATTATCTGAAAGGATACAAGACATAAACATGTATGCTTTTGTATCTGAATATAAAAAAGTTGAAAATCCTAGAGAATAGCGGGTTGATACTGATGCTACCCTCCACATTTGTACTTACAAAACAATGTTCTCTAACTACAAAGAATTCAATGAAGAATGACTATTCATGGGAAATTTTGCTAGTTCAAAAGTTGAAAGCCAAGGGAAAGTAACTTTGAAGATGACTTTTCACAAAGAGACCGTCCTCGACGATGTTCTACATGTATTAGACATTCGTATAAATCTTGTTTTCAGGGCTCTACTTAGCAAAAATGACTTTAAAGTTATCTTTGTGTTGATAAGTTTGTACTCACTAAAAATGAGTTGTACGTGGGAAAGGGCATCTTTATGTTGAATGTTCAAAATGAATATCCTTACTGTTGTTCCAAAATCAAGCAATATGAATAAAACTATTAATTTTGTTTATATGCTTGAGTCATCTTATTCATGAAATAATCGATTTAAACATGCAAAATTTTAATTCGTGCTTAAATCAATGAACTTAAGTTTATTACCTATATTAAAATTTGATCCTAATCATAAATGCAAAATTTGTGTTGAGGCAAAATTGGACAAAACTCTATTTCATTCGGTACAAAGAAATACACCTTCAAAATTAATTCATAGTGATATCTATTACTTGAAGTTTGTGCAAACTAGAGGTGAAAAAAAAGAAGCAATTCATTATTTTTATTGACAATTTCACAAATACTGTCATATCCATTTGCTAAGAAGCAAAGATGAGCCTTTAGATGTTTTTAAACATTATAAGAGTAAAGTTGAAAATAAACTTAACAAATAAATAAAGAATATTCTAATTGATAGATGAAGAGAATACAAAGTACCATTTTACAAATCTTGCTCAAAATATGGCATTGTTCATAAAATAACGGCACTTTATTCACCTCAATCAAACAATGTCACTAAATGTAAAAACTGAACTCTCAAGAAGAAAAAGCTCCATCAATAAGTTTGGGCATACTTCAAAACATGTAGGAGGAAGCTATCCTTTCAACAAATATTATTTTTAATAAAATACCACAAAAGAAAATGATGAAACTCTATTTGAATTATGAAAATATCATGAACCTTCTTATAAATACTTGAAAGCATGTGAGTGTTTTGCTAGGGTTGAAGTACAAAAGCCTAAACAAGTTAAAATTGGACTTAACACAATTGACTGCATATTTATTGGTTATACCAATAATAGTAGTACATATCGATTCTTTGTTCATAAGTTATATATACTAAATATATGTGAAGGCACTATCATTGAGTCAAGAAATATTGTATTTTTTGAAAATATATGTCCACGCAAAGACAAGAAAGAAATAAGTTCAAAAAAAGAGAATTTATAATGCTGGAAATGAAACTCTTCCAAGTAATGAAGAACAAAGTTATTGTAAACGGACCAGAACATCTACATTAGATGGTCCAGACTTCCTAACATATATGGTAGAAAATGATTTTTCGATTACATATGATTGAATATTAAATCATTCGTAGTCGTAAGTAATAATAAGATACGAATATCGTTATTGTGGATAGACTATTATTTGTGACATTTTTTTATTTGTGAAGTAAGTAGCTGATCACAAGCTAAAATTGTGATGACACTTAAATTAACATGTGGATGAATTGTTATAGATCAAAACATACGAGACCCACAGAGAGATTCCACATGGATAAATATCTGAGTGTCAGTGGTATATGTCTAACATTAATGGTGAAATTGGTCTTTTGACTTGAGCTCATCATAGTGCCTTATATAAAGACGATCACATTTTGATGATGTTGGATATTGATCTGTCATGGGCCACTAATACGGCATCGTAAGGGTATGTCAAGAATTATATGAAGGTTGTGAATGACCAATAAAAGATTTATCACTCTTAAATAGTAAGAAATTATGATCTACATTTTATTCAGTTAAGTTGACAATGGACTTGGCCAAGGTGATAGTGGAATGAAAGATATAATTGATAATCGAGATTGACACACTTTCATATCTCGTAATTAATCGAATCATATTAACAAAGGGATTATAGTTTCACGATAACCGAACAAGTTTGATTTTGTCATACCACGTGACATTTCTTGTCACATTTATTGCCTCGACACATTGCTGGATGTTAATCTGTGATAATAGATGTAAATTAGTAATATATTAAAATGAGTGTTTTAATTTATCGATTTTAATTAGATCAAAATAATAATTTACATCATTAGGCATCGTAATTAAGAACCAAATGGATCACACACTAAAGGATAACTAGACGAATGCGATTCACCAATTAATTAATTAACAAGTGTTAGATAATTAATTAATTGGGTTACTTATTAATATGCCACCAAATTTGTTTGTTTCCCATTTTCAAGGTTTGTTATAATAAATTTATGATAATTAATTACTCTTACAAGATTAAAATGCATACATATAATAGCGCACAAATTTTCACATTTTTTGTGCATTTGTTTCCTTATATTATGGCTTTCTTTCATTTATTCATCTCAGTATCATTTTTCACCTCAGTAAAGTAGCCATTTTTGTACAATTTTGGGTTTCAATATATCATTACTTGAAATAGTAGGTTGCTTCTGATCACGAATTAACTTGCTTGTCCATACGTGCTGAAGATGAGTGCTTGCTTATTGACCATAGATGACTTGTAGATTTATGCAGCATTTTCATTTGCATGAGCATGGTAATGATTTTATAAATTTATTTATGAATTTGGAGCTTCCCTTTATAAGGAATCAAGAATAAACTCTATTTCAATGCATATTTATGATAGTGTAGGAAAATAAAATGGATCAAGATAATATATATAGCACAATATGAAGTATATGATTGAAAACAAACAACAAGATTAAAACGCAAAAAAATTATTGATAGAGAAGCGGAGTGTTTTATTTAATTGATTAATATAGAGAAAACAAATACAATAACAACACAATTATTCTATATTTTAGTAATACAAAACTTGTGAAAATAGTCTAGTATTTATAGAATTGTATGCCAAATCCTAAAAATACCACAAAGATGAAAACAAGATCAAAATCAAGTGAAAAAAAGGAAACAATATTTTTTTTCTAATAAAAACAAGTGGAATAAGGAAATAATATTTTTCCAATAAAAGTGACTTTAATAAAGGAAACAATATTTTTCCCAAAAATCCAACATAATTTGGGTTAAAAAATTCAACAATATCCACTTTGACACAAATTTCGATACAACAAATGAAGTTCCAAGATTTCTCTGCCTGGAAAAATAAATCCGACGATAATGAAAAATTCAAACATTTAAACAAAACAAAACTTTTTCCAACACAAAAGTACTCACCATCTTCCATAGTATCCAACACAGATACAGGAATCCAAACATTAGGTTTTCCAAAACTTACAATGAATTAGAAATTACCAAATGATATCGAAGCACACTTTGTAGCAGAGTCAACTACCAATGCTTTTGTAGAAAGCCCCTAACTAGTCTAAGCACCTTAAAAAACACTAAAAGCATGTGAAAATGAATCAGCATCCACGTTCCTATCTCCAACTGGTCTATTCCTATAAGTTGAATATGATGAAGCTGTAAGTAATGGTGGCTAAGCGGAATTACCCATATCCTTCAAACTCGGCTGTGTAGTATTCTTCAATTTAAACCCAGAACCAAATCCCGAAGGTATAGTACCAAATTGAATCTCCACCACGGTACTAAATCTGTGCTGATTTCTCTTTACGAGTAATTTCCAACCTTGAAAGATATATAATTGGGACCTCTTCCGCCCCTTCAATACAACACGAACATCCTTCCGAACCCTCAAGACTCCACTTCCTCTAGAGAACGTATATCCTTTTGATTTAAGAGCACTCAACTAATTGAGATTCTTCTTCAAGTCTGAAATATATCGAGCGTGATTAAATGTTCTACATGTTTCATCCATCAGCTTCAATATAACTCTACCAATAACAGCTACCAGACAATGTTCATTGTTACTATGACAACGACATCTTGCATCACTGTTCATATATTTCAAACAAATTTCGATTAGGGTACATATGGAATGCACAAGCTGTATCCAAATCCATTTTTCGTCAGTTTGGATTCCACGTCAGAAGTCATCAAAACATGTTCGTCACTCAAATAGTTATCAGCTATATCAGTCTCACCTAAAGTATGTGATTGCTTTCCTTGATTTACAGTCAAGTTACCTTTGCTCTGCAATCTGTCGCAATCCCTCTTAATGTGTCATTTCTTCTTGCAATAATAACAAACCTGATTACTAAAATTTGACCTTGACTTATCCCTTCTCCAACCATCATGAACAACACGATCATTTCCATCATTGGCCTCAGATCTAGCTAGATGCTTTTTCTTCTCTTTTGAAAGCAAGGCATTATACACATCTTCAATGATGAGAGTATCGCGACTATACAATATAATGTCTCTAGACGAAGTAAACGAAGCATGTAACGAACACAAAAGGATTAAGGCCAAATCTTCTTCATCATACTTATCTTTAAAGTCTCCAAATCGACAACGATCTCCTTAAACACACCTAGATGATCTTCCAAAGATCCGCTTTCTGCCATGCGATAAGAATACAAACTCTACTTTAGTTGCAATTTACTTGTCATACTTTTAGTTGTGTACAATTGCTCCAATTTCAACTATAACACAGCAACTGTTTTTACCTTCAAAACGTCCTAAAGAATATCATTAGAGAAATGAAGATGGATTTGTGGAAGTGCATTATGATCCATCCATTGTTTTTCCCCCATCGTTCAAGTTGTGGGCATTTTTTCAAATGCCAACAACGCATCATTTAAATCCATCTACATGAGTACAACTAATATCTTTACTTGTCACAACGTGAATCGTGTACTGCGATGCAAGAACAGAATTTCATACTTCATGATTGCCATCAATAACAAAAACCTCAAACAAATCACGACCAATAGTTCCGATACCACTTGTTGAAAAATATAACGGTTCAAGATAATATGTATGAGACGATATGAAGTCTATGATCGTAAACAACCAAAAAGATAAAAGACAAAAAATTTATTGGCAGAAGAATAAAATATTTTAATTAATTGACTAATATGAGAAAAAAATACAATAACTTTGTTTGCACAATTATTCTATATTTCAATAATACAAAATTTGTGAAAAGAGTTTAGTATTTATAGGGGTGCGTGCTAAGCCTTAAAAATACCACAAAGATGGAAACAAAATAAAAAATCATAAGCAATAAAGGAAATAGTACTTTTTTCCAATAAAATGCGTAAAAGAGAGGAAATAATATTTTTTCAATAAAAAAAGTATAAAAAAGAAAATAATATTTTTTTCCAAAAAATCCAACCTAATTTAGGTTTAAAAAACCAACACATGGATCAGAACTTTGTGAGGAAGAACCTGTATTGTGCATGTGATACGGATTTTGGGGATGCTGTATGATTTAATTTCTGCAACTCACAATTAGGCATTGACATGCATAGTTCAAGTAGTTTTTACGAGTTGCACGATTCCCAATTTCTATGGATGTTTTTTGCGGACGTGCATAAATTTTACCGAGCTCAGTTTGTTAATTCATTGTTGACTTTGTTCTTTATGTTTTTTGTGTCACTAATTATCCGAAGTAAGATTTTATGATAATTACTCTTACAATTTTAAATTTCGTGTGCAATAAAATTAATATAAAATCAATGCATTTCATAGTCAATTTTTTTCACATTTCTTGTATATTTGTTACCCTTAGAATTTTGTTGAGACTTTCTTTTATTTATCCGTATCAATTTCCATTTTCCACCTCAAATGAGTGGATATTTTGGTGCAATTCGGGGTTTTAGAATATAAATACTTGAAACAATGGGTTATTTCTGAGCCTGAATTGAGATCAAAGTCAAGATGTGCTGAAGATGAATTCATAGTATTGGCTAGTGATGGCTTGTGGGATACTATCTACTCTAGAATTTGGGAATTTTGCCCGTAAACTCATGAAGGAGAATCAGCAGGCAATTGTTAATGGGGATTCTTCTCTCTTGACGAGATACGTTGCAAGTTACCTTCTTTGTGGGAAGTTAATGTGAAGAACCATCTTATGAGACTTTTTATATTTTTTATTCCTAATTGAAAGTGTTGACACATAAAAATTCAGCCCAAATCAAACAGCCCAAGGAGTAAAGCCCAATTGGAGGATCTCCAAATCGGATAGCCCAAAAAACGAAGTCCAATCGAATGAATCAAGGTGAAGGCCCAAATAAGGGGCCCAAGAATGCAGTAACACCATCGCCCAAGTTTGCAAGTCGCCCAGAATCTGAACGAATGGAGTGTCATACGGTCGCCCAGAGCTGTTATTCTACTCTCGCCCAAACCTTCAAGTCGCCCAAGGTATCAACAAACATAACGCATCGTGGTTATCAAGGAATGCAGTTATCAAGGCAGTTGTTAAAGTAGCCTTATCACGTTCCATGACTCAAGGAATTCAATCGAAAGCGGTTGAACGATGAAAGATAATGGCAGCAGTTAAAGGGCAGTTTCATGACAAAATGGCCACTACAAAGAAAGTGGGTAGTTATAGGACGATCAAGCAGTTTTTAGGGTAGTTAATCACAAAGAGATCGTCTATGAGGTATAAAAGGGAGAAAGGACGCAGAAGCAAAGGACCGAATCCAAAACTCTCGAACAGAGAATATGTAATTTTCATTTCCTTAGCTTTTAGACTTAAACGCTTTTCTTTCTGTAACTCGTGTGCTTGCGCCCCTTGGAGGCACGCTGTTTTTCATTTCTAATTGTAAAGTTCATCGCCAATAAAAGAACACCCCTTTTTGGGACTTTGTCTTAAGAGGTTTGTTCGTTACACAATCGTCTGATCCTTTTTAATTGTTAGCGACTTAACCCGCGTGAAACAATTTGGCACGCCCAGTGGGACAGTGGTGTTAGGTGTTGAAAATACAAAAGGTGAAACAATATGCCTCAGAGATCCGACAAGGAAGGAGCAAGTCAGGGAGTAATCCAGTCTGTAATCGAGCGATATGAGGAGCAGCATGCCTTTCCACGAACAGATGGACAAAATCAGAGCAGTAACAGTTGTTACGAACCAATGACGGAGTTAAGTCCTCGAACCATGCGTGCATTACTTGGAGAACTCACGCAAGACGTCGTTGAACAGGTAAATCTTCGAAGTATTCATAATATGGAAAGATTTACACAAAATGGAAATGCACACTATGACAATATGGCCAAACAGCTAAAGACGTTAAATGAAACAATGAATAAGTTAGTAGGCCAAATATGTCAACCGGCTATACCTCTTACAAACCACTTTCAAACCAGGACAATTGTGGGACATAATCCCTCTGTCCTAAATCCGAATCAAGGGGTAGAACCGCTTTCTAGTCCCTCTACTTCAAACCAAGAGGGTACTACAGTGCCAAATCAAAACAATGATAGTGGCACGCCTAACTTGGGGGGTAATCCAAACACGAAAGATAATGTCCTAAACAATGGACAGAATATTCCACATGGTAATGAGGGAGCAGATGTCCAGGCTAACGGTAATGGCCCTAATTATGGTAATTTTGTTGCCAATCAAGGACCAAACATTAGACCTCATGCAAATCAACCAGTTAATCAGCCTGTAGGAATTCCATATGATCCCAATGTCATGCTGAGGAACCAGATTATGGAAATCGTGCAGGATCAGATGGCTTTTGGGGTGCGTCCTGTCATTAGACCGACGTACACAGAACCATATCCTGATTGGGTAGACTAAGCATATCCATGGCCTAGAGGGTACAAAGTGCCAGAATTCTCACTATTTACCGGTTTAGGAGAGGTGTCTACTCTAGAACACATAGGGCGATTCACGTTGCAAAGTGGTGATGTAACCGATTACCATAAAATGAGACTTTTCCCTAGTTCGTTAACAGGAGTAGCTTTCTCCTGGTTCATCAACTTGCCAGCGAACTCTGTTCAAACATGGCAACAACTGGAACAGTTGTTTCACGCTCAGTTTTGTAAAACTGAGTCTGAAGTCACTTTGGCTGATTTGGCAAATCTACGTCAAATGCCAAATGAATGGGCAAAAAGTTTTCTCCAAAGGTTCAAAACAGTAAGAAGCAAGTGTTTTGTACCTCTGCCCGAAAAAGAATTTGTCAAGATCGCACAAAGCTGTTTGAGCTTTGATTTAAAAAAGAAGTTCCAGGACAAGGAATTTCCTGACCTTTTCCAGTTGAGTGCGAATGTGATTATGTATGAACGACTGATAAGAGAAGAAGAACAAATGAAAAATTCTAGTAAAGGGACTTATTACAGAGACCCAAATTTTGACGTTCATACCATCGACGACGAATCATACGATCAGGCCGAAATGTGTTTGGCCGAATTAGTAAAAGGAGATACATATACTTGTCCCATAATGGCCAAGCCTAGACTATCGGGCAAAGATGAGCCCATAAAGGATGGAAACATAAAGGCTAGAACGTTCTCGTTCGATGTGACCAAAGCTGACCTTATATTCGATAAATTATATAGGGATAAGCAAATAAAGTTGAGCGATAAACACAAATTGCCAAACCCTGAACAAATAAAGGGTAAAAAATATTGTAAGTGGCATAATGCGTGGTCACATTTGACTAAAAATTGCTTGGTTTTCCGTCACGTATTGCAGGATGCTATTGAATCCGGACGAATTACGTTCGATGATAAGAAAAAGATGGCAGTGGACGAGAATCCTTTCCCACAGCCACTTGGGGTAAATATGGTAACGTCTGGATTCAAGAACAAGTTGCCAAAATTCAAGTTGGTCATAGATGATGGAGAAAAGGATACTAAAACACATCCCAGTGTCTTCGAACGAATCAAAGGGAAAGAACCAAAAAAGGACGAAAACGTCCTGTGTGCAAGGTGTAAAAGGGAAGTAATGGAGACACGGAGAAACCAGGGACATGGCAGCATCCTCATCACCCTGCCTTCTTCCTAAACATTCAGCCTGGTAAAGGGCGAGGTACATCATTTTATAGAGGACCGCTTTTGAAAGGCAGTTCAGACCAGCAGATACTGGAAGAACATTTAGGCCGCAACCTCGCCGGCCAAATGTATGTCATTCATTCCAGTATAGGGCAGGAAGGGCAATACCCTTCGATGAGATGACTAGGACCCAACAAAGGCGTTTCCGGCGAAACTACGGACGGATGATGAGGCAGCAACAAGGAATGCCACATCCTGAAGCGCCTCTATTACTCAAGGTAGCCAATCAGAACGTCCTCAAAGGTAGTAAAGAGATTGGTACAGATGAATCAATGAAGGAACTGCCAGAAAAATCTTCTGGGAGATCAAGGTTTGAGAGGGACAAAAAGGATGAAGAAGATCCAGATCAGCCCCTTGCTATCCAATTCGGTACGTTGCCTCCTGTCGTGGCCAATAATTACCTACTGGCCAATGAATTTAAGAATAAAGAAAAGGAAGAAGAGAGGGAGGACAACGAGGGAGAAGCCTGCATGCTGGTATGTGAAGAAGGCCAGACTTCTGGAGAGGCCTACAACGATGAAGAGGACGATGGGATGACAGACATTGAAGAAGAAATCGACCTAGAAGCAGAAAGGAAAAAGAGGGGAGTATCGCGCAATACTCTGTTTAAGCAACTACACCAACAGGGAGTTCGCGAAGTAGACTTGTTGGGGGAGCCATCTGGGCGTCCTTTCGACTTCTACGTACTATACGGGACACCCAAAAGGAAGAAGAGAGTACCTCGCTCTGAAAAGTATGGGTCACCTCCAAAAATAATGCCCCCTCCCACAGGTTGGATAACTGATGAGGAAGCATTAGAAAAAAGTAAGAAGGAAATTCAGGAAATAGAGGATCAGCGTGACATACTACACGTCGACCTATCACAAGGGGATAATTCGACAGAAAACAAGCAAGAGGTAGAAATAAAGGCTGTCAAAAAGGTTGTTTTTAAACGGCCAGCCATGAAATTGACAAAACACCTGAGGCCATTATACGTTAAAGCTGTAGTTAACGGCGTCCCAGTGGCAAAGGTGCTCGTCGATAATGGAGCGGCTATAAACACCATTCCATCCAGGATGATGAGAAAGTTCGCAAAGACAGAGGGTGATATGATTCCTACAGAAGTCATCCTCACTAGCTTCAATGGAGGAGCAACTTCAGCTAAGGGAGTTATGCCTTTAGACATAACTATAGGTACGACTACTAGGACCACTGTCTTCTTTGTAATAGATGGTCCTACTAGTTACAATGTGCTCCTAGGAAGAGATTGGATACACGGAAGTCGCTGTATACCCTCGTCGCTCCATCAATGCCTGATTTTTTGGAATGACGAAGGCGAAGCAGAGGTGGTACAGGCCGATCATAGGCCTTTTGTCGCGGAAGCGAACTCGGTGGAAAAATTCATGTACGAAGGAAACTATGGACCTGTCAGAGTAGTACAAGACGGGGAAGAAACTCAAGTTGTCGTGCAAAGTGAAGAACCATTCTCAGTGGACACACTCACTGAGATGTTGAAACAGATGAGGCCAAATATAGTGGCCCTAGAAGAGCCAGTGATTGGCAAAAGAATAATCAAGGAATCTTGAATGGATCCTGAGTTACAAAAGCAAATGGCCGATATTCAAGCCTTCAAAGCCAGACTGATGGCTTTCAATAAGGAGTGCAATGACAAAGCGAAGGAAGAGACTGCCCTAAAAGCGCTGAAGGACAAGTTGGCAGGATTCGAGTTAGAGCAAAGCCTTGGCCGAGAAGTCAACAAGGTGCACTGTTTAGAAGAGA
>NC_036254.1:23239615-23243249 GCF_002742605.1 Olea europaea var. sylvestris | reverse complement strand
ACATACACAAAACTGCCTTTAGATGCCCTGGGTCTCTAGGATGTTTTGAATGGGTGGTTATGCCTTTCGGCCTAAAAAATGCAGGGGCAACTTATCAAAGGGCTATGAATTTAATCTTTCATGACATGATAGGCAATTTTGTTGAGGTGTATGTGGATGACATAGTGGTTAAGTCCATTAAAGAAGATGACCATTTCGAACAGTTAAGATGTTCGTTTGAACGAATGAGGCAATATAAGCTAAAGTTGAATCCCTTGAAGTGTACATTTGGTGTTAATGCAGTGAACTTTCTTGGTTTCTTAGTACACAAGAGAGGGATTGAATTTGACAAAAATAAAGCGAAGGCCATCTTAGAAGCCAAACCACCTAGCAATAAAAAGGAGTTGCAAATGTTTCTAGGCCAAGTAAATTTTTTAAGACGCTTTATTTCTAACTGTGCAGGGCGAACTAAAATCTTTTCGCCGCTATTAAAGCTGAAAAATCAGGACGAATTCGTCTGGAAAGAAGAATATCAAAAGGCTTTTGAAAGCCTGAAGACATATCTATCAAGTCCACCAGTGTTGGTGTCACCAATTCAGGGACGGCCAATGAAAATGTATGTATCGGCTGAAAAAGAATCAATAGCTGGAATGGTCGTACAGGAAGACCAATTTGGTGAAGAAAGGGCAATTTATTACTTAAGTAGACGGTTAACGAAATGTGAATGTAATTACTCTGCTGTTGAAAAATTGTGTCTAGCACTGTATTTCACATGTACAAAATTAAGGGCTTATTTACGGCCCGTAACCGTTTATTTAATTTCTAAAGTAAATTTAGTCAAGTATATGTTCTCGTGCCCTATTTTACACCAAAGGGTAGGCCTTTGGACACTAGCTTTATCAGAGATCGAAATACAATATGTACCTCAAAAGGCAGTCAAAAATCAGGCTTTGGCTAACTTTCTAGCCGATCATCCATGCCTTGACATGCCTGAAGAAATCGAATTAGAAATCAATTCGTTCGAATTAAAACCTTGGGTGTTGTATTTCGATGGGTCAAAAACCTCTAAAGGTGCAGGAGTAGGGGTAGCATTGATTAATCCTTTAGGGATTTGCTACAAATTTGCATTCACTTTAGACAGAATGTGCACCAACAATCAGGCCGAATATGAAGCTTTAATTGTAGGCCTAGAACTAATGGTAGATATGGGAATAAGAAATGTCATCATTAGGGGCGATTCTCAATTGGTGATCCATCAATTGATCGGTGATTTTAAATGCCAAAGTGATTCTATTATAAGTCAGTACGAGATCGCCCAAGAATTACTAGAAGAATTCGATCAAGTAGAACTCCAATGCGTTAATAGGATATATAACGACATGGCAAATGAGTTAGCCCAAATGGCATCAGGGTACTCAAAGGTTTTGAATTGGAAGTCTACTTGTGAATATGGAATCATATTGCCCGTGATTCAAAGAAGGGCGAGAAACATTGAACTTCACTGTATACAAGATGGAGATGCAGTGGATTGGAGAAGAGAGATTAAAAGGTTCCTTAAAGAACCTAATGGAGGGATTAGTAGGAAAACGAAGCTATGTTTGCTGAATTACACACTAATAGATGAAGAGTTGTTTAAGAAACGCTCTGATGGTGTATTACTAAAGTGTGTAAGTTTGCAAGAAGCCAAGACGATCATGGCTGAAGTGCACGAAGGGATATGCGGAGCTCATCAAGCTGGCCAAAGGATGAGATGGTTAATTATTAGGAGTGGATATTTTTGGTCAAAGATGGGAGAACTATGCGTTCAGTATGCAAAAAGTTGTTTAGCATGCCAAAAACATGGTCCAATACAAAGGGCGCCAGCGCGAGAGATGGCACCTATTATTAACCCTTGGCCGTTCAAAGGTTGGGCGATAGATCTGATAGGGAAGATTTACCCTCCATCGTCCAAGCAACATACTTTTGTTATAGTTGCAACCGACTATTTCACCAAATGGGTAGAGGCGGTACCTTTGAAAGAGATCACCCAGAAGAACGTTATAGAGTTTATCCGTGATCACATCATTTATAGGTTTGGAATTCCACAAACTTTAATGGTAGATCACGGAACATCTTTGAATGGAGATCAAGTGAACAAATTTTTGAGCGAGTTTGGGATTAAATTAGTAAACTCCACACCGTACTACGCTCAATCCAACGGACAAGCGGAATCTTCTAACAAGATTCTGAAAAATATCATCAGAAAGATGATAGATGAAAATGCCAGAAATTGGCACGAATGTTTGAACAAGGCCTTATGGGCTTATAGAACATCACCTCGGTCAAGCACCAAAGTTACTCCTTTTCAACTGGTTTATGGACAAGAAGCTGTTTTGCCTATGGAAATCAACGTGCAATCGATCCGAGTGTGCTTGCAACATACGTTGAATGATGACGAGTATGCCGAATCACTAGTTCAAAATTTATTGAGTTTAGACGAATTGAAGTTGGACATCTTAGATAGGTTGCAAGTTCAAAAGGAAAGAATGGCTAAATTTTATAATAAAAAAGTCATAGCCAAGTCGTTCAGCCTGGATGAACTAGTTTGGAAGACGATTCTCCCTTTGGATACCAAGGATCCAAAGTACGGGAAGTGGTCGCCCAATTGGGAAGGACCATACAAAATAAACAGTGTGTTGCCTAATGGAGTGTACCACTTGGAAGATCTAGACGGCACCAAGTACGTAAGATTCATTAACGACAAATATTTAAAAAAATATGTTCCTTATTTATGGGAATGTGAACAGATAAAAACATAACCAAACATTCTGGACGATCAAAAGATAATAAAGACAGAGCGAAATACGTTCGAATAAAGTTCTTTATTATCAAACGTTCATTACAAGAATACAAAAGATATAAATAATGGACGTGCTACAAAATACAACTAAAGTAAGATGATCTCCCGATTGATCGCTGAGTAAGCTTCACACCGCCTTCCTAAATACATCACTGCAATGGTGGGATTGACGAGTAAGAGGGTGTACTGGCCCCACCGCCTTCCTAAATGCATCACTGCAATGGTGGGATTGCCGAGTGAGAGGGTGTACTGGCCTCACCACCTTCCTAAATGCATCGCTGCAATGGCGAGCAAAAAGGTTGAGGAACACTCTCAGCAGGCAAGCTGAGAAGCACTCTCAGCAAGCAAAGTGGCCCACAAGCAGCCCAAAAATTGCCTCCCATCATTGACTCCTTATGAATAACAAAGAGACGATGGGAAGAATTTTGCAGGAAAAAACTTCGCTGCTGGCCAGAAAATATTTCCTATACCAAAGGTGACATTAAGGTAAATATAAGGCGGACGGACTAGACAGTCCATTTTTGGATCAGGCTGATCGTCAGAATGCCAAGAAATGGCAGCAAATTGGTTTCGAAGAAGAAAATGAAGAGATGAAGATAGAGAATGAAAAATGCGAAGCATTTATATGGGGGTGAAGATTAAGAGACAGAATATGAACAGCCAAATTTCTGTCTAATAAACGGAATTAAATGGCCCTAAGTCTTGGGAACAGTAGTAGGAATATCAAAAGGGAATGGACAAGGTTCTTAGTGCAAAGCAGTTAAGTGCTTAAAGAATTGATGATTAGAAAATAAACGTCAAATAAATGCACAAGAA
>NC_036254.1:23233923-23239353 GCF_002742605.1 Olea europaea var. sylvestris | reverse complement strand
TGACTTCGGAAGAGATTTCTTTCAACTCGTCCTTAGCCTTGTTGATCTCCATGCGCAAAGACTCTTTCTCAGCTACGGCTCGAAGATATTGAGTACGCTTGGCCTTTAGTTCAGCATTCTTGGCCAGCATAGAAAGGACCTCGGAGTGAATGACCTTCAACGTCGCTTTAAAGTCGACAGAAAGATTGAGCGACGGAAGCGTCAGTGCTTGCTCTAACTTCGCACTCAAGTGCTCAAGTTCATCCTTATGTCTGGCAGCACTAGCCCTTCCAATGTCCATATCCATGAAGGATACGTACTCAAATACCAACTCCTTCAAGAACTTCAAATCCTCCTCTGAAGAAGTAGCAGGACGATCGGATGGAGCAGGGCGAAACGTCTGAATTTGCCCCCAGGAAGCAAACAAGTCTTGGATAGAACGCACAATCCTGTCAGCGTCCTGCAAAGAAGATTGCCAATATTGAAAATCCTCACTACAACGAACAAGGTGGAAATAGAAATGAAGCAAAAAGAAAAACTACCTCGTCGACAATCGTAGAAGATGGCACACCCTCGGCCAAGCTTGCCTCCAACGACTCATCCATTCGTGAGGACTTCCCCTTATCCGAGCGAGAAGATGTTGCCACAACGGGCGGACTCATAGGAGTATCTGCAAAGCTCAAGAGCAACAAATCAGAGACCAATAGCACGAGCAAAGGTAAGACATCAAAAAACTGAATTACCTTCTGTTTTGACGTTTGGGGGGTCGACGCCCTGAGAGGAAGGTGGTTCATCCATGGGTTGTGATGAAGACTCTGGGACTGAAGATGTATCTTTAAGTATGGTCCCTTCATCAACCGGTTTGGACGAAGTAGCCTCAGCAGAGGATGATGGAGCAAGAGTTGTCGATGCCAAAGCCTTTGAAGGAGAGGCTGAGCTTTTCTGAAAAATCCAAAAGATCATCAGTACACAGGAAAGTTTCAAATGTGGAAAAGCATATTTGTAAACAGACCAATTTAATTACCTTCCTCCTGACGATAAGAGGGGCATCATCATCATCATCATCAACATCATCCTCCAGAATGGGAGATGCTGAGGCTGGCCGTTTGCGGCTTGGAACGCTCTTGGCCGTAGTAGGCTTAGCAGGGAGAGAAGAAGATGGACGAGCAGACTGTTTAGCGCGACGAGAAGGAGAGGGGCTCCGAATAGACAAAGGAGTGACCAGAACAGGAGGAGGAGAAGAAATGCTCGGTTGGTCTAATGAATGAAAGGCACGATTGGCCTCAGTCGCAAATAATCTGCGCTTCACCGATGGCCAGAGTTGTTCAAAAAGAGGGTGAGTGGCATGACAAGAATTAAAAGGGGCTAATGAAAAGTGGCTTGATAAATGGAGGTTGCGAGCATTTATAGCCTCTGCTTCCGCCTTATTAATTGTATGAAAACGGTCAATTAAGTTCTTCGAATAGTAAAGAGGAACAGGCCAAGTTTGGCCAAAACCAAGCTGGCGAGCAAAAAATTGGGGAGCATAAATTTCTACCCCCGCTTTGGCATTAGTCCCAGTTAGAATATCATGAAATAGCTCCCTCCCGGTTAAAAACTGAATCCAAATGAGCAGGGAGGTGCTCGCGCTATCTATGGTGGAAGGAGGATGTACATAGTTTGGAGTCAAAAAAGGAGGAAAAGGAAAAAAGGAAGAGATTGAATCTAAAGAATAAAAGAATGAAAAAATGTCCCTTCTGGACATATTTACAGGAGTTAAGGGCTCCATAGCTAACCCGTAACAGCTAGCAGAAGGACGAGAAATGGATGGAGCACCAGGCGATGGAAAATAGGATCTCAACCACAGTTGAGTGAACCAAAGAGGTCCACTGCCAGTGGGAGATGCACCATTCTTTAATTGAGCCTGAAGAAAAGTCATGCCTCTATAAAGGGCGGCCAAAAACAAAGAACATAAATTCAAAGGCCTGCCACGCACCAATTCGTGCGCTATAGGTAAATAACTCAGAGAAGGCTTTATACTTGGCACACACAAAACATATTTACAAAGCCAAACTAAAAGAAAGGCCACTCGCTCAGCATGGGTAGGCTCAGCGCTTGAATGATTGTGGAGGGTCTGCAGGCTTGAATAAGAATCGGTGTAGTTCTTGCCAAACTTTGGGGTGCCACCAGAAACTAAGATACTGGGGAAAATCATATCGCCCAAAGGTGGCAGATTCACCAGGGCCCCAACATCCCTTAAGGTAATAGACATGGGGCCGAGAGGGAAAATAAAGGTGTTATACTCAGGGGACCAAAACTCAAAGCAATCGGAAAGAGCGCTGAATCAAAAGTAGGGGGCGAATAGAGACTTCTAACAAATCAGAAATCCCAGTGCTATCAAAAAGTGCCTTAGTAGGACCATGGCCCACAAGGTGAGCATGCCACCTACGAAAAGCTACATCAGATTTAGGCCAAGTGCGAATACCTCTTTTGCGAAGTGACCCCAGCGGCAGAGAGTTTAGAAAAGGAGGGCCATGAGTGCAAGGAAACAGCTGACCCACCGCCGCCTGATCAACTGCCTCCGCATTGTTACGTCCAACGTCGGCGGGCGCAAGAAAACTTGGGGTTATGTATGGGCGACTCAGAAGTTTCTGAAAGTCATCAAAACTAAAAGAGTCGCTAGCTTGAGAGTGTGAAGCAGTCATTGGAGAAAGAACGAAGCTTTTCAGGGTTACGTAACAAGGAAGCAAAAGATGAACAGTGAATCGTGAAAGAGATGCAGAAAATATGAGGCGTGGTTTGGTAACAGTGAAATGGCGTGTTTGGGTTTTATAAGGGTTTGCAAAACGACGCACTTTTTCAAGTTATAGAAGGAAACAATGATTGAAATTCTTGGAAATTTCGAACGTCGCTAGAAACATGAAGTGAATATGGCAAAATTCAATAATTATTATTAATTCTGCCATATTGGGGGGTAATTGTTGACACATAAAAATTCAGCTCAAATCAAACAGCCCAAGGAGTAAAGTCCAATTGGAGGATCTCCAAATCGGATAGCCCAAAAAACGAAATCGAATCGAACGAATCAAGGTGAAGGCCCAAATAAGGGGCCCAAGAATGCGGTAACGCCATCGCCCAAGTTTGCAAGTCGTCCAGAATCTGAACGAATGGAGTGTCATACGGTCGCCCAGAGCTGTTATTCTACTCTCGCCCAAACCTTCAAGTCGCCCAAGGTATCAACAAACATAACGCATCGTGGTTATCAAGGAATGCAGTTATCAAGGCAGTTGTTAAAGTAGCCTTATCACGTTCCATGACTCAAGGAATTCAATCGAAAGCGGTTGAACGATGAAAGATAATGGCAGCAGTTAAAGGGCAGTTTCATGACAAAATGGCCACTACAAAGAAAGTGGGTAGTTATAGGACGATCAAGCAGTTTTTAGGGTAGTTAATCACAAAGAGATCGTCTATGAGGTATAAAAGGGAGAAAGGACGCAGAAGCAAAGGACCGAATCCAAAACTCTCGAACAGAGAATATGTAATTTTCATTTCCTTAGCTTTTAGACTTAAACGCTTTTCTTTCTGTAACTCGTGTGCTTGCGCCCCTTGGAGGCACGCTGTTTTTCATTTCTAATTGTAAAGTTCATCGCCAATAAAAGAACACCCCTTTTTGGGACTTTGTCTCAAGAGGTTTGTCCCTTACACAATCGTCTGATCCTTTTTAATTGTTAGCGACTTAACCCGCGCGAAACAGAAAGATTTCTTAAAAATCCTATTCACACTGAACAGCCCTGCGTTGAGTTATCACTACAGCTTGACACTTATATGATACGATGGCAAAATTTCTTGTAACATATGATACTATACTATCCAACTCAGTTAAAAGGATAAGACAATTGTTGGGTATAAATTAAGGAGTAACAGTTCACTGGCTAAGAAGTTTCTGTTATAGATCAGTTCAGTGTGCTTGATTTATAGCTTACTGGAACATTTCACTCTAAGATCCTGCCTCCAGCTCTTCCGAACTTTTGTTCGGTTGAAGTTCGATTTGAATGTTAACTGGTTTCCGTGTCTTCTTGTCATGATGGATTCAGGTGAGAATTTGAGATAAAAAAACAAATCTTGTATGAATGAAAGATGGAATAATTTTTAGGGTGATGTTTGACTTGAGCTCTCTTCTATACATTGATTCCTATTTAGACAAATCTAACAAACTAATAGACATATCACTCTGGCCAAAAAGTACAAATAAATCAAATAATAACAAACCAACTCTATTTCTATGGAAGCTTTATCTCAGCCAATGTATATGGACTCAAATCTGACGTGATGCATTATTTCAAATGACAAACTGATCTGATTGCGCTGTTAATTCGTGCATGATCTTCTTATCCTGTTGGCCTAACTTTTGGCTTGAATTTGTTGACCTCAAGTCTTCATGATCACTCAAACTCTCTCTGCTAATTTTGGAATTATTGTGAGAATGCCCAACCTTATCACTCCAGAATTTTTAGGTCTCCTCATCTCTCCTTTTATTCTCATCATTCCTTTTTTCGAGCTATGAAATATTGATAATACCCTCCTGCAAATTGTGTTGAGCTTGAAGACACAGTATGGTCCAAAAATAAGTGAAAGCTGCTTTGGACATCGATTTAGAATAGAGGTTGGCAATCTGGTCACCAGTGGAGATATGTCAAGTGATAAGTTGACCAAGGGTGATGCGTTCTCGGACAAAATGATAGTCCAATTCGATGTGTTTACTGCGTGCATGAAAAATAGGGTTAACAATATAATACATAGAGCACTGAGATTATCATAGTGTATGATAAGTGTGTTTTTGCACATTTATTTAGATTACAAACATGACTTAAATACAAGCAAAATGATTGAATTGTGACTTAATCTCATTGAATTCATGCAATGTAGGTGTTTCTATGAAAATAGTAGAATTCAGGAGAAGAGAGCCGAAAAAGGACTAAAATGGAGCAAAGTGATAGTTCAGGGACTAAGAATGCAAATATTCGAAATTTGAACTAAAAGACAACTCGGGAATGCAAATATGCTAAGTATGAACTCGAAAGCAATACAAGATGATTGGAAGAAGAAGGAATTGCAAAGGGACTAAAATGAATTAAACTGAAAGTTCGGGGACCAAGTTGCAAATAATTCATAGATGAGACGGGAAATGGAATGAAGATTCAAGAGTGTTAGAGGTCAATCGGATGAGGAAAGGAGTCACGAGGTGAAATAGGGTCGAAGTATTATCAAGTATCAACTTTCAGGTGAAAAAGCTATGCTCGTGATTTTTAGTAACTACTTGAGATCCATTTTTGATATAGTAAACATCAGAATTTAAGGAAGCCTATTTCTATCAAAAGTGTATATCTTTGAGTTTTCTTCATAATTCACTTTGAATCACTTCAATCGGAGATCAGGGAAGAAAGTTATGACCAAAATACTAAACGCTGTCCG
>NC_036254.1:23206463-23233751 GCF_002742605.1 Olea europaea var. sylvestris | reverse complement strand
TTAAAACATATTTCTTTTGTTTTGAATGATTTATATGCATTTATTGTTTCCGCAATTAAGGGCCCGTAATTGTGTGAGTTTGGGTGATTTATTCTTGCATTCGAGAGAATTTGAATAGATTCGACATAATATAAATCATCGTAGGGTCCGATAGGGGATAGAAATATACCGCTATGCCCTATGTGAATCTTTAAGTGTTCATAAAACTACATGCATTTTTACATATGCACTTATCATAGAAATATAGGCCGGTGGTATGTAAAAATATGTTTGATACATCTCGAGAGAGAGTATTGGATAGACTTAGGAACATTGATTCGTCAACAATTGAATTATGTTGTCATATTGTGAAACTAGAGTTTAAAGTGATAATTGCATGGAAAATCGTGATCCTAGTGTGTTTAATTTCTATTGATTACAACAAACGTGCGTTCTCAACAATTGATTTCATTTTAAAGTTTTAAATTATTGTTTTGCTTATTAATTTCATTACAATCATAAAAGCTGCATAAGTAGGATTTTCTTTCCAATTTTAGAGTTTTAATTAGGTCCACATTCATTTTGAGTAATTTGGTTTCGGTTAAGGTCGAATAAGTAAAATTGAACTAACCAATCTCTGTGGGACGATACTCGGACTCATTGAATCCACTTTATTACTTGTTAACGAACCGTACACTTGCGGTAATTTAAATCGAAAGAAAATATTTCGTGAACAGTGTACAACTGGAAGAGAGGACAATGAAGCTCGTAGATCTTTCCAAATGAAACTCAACCACGTCAATTTATAGTAATTGCCATGGCTCGATACTCAGCTTTAGTACTTGAATGAGAGATAGTATGTTGTTTCTTTTCACACCATGGGATGAGATTTTTTCCAAGATAAGTACAATAGCCAGTGGTGGACCGTCGAGTAGTAGGACAACTCATCCATTTTGAATCTAAAAAAGCACATAGATCAAGTGTAGTGTTGGAAGTAAAATGTAATCCCAAATGAATAGTTCCTTTAACATATTGAATTATACGTCTTACCATTTTAATGTGAACTATAGTGGATGCATGCATAAATTGAGATATATAATTTAATCTAAAGGAAAGTTCTAGGCAACTAAATGTAAGGTACTGTAAGACTTCGACAATTCCTCTAAAATAACTTTGGTCTTCTAGATGTGTATCCTTAAGAGAATATTTTGCTTTTGCTTCTAAAGGTATACTCATGGGCTTAAGAAAATGATATACATGCCCTAAGTCTTCATTGCAAATTCATTATTGAGTAGCTGAATAGAGGAGATGACAAGCTCAGTAGTTGACCCTGTAAGAAGCATGTCACACACAAAGAAGCAAGATTAGCGAACCATGATCAGAATGACAAAGAAAAAAAAAAGAGATGGATCGGCTAAATGAAAAAAAAATAAAAATCTAAAAAAAAATAAAAATCCTTATTTAAGAAGAAAAGCACTATAACAATCAAACCAAGCATGAGGGGCTTGTTTTAAACTGTGGAGCTCTCGTTGAAGTTTACAAACATGAGTTGGATGTTAAGGATCTACCATTCTTGGTGGTTGCTCTATAAATTCAGAAATTAAGCCTTACAGAAATGAATTTTTTATATCGAGCTATCAAATGGACCATTCTTGAACAAGAGCTACACTTAAAACCATTTGAATAGTACCCATTTTGATGAACTGGAGAAAATATTTTAGTGTAATCAATTCTATAAATTTGATGATTTTGTGCGACTAAACGAGCCTTTAGACAATCTAGTGTCCCATCAGGTTTGAATTTTGACTTGAATACCCAGTGTGCACCGATAACATGCGTAGACATTGAATGTTGAACTAGTTACCAAGTTTGATTTTTATGAAATGCCTCAAGTTCTTCTTCCATCACAGCTTTGCAGCCTGGATAAGCCAATGCAGATTGGACATTACGAGGCTCTCGAGGAACAATAAAGGTTTCTACTGCCATTGCATACTTCGAATTTGGCTTAACTATACCATGTCATGAACGGGTGACCATCGAATGAGATGGTAGCTGTGGGTCATCAGTAGATGGTGATGAGACAATCTGCATGGGAATTTGTATAGTGTTAGTTAATTGGCTCAACGTCAATGAGTTCTTTGTTAGATCCGAAACTTACATTTTGAAGAGGTAAATTTGCCTTATTTTATTTTGTATATGTATCACCAATTCCACCTATAGGTAAAGAAGATCCATCTCCAATAAGTACCAAGTCAGATCCACAATATTTACGAATATTAGATTAGAAACTTGGCTTACTTGTCATGTGATTAGAAGCTCCAATGTCAAATCTCCACTCCATATCTGAAATAGTGTTGTCTAAGGTAAGGATTGCAAGATCTTGAGGGATCACTGTTAAACATCAATAGATTTGACAAACCATTCTCATAATCATGGCATGTGTAGAAAATAATAAAAGAAAACATACCTCCAATATTTGGTAAAGCTTGATTAGAAACCATGGGAGATTGAGAAATTCTTGAAAGTGAGATTCAAATTTACAGAAGGAGGCTAGGGTTCTTTGAATCATTTTCTTCTATCTTTATCACACTATTTACCAAAAAAGGAGCATATATACACATATAAAATCTGAAACCCTTTTTCTTGGTGGCTACAAACCCAATGGGTAGGCTTGAGAGCAAGATAGAAGAATGGACCCAAGGGCCCAAAGCATGATAAGTAGTGTAATGTCCATCCCATAAATGGCCCAAATGTCACCTGCCCAAATGTCAATTGTCATTACATTATGTTAGTCCACAAAATTGATCCAACATTCTCCCCCTTGGACTACATAATTTTAACACAAATGCTTTCATAACAACATACATAGCCAAAACTAATCACACATAACCAACACACCGATATATATAATCAGACGCTACTAATCCAGAAGCATGAGAATAACATTAATATCATCATTTCGTCACTTATCAAATCACGAAGACACATAGTATCATAAAATAGTGACATACATTCATAATATGCATGAATTACACAAAAATTAAAGTAATCCTCATAAAACATATAAAAAAACAGCAAACTTCCACTGAAACAAAGAAAATTAGGCCCCCAACAATCTCATGCGGGAGACGTGTTCTTGAAATATACAAATAGGTAAACCTTTAGTTAGTGGGTCAGCCAACATGCTATTCGTAGGCGCGTGCTCAAATGTAATGAGGGACTTTGCAACTTTCTCTTTGACAAAGTAGAATTTGATATCAATATATTTGGAGTGAGAAGTACTCCTAGTGTTGCAAGAGAAAGATAAGGCTATAGAATTGTCACAATATAATTTCAGCAGTCTCGAAATAGAGTACATGACTCCTAATGCTGAAATGAAGTTCCTTGCCACATTACATGGCAAGTAGCCTCATAACACGCCACATACTCTGCCTCCATGGTCAAAGAAGTTGTAAGTATTTGTTTAACACTTTTCCACTAACAGCTCCTCCTTCTATCATAAAGATGTACCAAGAAGTGGATTTCTTATCATCGACACAGCCTGCATAATCGGAATCACTGAAACCATCCACTTCAAGAGTGTTGGTACGCCGATATATCAACATAAGTTCCTTAGTACCTTGAAGATACTTCAAAACTTTCTTAGTCGCTTTCCAGTGGCTTTGACCAAGATCGTTCAAGTATTTACCAAGCACAAATGCAATATCAGGATGTGTGCATACTTGAACATACATCAGGCTGCCAACAACAGAAGCATAAAGGACTGCTTTCATTTGATCTCTCTCAATATCATTTTGAGGACACTGTGCCTTGGAGAACTTATCACCCTTCACAATTGGAGTCTTCACAAAAGAACAAGACTGCATATTGAACCTCTTCAAGACACGATCAATGTAAGTATGTTGAGACCATTTGAGAACACCATTGGCCATATCACAAAGAATCTGTATACCTAAGACATATGACGCTACACGAATATCTTTCATGTCAAAATGGCCAAACAGTAATTATTTTGTCTCAAACAATAAGTAAGTGTCATTGGTAGAGAGCAATATATCATCAACATACAAAGCCAAAAACATGTACTTGCTCCCATCGACCTTCATGTATATATATTGATCAACAATATTTTCCTTGAAACCCTTAGTGGTGACAATTTCATCAAACTTGAGATACCACTGCCTCGAAGCTTGTCTCAACCCATAAATTGATTTCTAGAGCTTACAAACCATGTTTTCTTTTACAATTACCTCAAAACCAATAAGTTGAATCATGTAGACATCTTCATTTAAATCTCCATTCAAGAAAGTCGTTCTTGCATCCATTTGATGAAGTTCCAAGTCGAAATGTGCGACAATTGCCATAATGATTCGTAAAGAATCTTTAGTCAAAACAGGAGAAAAGGTTTCCTTGTAATCAATACCTTCTCGTTAGCTATAGCCCTTAGCTACCAGTCTTGCTTTATATCTTTTCATTTGACCTTTGGCATCACGCTTGGTTTTGAATACCCATTTGCAGCTAATGGGTCTACACCCTTTTGGTAATTCGACCAAGCTCTATACTTCATTTTGTGACATAGAGTTCATCTTATCATTCATAGAATTCATCCAAAAATTGGATTGGGGACTGGAGATGGCTTCCTTGTAGGTAGTTGGATCTGAAGTCTCACCAATGTCATACTCATGGTCTCGCAGGTAAGCAATGTAGTTATCAGAAATTATAGGTCTGCGAACCCTTTCTGATCTCCTTAAATGTGCATCTTCTATGGCTACTTCTGGAGCTTCTTGTGCTACTTCTTCAACAGGTTCATTCTGAATGGCTACTAGATGCCAATCAACCATAGGGCCAATTGTTAGAGCGAAAGCGACAGGCACATGGACAATATATGGGTATTGTCTGAACATAATTTCTCTAAGCCCTTGGCTTGTACCAGTGTCATCCTTGAAATAAATTGCCCGATCTGATTCAATAACTCTAGTGGTATGTGAATGACAGTAGAACCTGGAACCCCTCGGGCCGACACAATAACCAATAAAGTAGCCGCTGACGGTCTTAAGGTCAAGTTTCTTAGATTGCGGATTGTAGGGTCTTACTTATTCTTTACAACCCCAAACATGAAAATGTCGCAAAGTGGGTTTCTTCTGTGACCACAACTCATAAGGGGCCTTGGGAATAGACTTACGAAGCATTTGATTCAAAATATAGGCTGCAGTTCTCAAAGCACCACCCCATAGGAACTTTGCCAAGGAAGAGTTTGCCAACATACATCGCACCATGTCAAGAAGTGTGCGATTTCGTCACTCCGCAACTCCATTTAGTTGAGGTGTACCAGATATTGTATATTGAGCATCAATGCCATATTCCTGCAGGTACCTTGCAAAAGGTCCAGGGTTCCTTCCCGTCTCATCATATCTCCTATAATACTCACCACCTTTATCAGAACAAATCCCTTTGATCATTTTCCCTTGTTGAAGCTCAACCTTTACTTTGAAAGCTTTAAAGGCTTCCAAGGAATCAGACTTCTCAAGAATGAGCTCAACAAAACCATAACGAGAAAAATCGTCAATAAAAGTGATGAAGTACTTGTAACTACCCATAGTTGGAGGAGTAAAAGGCCCACAAATGTCAGTATGGATTAATCCAAGTAATTCTGTGCACCTGTCAACTTTTGTTGTTTCTAATCTTGGCAGTCAACTTTCCTTTTATGTAGTCAACACAAGTGTCAAAGTCTGAGAAATCAAGATCCTGCAAAATTACATCCTTTATCAATCTTCCATTCATTGCCTAGAAATATGGCCTAATCATTTATGCAATAGAATGGAAGATTTTTCATCCAATCTTGATTCATTACCACATAAAATTCCATTTCCAATCAAAACAGAGTCATGGTATAATATAACTTTTCTAGTTCCAAAAAGAAAATTGTAACCAATTCTATCCAAAATAGACACAGATATTAAATTCCTCCTAATCGAAGGCATGTATGCAACTTTATACAACTCCAAAAAATGTCTAATGTTAAGCTATGATTACACTGTCCCCAAAAATTCAACTTCAATTCTTGTACCGTCTCCCATATATACATGGTGCTCTATACTAGTTGGTTCCCTTCTGCTTGTCATCTCCTGCAAGGAATTGGTAACATGAATTGTAGCACCAATGTCTAACCACCAAGTATTAGAAGGCACATCAACAATATTTGACTCCAGGCAAACATTCACTAAAAGATTACATTTCTTTTCCATTCTGGCCTTGAGCTTCAGGCAATCTGCCTTCTTATGCCCAAAGTTCTAGCAGTAATTGCATTTTCCTTTAAAGCTCTCATTCTTGGGAACATTGGAAACTAAGGGCACTCATTGCCCATTCTCTTTATTGTCCGTGTTTTGTTTCTTGAAGGGCCTGTTGTCATTGGTATTCTTTTGTAGAGGCTTTCTTTTTTGACTATTGTTGTTCTGGTTCGTTACCATACCACACTTCTTGCCCTTCCTTTTTTCATGTCATCCTCTTCCTTGGCAAGAATGGTAGTAATCTCCTCTATGGTCCATTGTTCTTTTTGAGCATTGTGACTGGACCTAATGGAGTCAAACTATGAGGGAAGAGTCCACATAATGAACCACACAATGTAATCCTCATCAAGTTCCATACCAATTGCCTTGATCTTGTGATAACAGGCCACAATCTTGTCAATGTGCTCTCTAATTCCACTAACACCATCATAAATAGTGGAATGTAGAGTGCTTAGAAGCTCATTCTTCTTATTCTTGGAGAACTTTTTGTACTTCTTGTTGATGGCTTCTAGAAATGCCTTAGTACTCTCAACCTTTACAATGCTATCACGTATAGAGTCCTCCTTATGATACCTCATGATCATTAAACAACACCGATTCGAATACTCCCAGTCATCATAAAGCTTCTTTTCATCAGTAGAAGTTTCAGTAGTGGGCTTAGGAGGTGAGTCCTCTCTCAAGGCCAAGTCTAACTTCATGATAGTCAGATTCATCATGAGAGATTCAACCCATTGTTTATGATTAGTCCCATTTAGCTTCAGAATGGCAGAAAATTGAGGATTGCCCAAAGCTGAAGAAAAAACACAAGAGCGACATTAATATGCATGTGAAAGACATGATCTTGGCATTCACTCTTTCTTCAACTTTCTTAAATGATCCACAAAAGTGGTCATCGAATGCTATAGTCCATTGACTCATTCACAAGTGAGAGCAATACATTCAGTATCAACCAAATGCATCAATCAACTATCGATAGGATGGTAAAATTGTGTCGGTTCATAATATTTCATGCATTCTCTTCACCAATCTAAGCATCCTACCAAACAATGAAGTCATCGATAGGATAATTTCATTGCCTGTGTGGATCTTAGTATAATGTAATTAAGCCAAAGTATAAACAACACAACAATCCCAATGATTTATCATGACTAGTCCTGCGAGAGGTAGGTACATAGTCACCCCAAACCATCAGTATACAACAAAATTATATAATCCACATGGACAAATATTTATTCTTCCCAAAAACAAATTATTCATTTCTCCAAAAACAATATGGAACAATAACACCAACACATGTAATTTCTCGCATATTGTGTAGTAGAAGACAAGATTGCTCTCAAATCGATAAGAACAAATTGATGTAAAACTTCAAGCAAAAAAGGGTAATTAAAGATGGGATTATATTTTCATTCTGCCCTTTTAATTTAATTGAGACAGTCATCCTACTTATAATTAAGTAGGTGGTTTACGAGTTCAATTATTTATTCATATCTTAGAAAAAAAGAGGAAATAGAGTGATGAATTTCATGAACAAAACTTAAAATATTAACTCATTTCTCTTTGTTGTAGAAAATAGGAGAATAATTTGCTTTCAATGGCCAACAAAATAGTTTTCGACAAGAAATCTCCAATGGTCAACAAATCGGCTCCAATAACAATAATAAATTGCCTTTTTAAACTATTATAATAATAGATCAATTGACAAAAATTCCCAGATTTGCTGTCTTCCATTATTTTGTATCCTTTAAAAAGTATTTGAGTATTATAATAATAAGTCAATGAATCCATACTATGCGTTATCCATTGTCTAGCCTTTTTTCACTATTTAATCCCACGACTTGGTTATTACTCTCGGCCAAAAATTTAAACATTTTCGTGCTTTCACAAAATGATCACAGCTATGAAAATGAGAAATGGGGCTCTGATACCATTTGTTAAACATCAATAGATTTGACAAAATATTCTCATAGTCATGGCATGTGTAGAAAATAATAAAAGAAAACATATCTCCAATAGTTGGTAAAGCTTGATTAGAAACCATGGGAGATCAATGAGAAATTCCTGCAAGTAAGATTCAAATTTACAGAAGGAGGCTAGGGTTCTTTGAATCCTTTTCTTCTATCTCTATCACACTTTTTACCAAAAAAGGAGCATATATATATATATATATATATATATATCTGAAACCCTTTTTTTTGGTGGCCACAAGCCCAATAGGTAGGCTTGGGTAAGATAGAAGAATGGATCCAAGGGCCTAAAGCATGATAAGTGGTGTAATGTCCATCCCATAAATGACCCACATGTCACATTCCCAAATGTCAATTGTTATTACATTATGTTAGTCCACAAAATTGATACAACAATCGCCTCATTTTAAGTGGACTTTTCTTGGGCAACCATCAATAGATCTTTACAATATGGCCCATAGTCCTACAATATTGGCATCTTTCTTTACGATACACATCTCTTTCTGTAGGAGTCATGCAATGTTCACTTGGAGGCAGAGGATGACTTTGCCTCAGGTTAGATGCTGAAGTATCTGAATATTTTTTGTTGTTGTTTTTGGGCTGTTGTGCTTGGAAGCCTCGTCCAATTGTGATGAATTTTGAGTGTTTCCTTAAAATCCTTATTGAGCATGCTGTTGTTTGCCATAGAATGCCAGTTGAGGAGAACATTGTGGAGTTGTGTTATTGTATTACCAGAAAACTAGCTTCCTTGCTGATCCGGATTTTGCAATTGTGACATTGACTAGGTTTGCATTGGAGGCTTAAGCAAGGTAATTGTAAAAGTCTCATACTGGGGACCCAGACTACTGAAAAGATAAAATACATTTTCTTGGTCCGAGACAATTTTTCCGATCACTGTAAGATTGTCACAGAGACTTTTGAACATGCAAATGCGATCAGAAATGGTTTTATCTTCATTTTTACGAGGATATGTTAATTGTTGTCGCAATGTAAATTCTCGTTCTTGCAAACCTTGTGTATAGGAATTTTTGAGTGCTTTCTGCACCGAATGGGCTCTATCTAAGCCAATAGCAAGTCCAAAAGCTTTTTCAGAGAGTGTGCCATTGATCCATCGATGAAGAAGGCTTTTGCTTTTCGCCATGCTTTGAACGGTTCCGTGAGTGTTGGTATGAAGTTTTTGTTGGAAAAATTGGGTGACTTGTGTTTAGATACTTACCAATTAACATAATCAATTTATATATCACAAAAGAAGAGTTAGAAATGCAAGCCTTGGGAGTCACGTCGGAGACGTCGTCCTAAAGTCGTGTTGTCTCTCCTTCGTACAGGTACTTTCGGCTCTACATGGCTCCAAGATAAAACTCATATGACTCATAGTCGATTTTCCTTCTATTGGCACAACCATAAGGTGATAAGTGAACGAACCCTTATCAAGTTGCCAAAACCATAGAAAATAATATATAAGTATAGTGACTATTATTATGAAATTATCTTTTCCATGTTATGTTTAACTACATGAAAATCAGTCCTTTAATATGAAGAAATTTACCCCCCCCCCCCCCACATTCATGATAATAAATCATATTTAAGTATAAGTTACAATCTAAATTATGAGTTTCAAATTTGTATTAAAATTTAAATTGAAAACTGAAAAATTCAAATTACTTTTAATTTTGAAATTTAAAACTTAGGAAAACTTTAGATATAACAATCCCCCACAAGTTTTAAACTATATATATATATATATATATTGCAACGTTATACTGTGTAATAGGTGTTCGTGTCTTTTGAATTTGAACCTCACTTAATGATAACAATTTTCATTTGAGGGAGCCATAATGGACTAAGCTTTGAATTAGGTTCCTTTGACCAAATTTTAATTGTTCAACATATAGTATCGATTTATGCTCAGTTCATTGCAGGTATCATTATTAATGGCCATGCACTCTAATCTTGATTCGAATAAGAGTTTATAGGGAATAGTGCAATCCCATAGCCACGGTCTCATAGCAACTCTTACATAGGTGAGTCCTTCAAAGGTACGTGTGACCGCACCTTGTCACCTCGATACTCATTCAGGTTAAACCCTTCCTGAGATCACATTTATTAGCACTATATCACCATAGAGATTAGCACAAATAATATAGTGTTATTACGAGTCACGTAGTACGGGTTGTTTCTACTACATTGAACCTTCTACATGGGATCTCCAATTGGATTACTCTCGAAGGTGATTCCCTTATAAGCTTAAGCCCACTCCCTCGATGATTTATGTGTGTCTATCTTGGGCTACAATCTATTTATGTCACTCTCGGAAGCACCATCAATTTGCAAGGCTCTTGTCTTCGCATGCACTTCTTTGCATCTGCAAAATCTTTTAACAAAAATTTCAAAATATAATCAAATAAACACATGAAATTTTTAATATTAACTTTAGTAACACATTTGGGTATATGCATCCATTGAGCTCTTGCATTTCACCTGCAAATCTTAAATATAACTTTTAACACATTTCAAAAGCCAATTTACAAAGAATAATAATATATAAGATATTTTTATGTGATATTTAAAACACCTCCACATTTCAAATATATTCAACATGTGGAACTTAATTTTCATGGCCATAGTTTTTCACTATGTCATCTATATGAATATGAATGAACATAGGAAACATATTCACTTTCTCCTGCCAAAATGTCCTACATAAACATGCACTAGCAAAATATTGTTGCCAATCTATTTACTTTTGCAAGACATGCTAGAAAGTTAGGGATGTACTGACAAATTTTCTTAAGTACACACTAGTACTATCAAAAGGATTACTTTGGGACCCAAATGTAATTTTAAAGAAAATTAATTAACTATGTAATATGACCAACTGTTCAAATAACGACCAAAATTGAGTGTATATATATATATATATATAATGATAACCCCCATATTCAAGCCATCTATAATGTGCTTTATTGAAATCTATGAATTGTTATGTTTTCTCTTTTGAGAGGATTAAACATGATGCGCTTATTTATTCTAGTATATCACAAGATAAAAATCCCCAACCAGTGGACTTAAGCTAAAAAAAGAGGAATTAGGTGTAGCTATATCACAAGCTCATATTTCTACGATCTCAATCTATATTTACTTGAATGATGCTACAAATCTCCATCAAAGTGCTTATTTATTTATGAATCTACTGCAACACTATCATGCCTTCCTTTATAATTGAACAAAAGTAAGGATAGTTGTAGACTACTGAGTTTACGAGGTGAAGGAGCGAGAACTTCCCCTAGATCAAAAAACAAATCTTCCTCGCACATCTGGCCAAAGTCTTGCAAAGCCTGGTTCAAGAGTACATCAAGTCACGAATAAGATAAACAATACCAACAAATCAAATTCACATTCTCATCACATTTTGCCTCCTAGATTTAAGATATTTGCACTATGTCCTGGAGGAAAAAAAAAACATGCCATATAGAGAATTTCACGAACTAACTTTAAAGTCTTAATTGACAATTAAATCTTCATTATATAAGTTTAAGTTGTCACTTAAATTTATTTGTTATCTTTTAACTTTTCCATCTAAGCAAACTTGTCCCTTTTTTGTTTATTATTATTACTAGAACTACTAATACTACTACTACTACTATTATTTTGGCAAATAAAGATATCTTTCCACACCTAAATAGGGGTTAATAAAATCATTTTAGTTTCCAATTACCTATTTGACTCAAAAGAATAAAAGCTCATATTAAACATACATCAAAACAAAAGTACCAGTTTTTCCAATTCATCCATTAGCCTATTTTCTTTTGACATGTTTATAAGTCACGTTCAATATGTTAAATTTTCACGTGTCTAAAATAGTTTAATCTCCTATTTCCATCTCAATACATACACGTCTTTTATAACACAAATTTTATTACACAATACAAATAGCTATATCATATCTTTAAATTACATTTTAATTTTAAAATGTAACACATAAATAGGTAGCGTATTCTTTTCAAGTAAAATATACCCACATCCAAATCACAATTTCTGTGATTACAAGTAATCAAATAAGGTCTTAAAAGACATCATAAAAAGAACATACCATACCATTTATATAAATATTTTACATTTGCCAAAAGTCCTTAACCTTTTTTAGCCTAAATTTTTGAGAAATCATGATGCACATTTCATGTTTTCTAAGATTCATGTATCTCAGTTCTATACATGCTTCATGGTCAACCCTCACACTCGTAAAATCAATCACAATCTTATATTTATTAGAATGCACTCATTTAGGTAAATATTAATTTATACACATACACATGCACACAACTATTTAGTATCTCCAAGTAAATTGAAATTATCTTACAAATTAATATGCATGCAAAAGCAAAGACAAAATGGAGAAAATGATAATTAATCGGACAAATAATTTTATTAAACCTCAAAAAAAATAATGGAATTTCATGTCCCTTTTATAATGTAAAAGTTTAACCCCCATCATAATAAAAATTAATTCATCAAACGACGTTACATCTAATATAATTATATTTGAATTTTATATTAAATCTGAAAAGAACATAAACTTGAAAATTTTAAAAATTTATTAATTTTGAAATTTAAAACTTATATGTTACCACCCACGGCTAATCTATTTAAAAGATAAGTTACACTCCTTACTTGAAAATTAAAAATCAAACCTGAAAATTTAATAAGGCTTTAATTTTGAAAGACTGAAACTTCATTTATATCTTACACATGAGATGTAAATAAAATTATGTAAATTAGTCATGAAATTACACTCTTTTAAAATATTAATTCAACACATTTTTCATAAATTATAGATACTTCTTCCATCTAATGTTATTTATCATCCTCTATGTCTAAACAAGGTTGAGGAAAAATTCCAATTTGTTTCACCATAAGTTTAAATTTCAGTCAATCGCATATTCTTTCACTAAATATCCAAAGGTCAAGAAAAGGAAGAGACAATGCCACAACCCGTTCTAGGACCAAGCAGAAATAAAATACAAAAATAGAAACATGAGGAAAAAAAAAAAAAAAAAAAAAAAAAAAAAAAAAAGGCACCACGCAGAGGAGAGAACCGGGCAAAAATCCCCATACCATCTCTCCTAGAAACCAAAAATAAATATTTCATTGAACTTTTGACCTGCCATGTGAGTGCACCCATCATGGCAAAGGTCAGCAAAACCTAATAGCCATTCTTTTTCTTACATATCGTCTCTCTTTGCTTCTTTTTTCCACAATACTTCTATCTCGTATTCCAAATGAACATAAACGACTCGTAAATATAGAGCTTTTTAACAATTTAGAACCTTGTATCCGTATAGACAGATAATTTTTGCGTGCATCATCAAACGTCCTCATATCATTTCGGCCAAGAGCATTGACATGAATTGGTGCCCCTGTTTGTGGCTAGAAAGCATAATAGATACCATAAAGAGAGCGTGAACTGCAATGACTTGTCAGCAAAACACCATTTCTTAACCTTTACACCATTGTTGAAGATAATGAGCACAATATTGTAAGGATAGATATTACAATATATTATATGTGTGTTACATCCCATCTTACGTGTGTACACAAAATAACAAGTATCCAAACATAGTAAACATTTTAAAGATTATGCATATCTCTCTAAACACATAATCACCAACACGACTTTAGATTGTTGAAAAAATTGGTTGATTTTTGTTTACATACTTACCAATTAATATAATCAATTTATATATCACAATAAAATAATTCAACAATAATATGAGTATACGAGAAGAAGAGTTAGAAATGCAAGTCTTGATAGCACGTCGAAGACGTCGTCCTAAAATCGTGTTGCCTCTCTTTCGTGCGGGTACTTTCGACACTACACGACTCCAAAATAAAACCCATATGACTCACAGTCGATTTTCTTTCTATGAGCATGACCATATGGAGATAAGTGAACGAACCCTTATCAAGTTGCCAAAACTATAGAAAATAATATTTAAGTACATAGAATATTATTATGAAATTATCATTTCCATGTTATGTTTAACTACATGAAAATCACTCCCTTTTATAGGTAGAAATTCAACCTCCACATTCATGAAAATAAATCATAGTTAAGTATACGTTACAATCTAAATTATGAGTTTCAAATTTGTATTAAAATTTAAATTGAAAACTGAAAATTCAAATTACTTTTAATTTTGAAATTTAAAACTTATTAAAACTTAAGTTACAACAGTTTTCTTTGTTGTCATTTGAACTTAGGGTGGGGTATTCGGTGGGAGCTGAGTATGCTGTGATGAGATGTTAGACTAAATCTTGACTTTCTGCCAAAGCCAAGGCTTTTTCATGCCAAAAAGGGTAATTGATGGAGTTAATCTGAGAGTAACGAAATTTATTACATTTAGAGAAAGAGACGTCAATGTATAAAAGAATTGAAGTGGTTGAGAGCTCACAATGGCTCTGATATCAAGATGAGAATTTGAGATAAGAAAGAACTCTTGTATGAATGAAAGACAGAATGATTTTTAGAATTGATGATGTTTGACTTGAGCTCTCATCTCTCCTTTGATCCTCATCATTCCTTTTGTCAAGCTGTGAAATATTGCTAATAGATTCCAACACTGACGAAAAATACATGTATATTTCATCTCTTCAATAAATTGATTAAGAGCGCTATAGTTCTCTTGCACCAATGGAGAGAAGAACCTATGATTATAAAAATTGTAGAATTTTTAATCAAACAATTTCAGCAAAATCTTTTATTTTCTTGTTTTACCATGTTCAATCTCTTATCCACATTAACAGAAGTTGTAACTGAGGATAAGGATATTACTAATTCTTATTTTGTCATTGGAGGTTCTCTGTACATTAATGTCCTTTCTCTATCAAACTTAATTAATTGCAGCACTTTTAGGTTGTGCATCTCATATTTTCAATTTAATAGCTCTATGTTTGCCCGATATTTTTGTATATCTGTTCTTTCATTATGGAAAACGACATAAAAGGTTGAATTCACTGCGCAGTTTTAATTCACTGAAAGGTTTTTAAATTATTTATCATTGATTTTCGAGTTCAAGAGAATTTATTTAGCTTGTATTTTAAGATCTGAGAATTTTTCTTGGGTGCCCCTACATTTTCTTAATAAGCTATCTTGAACTATTTGATGACGCATTTATAGATCAAATCGGCGAGACGTTGTTCCTCATTTAAAATTCAAATCATACATAATATAGATTTACATGATGTGTCAATAGTTAGCTTTATTCAAGAGGTTCACTTAGAATCTTAGTTAATGGATATTTACTAGACATTGCAACTAATATAATTCTTTTTCAGTGAAGCATCCATGCTTCGTCTGTAGGATAAAAAAAGGATAAAGATTTTTGTTGTGTTTTTTCCAAACAGATAAATTGGGGTTGGTTTATCCTTTGAGGAGCTCCCTATTCATCAAAATAGTTCATTGCTGTTTGAAATTAAAACAATATAAACATATTTTGTATGTCAGATTGGATAGTACTCAACAGGATTTAAGAAGAAACTAATGTTAAAATTTTGTACTTTGAATTGCATAGTAGTGTTTAGTATTGTGTACCATTCATCCATTGTAATGACCATTTAGTGAAAGCATGTTTATGTATTGTCAAATGTTCTTGTGATACACTTGTGGAAATTGATGGGTTCTGGTATTGCTGATTTGGTGGTTGTCATATTATTTCACTTTTCATATTCAAACCGTGTCTTCTCGATTATTAATAACAAGGGTAGTACACGTTGAGGGGAAAATTTAATATCAATTAAAAATGAAAAATAAAAACTAATTTATAAGGCTAGCACTACCCCTCTTAATAAAATTGACCTTTTAAAATGGAACATTAAGTTTTAATATATTAGAGTCCATTAAATTTTAACGAACAATTCGATATGATTAAGATTCAAAAAATGAATGCACGAATTTCAAGATTGATCAACTCAAACGAGCCAATATCTTGCAAGGTATATTAAGAGCTTCATTGAATAAAGAAATGTAAAGGCCAACTTATAAAGCCAATTACCCATTTGACTTCAAAGAATAAAAGGTCATATTAAACATACATCAAAACAAAAGTACCAGTTTTTCCAATTCATCCATTAGCCTATTTTCTTTTGACATGTTTACAAGTCACGTTCAGGAGGTTAAATTTTCACGTGTCTAAAATAGTTTAATCTTCTATTTCCATCTCAATACATATACGTCTTTTATAACACAAATTTTATTACACAATACAAATAGTTGTATCATATCTTTAAATTACAGTTTAATTTTAAAATGTAACACATAAATAGGTTGCGTATTCTTTTCAAACAAAACATACCCACACCCAAATCACAATTTCTGTGATTACAAGTAATCAAATAAGGTCTTAAAAGACATCATAAAAATAACATACCATATATATAAATATTTTACATGTGCCACAAGTCCTTGACCTTTTTGAGCCTAATTTTTTGAGAAATCATGATGCACATATCTCGTTTTCTAAGATTCATGTTTCTCGGTTCTATACATACTTCATGGTCAACCGTCACACTCGTAAAATCAATAACAATTTTATATTTATCAAAATGCACTCATTTAGGTAAATATTAATTTATACACATACACGTGCACACAACTATTTAGTATCTCCTAGTAAATTGAAATTATGTTACAAATTAATATGCATGCAAAAGCGAAGACAAAATGGAGAAAATGATAATTAATCGGAGAAATAATTTTATTAATCCTAAAAAAATAATGGAATTTTATGTCCCTTTTATAATGTAAAATTTTAACCCCCATCCTAATGAAAACTAATTCATCAAACGAGGTTACATCTAATATATTTATATTTTAATTTTATATTAAATCTGAAAAGAACATAAAATTGAAAATTTTAAAAAATTATTAATTTTGAAATTTAAAACTTTTATGTTACAACGATATCTTGTCATACCACCCACAGCTAATCTATTTAAAAGATAAGTTACACTCCTTACTTGAAAATTAAAAATCAAAACTGAAAATTTAAAAAGGTTTTAATTTTGAAAGACTGAAACTTCATTTATATGTTACATGAGATGTAAATAAAATTATGTAAATTAGTTATGAAATTACACTCTTTTAAAATATCAATTCAACACATTTTTCATAAATTATAGGTATACCTTCCATCTAATGTTATTTATCATCCTCTACGTCCAAACAAGGTTGAGGAAAATTCCAATTTGTTTCACCATAAGTTTAAATTTCAGTTAATCGCATATTCTTTCACTAGATATCCAAAGGTCAAGAAAAGGAAGAGACAATGCCACAACCCATTCTAGGACCAAACAGAAATAAAATACAGAAATAGAAACATGAGGCAAAAGCAAAAAAGCAAAAAAAAAAAAAAAGGCACCATGCAGAGGAGAGAACGGGGCAAAAATCCCCATACCATCTCTCCTAGAAACCAAAAATAAATATTTCATTGAACTTTTGACCTGCCATGTGAGTGCACCCATCATGGCAAAGGTCAACGAAACCTAATAGCCATTCTTTTTCTTACATATCGTCTCTCTTTGCTTCTTTTCTTCCACGATTCTGCTGTCTCGTTTTCCAAATGAACATAAAATAAATCGTAAATATAGAGCTTTTTAACAATTTAGAACCTTGTGTCCATATAGACAGATAATTTTTATCCTTTTGCGTGCATCATCAAACGTCCTCATATCATTTCGGCCAAAAGCATTGACATGAATTGGTGCCCCTGTTTGTGGCTAGAAAGCAAAATAGATACCATAAAGAGAGTGTGAACTGCAACGACTTGTCAGCAAAACACCATTTCTTAACATTTACATCGTTGTTGAAGATAATGACCACAATATTGTAAGGATAGATATTACAATATATCATGTGTGCTACATCCCATCTCACGTGTGTACACAAAATAACAAGTATCCAAACATAGTAAACATCTTAAAGATTATGCATATCTCTCAAAACACATAATCACCTACACGACTTTAGATTGTTGAAAAAATTTATTTATTTGTGTTTAGATACTTACCAATTAACATAATCAATTTATATATCACAATAAAATAATTCAACAATGATATGAGTATAAGAGAAGAAGAGTTAGAAATGCAAGTCTTGGGAGTCACGTCGAAAACGTCGTCCTAAAATCATGTTGTCTCTCCTTCGTGTGGGTAGTTTCGGCACTACACGACTCCAAGATAAAACCCTTATGACTCACAGTCGATTTTCTTTTTATGAGCACGACCATATGAAAATAAGTGAACGAACCCTTATCAAGTTGCCAAAGCTATAGAAAATAATATATAAGTACAGAAAGTATTATTATGAAATTATCTTTTCCATCTTATGTTTAACTACATGAAAATCACTCCCTTTTATAGGTAGAAATTCAACCCCCACATTCATGAAAATAAATCATATTTAAGTATAAGTTACAATCTAAATTATGAGTTTCAAATTTTTACTAAAATTTAAATTGAAAACTGAAAATTCAAATTACTTTTAATTTTGAAATTTAAAACTTATTAAACTTAAGTTACAACAGTTTTCTTTGTTGTCATTTGAACTTAGGGTGGTGTGTTTGGTGGGAGCTGAGTATGCTGTGATGAGATGTTAGACTAAATCTTGACTTTCTGCCAAAGCCAAGGCTTTTTCATGCCACAAAGGGTAATTGACGGAGTGAATCTGAGAGTAACGAAATTTATTACATTTAGAGAGAGAGACGTCAATGTATAAAAGAATTGAAATGGTTGAGAGCTCACAATGGCTCTGATATCAAAGAGCTCTTGTATGAATGGAAGAACTCTTGTATAAATGGAAGACAGATTAATTTTTAGAATTGATGATGTTAGACTTGAGCTCTCATCTCTCCTTTGATCCTCATCATTCCTTTTGTCGAGCTGTGAAATATTGCTAATAGATTCCAACACTGACGAAAAATACATGTATATTTCATCTTTTCAATAAGTTGATTAAGAGCGCTATAGTTCTCTTGCACCGATGGAGAGGAACCTATGATTATAAAAATTGTAGAATTTTTAATCAAACAATTTCAGCAAAATCTTTTATTTTCTTGTTTTACCATGTTCAATCTCTTATACCCATTAACAGAAGTTGTAACTGAGGATAAGGATATTACTAATTCTTATTTTGTCATTGGAGGTTCTCTGTCCATTAATGTCCTTTCTCTATCAAACTTAATTAATTGCAGCACTTTTAGGTTGTGCATCTCATATTTTCAATTTAATAGCTCTATGATTGCCCAATATTTTTGTGTATCTGTTCTTTCATTATGGAATACGACTTGAAAGCTGGGTAGAATTCACTGCGCAGTTTTAATTCATAGAAAGGTTTTTAAATTATTTGCCATTGCTTTTCCAGTTCAAGAGAATTTATTTATCTTATATTTTAATTTCTGACAATTTTTCTTGGATGCCCCTACATTTTCTTAATAAGCTATCTTGAACTATTTGATGACGCATTTATTGATCAAATCGGAGAGACGTTCCTCATTTAAAATTCAAATCATACATAATATAGATTTACATGATGTGTCAATAGTTAGCTTTACTCAAGAGGTTCACTTAGAATCTTAGTTAATGGATATTTACTAGACATTGCAACTAATATAATTCTTTTTCAGTGAAGCATCCATGCTTCGTCTGTAGAATAAAAAAAAGGGTAAAGATTTTTGTTGTGTTTTTTCCAAACAGATAAATTGGGGTTGGTTTATCCTTTGATGAGCTCCCTATTCATCAAAATAGTGCGTTGCTGTTTGAAATTAAAACAATATAAACATATTTTGTATGTCGGATTGGATAGTACTCAATAGGATTTAAGAAGAAACTAATTTTAAAATTTTGTACTTTGAATTGCATAGTAGTGTTTAGTATTGTGTACCAATCATCCATTGTAATGACTATTTAGTGAAAGCATGTTTATGTATTGTCAAATGTTCTTGTGATACACTTGTGGAAATTGATGGGTTCTTGTATTGCTGATTTGGTGGTTGTCATATTATTTCACTTTTCATATTCAAACTGTGTCTTGTCGATTATTAATAACAAAGGAGTAATTGAAAAGGATGTAGTACATGTTAAGGGGTAAAATTTAATATCAATTAAAAATGAAAAATAAAAACTAATTTATAAAGGTTAGGATTACCCCTCTTAATAAGAATGACCTTTTAAAATGAAACATTAAGTCTTAATATAGTATCATAGTCCATTAAGTTTCAACGAACAATTCGATCTGATTAAGATTAGAAAAATGAGTACACGAATTTCAAGATTGATCAGCTCAAACGAGCCAATATCTTGCAAAGCATATTAAGAGATAAAAATCTTATATTGAATAAAGAAATGTAAAGACCAACTTATAAAGGCTTAGTCTACTCCTCTTAATACATTTTAAGATGGAACTCCAAATCTTAAATAAGATTAGTGAGAGTTGGATGAAATGAGAAGTGCTACAGTAATTAAGCGGTTTAAAACAATAAATAATGTCTTATTCTGTTTCTTCGGACAGAAAATTTTGCTAATGGAGAAAGTTTGGATATTACCTTGGCTGATGTTCTTGGAAAGATGAAGAGAATAAATGCTGTGTGGAGAATATATGTGAAAAGGTGAATAGGAAAGCAAGCCTAAATTGAAGCCCCCTTATATGATTGCAAAAATGCGCATAAGTTAGAGATTTGGATTATTCTCTTGATCACATTCTTGATTTTTTAGTTGACAACCTCAACAGCTGCTAATTCTTTGATGAGACAAGTGAAATTGCTACCGCCTCCCATACTAAAATTTTGTTTTGACAGATATAAACATAGGTCGTTATGAGGTTTTGCCGTATAGATTTGAGGGTTTGTGTGTTCTATGTGGGGGCGGGTGGTGCAGTAATTCAAAATCTTGTCGTTTTAAGCTGGGGTTGATAATTGGTTGGGAACCTATAATATATAACAGGATAAAAATTTGATCACTTCCATTCTCTACAGTAATATCAAATGCAAAATCAAGGTGTTCGTGGTTTATTATATTAATTTTTACATTTTTGTTAGCTTCGCTTTACGAAGAAAATAAATAAGAAAGCACAGGTTTTGAGTTCATCATCCAACTAAAAACTTAGATTGAACTCCTTTTATTCCATTTTACATATAAAATTTTATTTTTAACTTTTAGTATAGGATCCCACTATTCCTCTACTCCTATTTTGACTTTTATATTATGCTCCCTAGCCCAACTAGTCTACCATATAATATCTTTCAAAATCACAAGACTCATTTTGATATGCGTATGTTGGAACCAATGAGTGATTAGTTGACTGATGAGTGATTTACACTCTATATATTATGTCATTAATTTCATGATTTTGCTATCTTGGAGAGTATTTTAGAAGTGTTAACAAGTGATTTTGATGTTGTTTTGTAGATTGATGGAAGTGGAGAAAACAAGAGCTAAAAGAGGTCATAAAAGAAAATAGGCAAAAGCTAGCGAAATTGGATGAAATGACCAAAATGTAAGATATTCAAAGTTCGAGGATTAAAATACAATTAATCAAAAGTCATGTCGAAACTTGAAATGAAGATCCGAGAGTTCTAGAAGCCAATTGGATGAAGAAAGGTGTCAAAGGGATCAAATTTAGTCAATATATGATCATAAATCATTTTCCAACCAAAAAATTTTGCACCGGGTTTTTAGCCTCATACTGAGACTCATTTTTTGACATAGCAAACGATCGAATTGTCTGAAGCAAAGTTGTAACTCTTTGAGTTACCTTTCCAACGCATCTTAAATCGTCTCAATCGGATATCGAAAGAAAGAATTATGATAAAAAAAAAACCTAACAACTGTGCGGTGCAACCGAAGTAGTCTTCAGCGCCCAGGCGCCGCCTTGCGGGAGTAAATTTTTTGGGTTTTTACCATTCTTTCTCAGCCCAACTCATCTCCAAATCTTTCCCTAAACTCCAAGACATTATATATACACAATTGAAGACCTAAATGAGAGGGGGAGCCCGCACACTAAAAATTTGAGGGATCAAGCCACGTTCTGGACATATTGGAGAGAAGACAACAAGAAGGGAGATTCAAAAGAGAAATTCAAGAAGATTAACACCAAGCAATTGAAGATTAGAAGCATTCATTGGAAGAGGAAGGAGATCTTGGTGCAAGAATTCTACTTTTTCTTCTATATCTTTATTATAAACTCGGTGATGTATTCTAAGACAAATTCCTAAGTTTCTTCTTGTATTATGAGTAGCTAAATTCATTGTTAGGTGAATAATGTAACTGATTGAGATCTTTTACATTCTCTTATTAAGACTTTCAATTTTTAATTCTTCTATGTGTTGATTTTGCTATGAGTTGAATGCAATAAATTATCTAATTAATAATTTGATAATTTTTGTGAATTCTTTACAAATAGAAATATGAGTTTAGGATTTAGACCATATAGTAAAATTCAGTACATTGATATAACGAGTAGAGACATCTATACCATTTATTGTGGTCATAATTGAATTCCTAGAATATAGAACTCGTTTAACTAAGTTGAACTTGCATAGAGATATGAAATTTAATTAGTTGAATAGGCTCAATGAGAACTCGAGGGGGGTAAATTGAATACAATAGGAGAATTCGACCAAACACTACATTAGAATTGAGTTTTAATTTGAGATGTAAAGGTGATCACTTGGTGAAGTTATTCTACCCTAATCCATTCATTATTTGATTCTCCAACCAGTCGTGTAAACATTCATTTATTTTCTAGAATTTAGATTAAAACCCAGATTTTACAACCTTTAATTTGTTTTAGTCAAATAGTAGTTAAAAAAAATTGAATTAAGTACTAGAAAATAGTCCTTGTGGAATCGACAATTCGGACTCTTAGGTCCACTATTACTTGTTACGGGTCATACACTTGCGAAACAAAATTTTACAACATTGACCCTTTGCCGTATCGTACTACAGGATTGACAAAATAGAAATGAGGGCTTTGTGCCTACCGTTAATTGAAGAAGTGATTCGATTCTAACTACTTTAAGCTCCATTTTTTAGAAGTAATGGAGTGAAAAAGAAGAAAATAGATAAAAGAAAAACTCATTTCCGGTGAATTTTTGGTTGACTACAATGTTTTTACTTCACATTATTTGGTCGATGTCAAAATTTGCTAGAATCTTTGAAGATCTATATCATCAACAATCACAGCATCCCATATTAGTTTTGATTTGCCACTATCTTAACATGTACTCCTTGGATAAGCCTCTTCAAAGTTATGCAAAACATGCATGACTATCTAATTATTCTGTCCTTAATTTATCTTTAGTTTATTCTTATGTCGTATGTTATCAATTTTAAAATGCCTTACGTTTTTTTTAGAATTCTCATATGTTATTCTGATCTAGTTGAACATATCAAATAGGGAAATGTTATATGTACACCATAATGAGTTACACCCCCCTCACATGAAGGGGGGCCCACGAATGTTTTATTATAAGTGGGCCCCCCTCCATGTGAGCGGGGTGTAATGCGTACACATAGTATTTCCCTATCAAATATAACTTAAAACTGCAATCTTAATCCGGCCGATACGAACGAGTATAGACAAATGGTATACTGTTTACTTGTTCGGCCGAGGAAAATAACAAACAATTTGATAACCTAATCAAAGGATTCTTGTGATGTGAAGTTTAATAATATACAATGTACTAAACAAAGATTTTGAGATTCTTATCAACTTAGGAATAGGAGAGAGGAATAGAAAAGGAGAATCAAAACTGCGCCTCAAAAAAAAGTTAATTCTTTAGCAAAGAATCAGATGTGACTAGAAAAGTTGAAAAATATATATATAATTGAGAGTTTATAGAAGGAAACGGAGAATTTGAGTTCTAAAACAAGAAACTATCTGTAAACATATTAAAGTGAGGATCAAATAATTCTAGAGATCCTTTTTTTTTTTTTTTTTTTCAAAAACTGCACTCTAATAAAAGATTTCTGTGAATTAATTTAAAAAAGAGTTCTGAGGTGTCATTCTGTGAATTAATTTAAAAAAGAGTTCTGAGGTGTCACTCTCAATATGAGAAGGGAATAAAGATTGATAAGTGTGTTTGTTTTATAAACTTATTCGAACAGCAAAACATGATTAAATTGTGATAATTAGAGTTGGAATGTGGTTTAAGTCTACGTAATTTTGTTTCATAGGTTATATTGATGGATGTTGTGAAATTCAAAAGAAAAGACGTGAAAAGGGACTAGAAACGAAGCAAAGTGAGAGTTCAGAGACCAAAGCGTAAATATTCAAAAGATGAACCGAAGGGGGAGTCGAGCAATTGATTGAGCTAAGTACCAATCGGATGGCATAATAGAGTGATGGAATGACAAGAAACAAGAAATTAGGTCAAAATGAGAGAAAATAAAGTTCGAGGACCAAAAAGAGAAAAAGTGAAAGATTGTACTACTATGCGGTCGAAAAGTAGTACTAGCCATGCGGTCGCATGACCCATGGCAAGGAATTCAGTGGCCCATTTTTGCTTAACTATGCGGTTGCATACGTTAAAGCTATGTGGCCGCATAGTTCATTTTATGGGCAAAATTTATGGTTTCTTGTTTGTGATGAAATTCTTTTGAAACTCATACGGGACACGACATATGAACCCTAAAATCGTCAAAAATAGCATAAAACGTTTGGGGAACATCTTGGAGCGAATTTGAAGCGACAACAACAAAAGATTTCACGAAGATCGACGGAATTTCACACAATAATCTGATCCGGTGATATTATTTATTCCAAATATCATGTATTCAGTAATTTTCTCCATGTTAGGCTAGGTTTTCTTATGTTAGGAGATCGATGAACTTTGTGATGTGATATTTAATTCTTTATTATTCCATGATTTTGACATTAAAATACGTTTTGATTATTTTGAATGGTTTATATACACTTATTTCCTCCACAATTATTGTGCACGTAATTTGTGTGAGTTTGGTGACTTGTTCTTGTGTTCGAGAGAAGTGGAATAGGCTCGACGTGGTATAAACCATCGTAGGGTCCGATAGGGGATAGAGATATACCACTATATCTTACGTAAATCTTTAAGTGCTCACAAAATTACATGCATTCTTATATATTTGCATCCATCATAGAAATATAGGCTGGTGGTATATGAAAATAAGTTTAACGCTGCTCGATAGAGAGTGTTGGATGGATTTAGGAGCATTGATTTTTCAAAATTCCATTGTCTTGTCAAATTGTGAGATTAAGGTTAAATGGAATATTGCCCGGAAATTCGTGATCCTAGTGCAATTAACATTTATTGAATACAACCAGTTTGCGTTCCAACCAGTGGTTTGCATTCTAGTTCATTAAAACTACATTTTTTCATATTTTGTTCATTCGTATCATAAACAATTGCATAAATTAGGGTTTTTCTTGAAATTAGGGTTCTCTTAGGTTAATCAATTCATAACTCTCCTGTTGATTATTTGGTTTCGGTTAAGGCCAAGTTAGATAAAATTAAACTACTCAATCTCTGCGGGTCGACATTCAGAATCAATTTTTCACTTTGTTACTTGATGCGAACTGTACCCTTGCGGTGGTTTGAATCGAAAGAAAAATTTCGTAAACAAAGATAAGAAAATGCCATTTGTTGAATTTTGGAATTCGATGTTAACATGTCAATCTTAAGAAGAAAAGTAGTCTAAGCCCTTATTTGTTGATCATTTGAGAATATCACTTGTAGAATTTAATTGCTCATATAAATTCTAAACAATTCAATTCTTTGATTGAGCATTTTGAACTCTAATTTCATATAATGAATCTTAATTTTTTCTTAAAAAGTCAATAAGGTTAAAAAGATTACCTGAAATTTTTATATTGATTATTGTTTGTATACCGTTAACAATACTAAATCTTTTCCATGAAACTTAATCATATTACAAAAAAATTTACTGGAACATTGCCAAATGGAGAAGGGAAAAAGGTGTAAAGAAAGAAGATAGACATGGATCATTTAAGCATACCATGTGGCAATCATTATTTAAAAGCAATTCTCCTTTCTTTGTCATTCCATCTCCTCTACCTTATTTGGTCCTCATTCATATTTACTCTGTTGGTATATATTTCCCTATTAGATTCTCCTCCAACCAAATCCCACTATAAAATATGATGATATTAAATGAAAGAATATTGAGGAAAAAAAAAGTGGAAAACAAATTATGATGATATTATATATGAATTAGATTTTCCTGGAAAGTCAATATTTTGTCTTTTTTGAGTATCAAGAAAGAGATTTACATAATTTATGAGTTGTGTGAGTGTGTGTGTATTATTATTATTTTTTTTTTTTTTTTGCATGAATAGAAAAAACACATTTAGAAATGATTTTTTAGATTAAAAAAAAAATCGTAAGAGAAATAATAGTGAGTTCACGAATTATTAATAGTATAAATGTGTGGATGAATTTAGTAGTTGACTTTGATTCAGCATATAAATCATTTATGATCCAGTTTCCAAATGGAGTGAACTTGTAAACAAATAGACATTGTTTGAGGTTGTTTGATGTCACACTTACCTTGTATAGGTTCCATATTAGTTGCGTGTTAATGTGGGTTTGAGAATTTTTCTAAAATGAACCAAAAACATGTAATTCTTCTTATAGAAGCCCTTAATGATTTAATGATACCATGATTTCCTTTTCAAAAAAAACAGCTTAGGATTTTTTTTCAAAAATATACTTAAAATCAAGATTATGGGCAAGTAAAAATTTGTTGCAGAACTTATAGGGATCATTACCTATAGATTAATTAATAAAATTCATAAGTGGGCTGTCCCATCTTGAATATGTGCCTTTTAAAGATTTATGAGTTTTATACATTTCCTCCAACAATTAACTGTCCAAAAAGGGAATAATGATAATGTTGTTATATCAATGCTTTTTTTTGCAGCAAAATTTTCTTTCCAACTATTGTCTCTTTTTGGGATAAATTCTGTTTCTTCTGGAAACAATTATATTTTAGAGTATAAAAACTTCGGG
>NC_036254.1:23200064-23206388 GCF_002742605.1 Olea europaea var. sylvestris | reverse complement strand
GGTGGGGGGGGGGAAAGGGGGGTGGGGGGTTAGAAATAACTTCTGGCCCAAATATCAATTAGCATATTCCACTTGAATTATTCTAGACAGACAAGGCAGACGTGTCCCTGTCCATCTTGCATCGTTCATTCTACTTCGTTTTTCTGTTTATATTATAATTATTTTCTCGACAAATAATGAAGCTTGATGGATAAATTATAACGCATAGATTGTTAATCAATTAGCTGGATATGGAATAGGAACATTTATGATTAATATATTCGATGAAAACCAAGTGTAATATCGTAAATACATATATGTATATATATATATACAAGTGTTGCATCAATGTCTAAATCACGCAATGCTTTAATAAAATATTAGGGAATATATATCACAAGATTACATAGGTTAATTAATACCCGCTTAACTCTTGATTGGAGCTGGAATCAAAATGAATGTTCAGTGACAGAGATTTGAGTTAAATATTGATTAGCTTCAAAGTAGCATATTTAACACAAAGAGAGGAACATCTCTTGTCCTATATAAACCCTCTAGCTTCATGCAAAACTATATTGTATTTTCATTTAACTATCACATATTTCTATTGAACCCGTCTCTCTAGATTTCTCACTCTTCCCCAACTTTGTAGATCACACATTCCTTTAATGGAAAGGAATTTGCATAGACAACTTGCTAACATGAAGAAGTCCCTTTTTGATCAGGTATTCTTAATTGCTGCTTTCTTAGTATTAATTAAGTGGCTCGCTAGCGTGGGAGAAGTTTTTGTAGGATGGTCATATATGCATACTTGATAAACCCATCCATTCAAATCACGAGATGCAGAATCTCAAACCATTCAAAATATGACGTCTAGGCATCACATACACTCTTTGTTTCTCTCTTACAATGTCGGACATCAATATGTCATACTTTGAATGACTCGACGTTCGAGGTGTCGTAATTTAAATGGATAGTTTTACCACGTGTGTATATAGGATAGTCCGCGTGAATTTTTTTTCTCCGCTAACCAACAAAAGATTATTCCTTTGTTCTAGGTGAAAATTTTCTAATTCTCCCATATTATATGACTTGTGCATGCAAATCACATTTGTTTTTGCACGATGCAAGTTTGTTTATGCGCGTGTGGGAATGTTCTATGTGTAATTAATGTTTCTCTGTATTGCATTCATCTCTTTACCCCTCCCTCTCTCTCACTCATACACACAGACAGTGTAAGGTGCATATACACATGAGTGTTATTGTGTGTGGAGGAAGAGCTTGCCTGGAATGATGCGCAATGTTGAAAGACCATTCCCAATATATTTTCATTGTGTTATGTTGTTGAGAATCAAAATAATAAGGGACAACGTGCAGGGATATCTAGATGAACAATTCATTCAGTTGGAAGAGCTACAGGATGCGGCAAATCCAAATTTCGTTGAAGAAGTTGTCACAATGTACTACAGGGATTCGGCTCGATTAATCCAAAACATAGACCATGCTTTGTGAGTAAAATCTTTGTTTTTCTGGTATCAGTTTTCAACAACTGCAAGATAGTCTTATGAGCACTGAATTGATTCTGGGGATTTCTCTGTCCCTATTGGAGATGCAATTCAGTGCTAATAAAGTTCAACAGTTGACTAAAATTTCCATCAAAAGCTATTCTTGATTATGAATTTGTATTTCCTTTTTCTGTCAGGGAGAAGAACCCTCTTGATTTTGCTAAGCTGGACAACTATATGCACCAGTTCAAGGGGAGTAGTTGCAGGTAGTTAATAAAATAATAATAATAAAATTAAAAAACAATGATTTCATAATCAAGAGTGGTCTTGCAGGTATTTGTTCATCTTCAAAATTAACCCTACTGTGTCATCTATATATGCAGCATCGGAGCCAAAAAGTTGAAAAATGAGTGCACACAATTCAAAGAGTACTGCGAAACAGGAAATGGAGAAGGGTAATTTGTTTTCTACTTTTAGTCACATACAATTTATATTTTAGACGGTGCTAAAAATTTTATTCACTGTCTAGTTGTCTAAATCTGATCCCCCTCATTTGTGCCAGGAGTTAATGTAGGGAAAATATAGGTGTTTGAACTTGTTTGTGTTTAGCTTTTGTAGATGTGTCATCGTACGGAAATATTAATGGATTGTACAGACATCAACCTGCTTTTCCAGGATACATGTCTTTCACTCGATATAAGCCATATACTCCAGTTGATAATCCAGGGGAATTTGGTCATTAATTTAGACTTTATGATGATATTTACTGCCTCTTGATGTTTTTGCAGATGCAAGAGAACTTTCCAACAAGTGAAGAAAGAATATGCTGCTCTTAAAAAGAAATTAGAACATTATTTTCAGGTCCTTACTTTTCCCTATTCCAAATTCTTTTGTGCAACACATATAAACACAGGCACAAACACTTGCAGACTTTGCATGTAACAAAGGTTACACAAGAGCTCGAAAAAGAATTGTTTAATCTGAAGAAAATCATATGCATATTAATATAGTGATTTTTCCTTCTGTTTTTTCAGTTTGCAAGACAAGTCGGGCCTGTTGAGAAGGCATGTCGCCCAAAGTAAGGAATCTGCGCAAAGGCTGTTATTCAGTGCAGCATGCAAGATGCAATAAAAATTGTGATTATGTTTCATGCAATATATATTCATGTAAAATGCTCCATTTTCATCACATATAATCCTACTCGAGTGCAATGAAAGAATAGATTTTGGTAGGCGCATGTATTTATTTAGTCTTTATATTATATCTTTTTGCCCAAAGGAGAATTTGGCTAGAATGCAAATTCGCGATTTTCTTTGTTCAAGTTTCCTACCAACGGCGCCAATTTTTTTTTACACTTAGGAGTGTTTATTAATACTAGTAAGGCCACGTAATTTTGTAATAACGCTGTGAATATTATTTTTTTTGTTGAAATTTTTAAATAACAATAATAATATAAAAGAAACTTACGATTAAGATAAAAACGTAACGTTTGAGAACATTGAAACATTATATTGATAAAAAGGGTTAATTTTAGGCATGGTCACTAAAGTTTGTTGAAATTTTCAAAATGATCATTAAGTATTTTTCTTACAATAGTGGTTATTCGAGTTTCTAATAGTTACACTAATGGTGACTCGGGTTGAAACATAACCGAAAATCATAAATGACGATATTAAATGCCAATTGGGGNAGTTTCTAATAGTTACACTAATGGTGACTCGGGTTGAAACATAACCGAAAATCATAAATGACGATATTAAATGCCAATTGGGGCACAAACGACAACTAGTACACCTTTCATATATGAACACTAATTTTATAAAATTTAGTTGAAAATATATTTAAATTTATAGCCGCATTTATCGAGTAATGCTACACCAACAAAGGAGGATGACAAAGTTGGTTGACAAAGTATAAGTTGGCAATATCTTTATCACCCATTTCAAAAACAGTTTTTGAATTTAAAACAGATTAACGGCCTAGATCTTGCCAACATTGATTTTGTTAACAAACTTTGTTAACCTACTTTGTACAAGTAGATTAATTGTTAGTGTAATATTTAGAAACTTGATTGAATGATTACTACCATAAATACTTCGATAACCATTTCGACACTTTCAACAAATTTTGCTGATCACTGGTAAAATAACCAAATAGCTGAAGTTAATTTTATGATATCATTATTACAAGCAATGGCTTCCTCCGTATAACCGAGTTTTACATCAAACACTTGGCTATGGTTCTCTTGGTTCATCACAATTCTCTGATGCACATTGGACAAGTTGTTCTATGGTATGCAAATCCACACTAAGTCCTTGTTTGACTCTCATTTTTTTAATCAAAATACATTTTTCAACAGTGATTTGATCTCATTTCAACCACAATTCTTCATTAAAAAAATTTAATACATAAATCCAAAACTTTTCTTTAATTTTTAACCACACATTTCTCATCAATGCACTATTCAAAAATATATTTTTTTGACAAGAATGGGACTCAAACAAGGACTAAATATACTTCATCATGCTTGGCTATGCTTTTCTTGTTTTGAAGTCAAACGCATTTCATCAAAAGAGTTCGTGGTGATCATAGACGAGACATATATAGTACAGAATACAATGTCCAAATAAATACATCACAACTAGGCTAGAAATAAGAAGCAAAAGCGTGAGCTCTCATATGCCCCTCGCCAATAGCGGAGCCAGACATTTTGACTTGAGTGCCCAAATTAACATGCAATAAATACTTTGAAGCAACAAAACCATGATGATTTTTTTATGATACCTTATTACAAGCATTCCTTACGAGTTCTTATATTACAGGGCAATATGAGCCGACAAGGCCTCAATCTTTGCACAAGTCAATAGATAAGCAAGGCAAGTCAACTTGAGCCAAAGTTCTAAAATGACTCAACACTACGCTTTGTGAACTCTACTGACAGTCACAATTTCAATATAAAGAATAAATATATCTTACTTATACACAAAAAATGGACCAGGTATGAACAGTGGCAGAGCTAAAAAAATTTAAAAAGTAACTTATTTATACACAAACTTATTTCGTTGGATTGTGGCTGGTGACAGTGATGACCCGACACACTCGCGGCCTACAAGTGTGTTATAGAAAATGTTGAAGTTGTCCCACATTGATTGTAGAAGAGGTTGGTGGTCAATTTATAAGTATGAGGGTAAGCCTAACCTCTTGAGTTAGTTTTTGGGATTGAGAATATCCAATACCATCCAACATTGTTGGTAGAGCCCAAGTTATCAACTAGTCTTAGGCCAATAGCCATGGAAAATGCTAGTTTGTGTGAGGGGGAGACGGGTTTAGTTTCCCACAGGACTTGATACGTGAGGGGGAGATTGTTGAGGTTGTCCTACATTGATTGTGAAAGGGGTTGGTAATCAATTTATAAATGTGAAGGAAAGCCTCGCCTCTTGATCTAATTTTTGGGTTAAGAAAGACCAATACCATCCAACAGAAAATTCATTGGATTGTTTGTCATGGCTTGTCGTAATGACATGGTGTCGTTATTATTAAAATAAAATAACATTTTAGTCGGTATAATTAGTACTTGAACTTTTGCATTTACGGGGTCTTCAAATAAAGTTATTTAAACTAAATAATAAGGGTCTTCAAATAAAGTTATTTAAACTAAATAATAAGTTTCACAAATATTTGTTGATTTGGTTTGACGTAAACATTACATCAAAGTTATTGAATTTTCCTAGCTTTCAACATAGAAACAACTACACTGAAAATCCGATTGCAATAATTCTCTCATATTTTAAGACAAATTTATTAAGAAGCCTAACATAGTGAAATTGTTTTTTGGTTGCTTTTTCTTTCTTACAAAAAATTAGGTTTGGGTTTGTGTTTTGCAGAAGAAAGTTCCTTTGAGGAACTTCATATTCATCATAATAGTGGCTATCGTCATATTTAGTATGCATGATCACATCGAATTCAATAAGATTTAAGAATCATAGTACCTTCTCAAGATTGTTCCAATACTACTCTTCTTTCATCGAGATGATAATCATGGTTATAATAACCATGGCCCAAATGGGGGTATCAGTCAGTTAATTACACTCTTTGAATCTCTTACTAAGTATGTATTGAGCTCTATGTCTTTGCATGCTAAGGCTTTCTTGGCTAACCCAAGCAAAACCGAGAGCTATTTCTCGATTAAAATTAAGTAAGAACGTATTGAAGAAACTATATGAAATCTCCTATCAAAAAATAAAATTAGTGCTTCAAAGTGACTTCTTTCCGTCTGTCCAACTCTTCTTCTAATTGAATGCCAAACAATGCTGGGTCTAGCGTCATTATACTACTTCAACTAGTCCTTATATATTACTGAAACTTAATTTTGTCTAATAATAAAATCCTATTTATTATAAAATGAGAGGAAAAGAGAGTAGAGAAAACTCAAAGAGAATAGAGAAAACTTAATAAACCTTTTATGTTTATTATTGAAAATCAAAGCCCTATATTTATAGGTAAGAATCAGGGATACAATGGTAATAATTTATAGGGCTACAGGGGTATAAATTTCATTCACCAATAAACTTTAATGGACTTTCTATTTGCAACACTCCTCCTTGAATGACATATTATAAAATATATGCCTCGTTAAAACCTTGTTTGATAAAAATTCAATGGGAAAAAAAATCAAACGAAGGAAAAAAGAGTACAGTTATTTTGGAGTATTAAAATTAAATGATGTCTCATTAAAACCTTGTTAGGAAAATCCAATGGGACAAAACCTAAGCGAAGGAAAAAGAGTACAGCTACTCCCCCTGATGTTGATCACTGAAAATCTTTGAGTCAACGCATTCCA
>NC_036254.1:23188246-23190736 GCF_002742605.1 Olea europaea var. sylvestris | reverse complement strand
GAAAGAAAAAAACTCTCCGCACAGTACGTAAAGAGTTGAATCATATGCGAAGTAAAAAAAAAGTGTGGAAAGAAAAAAATCTCTCCGCACAGTGCAGATAGAGTTGAACCATGTGTGGAGAGTTGGCAAACTCTTCGCACCGTGCGGAGTAAAAAAAAACACTCCGCACAGTGCAGAGAGATGACAAACCAACTCTCTGCACAGTACAGAGAAGAAAAAACTCTCCGCACGGTGCGGAGAGTTGTTTTCAAATTCCTTAATTACAAGTCAAAATTCAAGATTGTAAATTTTTCGTATACAAATTCCTTAATTATAAGTCAAAATTCAAGATTATAAATTTTTCGTATATACAACGAAACAGAGTCGAAAAACATGGCTCAAAATCAATTATGTCTTATTTAAATTCCAGTCACAGCTCAATTTCTTAGCATGCAAATCATATTTATGGTATTGGAATGGATCTTTCTCGTGATTCATACAACAAAAACAATATGTGGCAAAGAATGAGATATTGATAGTATCATGACATTGCTTTCACAAGTGGAGGCTCTAGAGTACCACCCAAATTCAATATTTTACACTTGGTTGATAACAGCTCTTGGACATTAGAAGCGGATACAATTTTCAATAAAATTATATTTTCATGTTGTAGGTCAGGAATTAAAGTGTTCAATGCATTACTCAAAAGTTGTTTGAGAAAAGATCTCTTGGAACTTGCAAATAAAGTCCCGAGAGTTTTAGTTTTTCTCTTCACACTGTACGGAGAGATTGTTTGTTATCTCTCCGCACTTTGCGGAGTCCTTTTTCTTCTTTCTTTTTCTGCTCATGTACGAAGATTTTTTTTTTTGTCTCATGGAGTTTATATATGCTAAAATTATTATTATTTTTTAATATTGTTGGCATGATGTGTGTGTGAAAGAATATTTGTTAATTACCATAAACAAAATTCTTCATAAAATACAAAAAATGAAAATGCATAATAAATCTTCTTATTACGCTAATAAAATTACAATAAATTTTTTTTACAAATAACATAAAAAAATTATTTTTATCTTCAACAAAAAAAATACATTTAAAAATTAACAATTTCATAACAACTTTTTTTTTTCGAAAATACAATTACCAAAAAGGAAACAATATTTAATTACAACATTTAATACTTAAGAAATTCAATATTAAATAATTTTATACATTTATAAATCCATATATGCAGCTTACCGTATTTGTAGGTAACTTACCGTATATGTTGCATATCGTATTTGCACCTTACCGTATATGCTGCCTACCGTATTTGCAAACAACTTACCGTATTTTCACCTTACTATATATGCTGCCTATAGTATTTGCAACTTACCGTACATGCTGCCTACCGTATTTGCAACTTACTGTATTTTTATATACCGATTTTTGCAATTACAAATATCGAGAATGCAGAATACCGTACATTCACTTACCAAACTGAATTTCAAAAAAATTTCCAAATTTTTATTTTTTCAACATAGCATAAAATAAATATTAAATATATATGAAGCACAAAATATAAATACATATGAATATGGTGCTTAATCTTCAATTTTCCAATATTAAATTACACAAAATTAGAAATATAATCTTCATATTCAACTCAATCATATCAACACTGTCAAAGAATACAAATAAAATAATTTGTATAATCTCGTATATTTCTTATTCAAGTATGAAATATACAAGTATATTTTTTTAGATGACACAATACTGTTATGCAATTGTAAAAATAATTTACAATTATTTTCTTATATTATGGAAATATTTCTAAATATTGCTTCAAAAACTTTTCAAAAAACTAAAATTCATACACTAATAAAAATACGATAAATGTAAAATTCGTGCAATGCACGTGACAGTCACTGTGCGGAGAAATTTTTTTTTTAACTTCGCACTGTACGGAGAGTTTGCCAACTCTCCGCACTGTGTGAAGTTTTTTTTTCTTTTGCTTTTTTTACTCTGCACTGTACGGAGAGTCCGCACTTTATGAGGACAGTGTCTGCACAGAATGCCATCTTTTCGCACTGTGCGAAGAGGTTTTTTTTTTTACTTCGCACTGTACGGAGAGTTGGAACTCTTCGCACATGGTTTGCCATCTCTTCGCACTATACAGAGAGTTTTTTCTTCTTTTTTACTCCGCACATGGTTTGACATCTCTCTTCACTGTGCGAAGAGTTTATTTTTATTTTTTTTAAAGCTCATGTACAATAAGTTTTTTTATTTTTTTTTGGTTGCTCATGGCAGTTTATATTTAGTAAAATTATTATTATTTTTTTAATGCTAGTGCGATAATGTGTAGAAGAACATTTGTTTGACATAAATAAAATGAAAAATAAAAAATGACTTCATGCTGCTATTGCATGAATAGTAGACCCTCCTTCCTCTTTTTATTAGAAGTTAGATTATTGAACAGAATAAAAGTTGATCTCTTTCGTTCTATTAGATAAGAGTAAAATCAAATGTTTT
>NC_036254.1:23156120-23184758 GCF_002742605.1 Olea europaea var. sylvestris | reverse complement strand
CGAACAAAGCCACTAAATGCGTACGAAAAACTTGCAAAAATCTAAAATGAAACTCAAGGACAAACATGGATGATTTGAAATTAATGAGATCAATATTGAATATTCGAACAAAACCTCCAAATGTGTACGAAAAACTTGAAGTAAGGACCAAAATGCAAAAATTTAAAAGTTGTAGGGGTTCTCGTGATTCGTAAACAACTCGCAGTCACATGGATGACCTTTTTGCTATGGTCAAATTGCAACAAAAAATTTCCACGGTTTGCTTACCTTCGTCGAACCGTGGCTACTATTCATGCCATATTTATTGCATTTTGTGTATCACGGTCGAACTTGCAGCTCCTTTGTGATTTTTTACAACTGTTGGTTTTTAAGTTCAGAATATTTTTATCCTTTCAAGGGAACGACTTTCCGATTCGAGCAAATATAGACTTATTTTAGGTGAAATTTAAGGGAGTTAGACACAATAGAAAAAGATGGGAATATACAAGAAAAGAAGAGAGAGAGAGAGAGAGAGAGAGAGAGAGAGGGCTAGGTTTGGAGAACTTGGTATGAAGAAGTTGGATTTTGGTGCACGAAGTTATATTTTTTCGTTTTTCCTTTACATCCTATAATGTATTTTAATGCCTTTTGTGTCTTTCTTCATTTGTGATGTGTAACTAAACCATTAGGCGGGTGAACGATGTAATTTACTTTGGACCCTTAATTTATATGATTATATTTGATATTGAATTAATGTCATTGTATCTTTTTTACTTATATTCTTTATACTTTGAAAAATGATAAGTGTATTTTGTACACTTATTTAGGCTAGCAAATTGGAGTATTTGTAGTGATTTGAATGAGTTATAGCCTAATTATATGTTACTTATATTTGCTAGGTTGAACTCAATGCAAATTGGTAGAATTTGAAGAAATGAATGAAAAACAAGAAAAAACGAAAGAAATTAAAAGTTTCGGGAATGTAAACGTTCAATAGTTGATTCAGATTATAAAATGATGATTGAAGATCACATATGATCAATTAGATACAATTTGGAGGTCAAAGGAGTGAAATAGAGTTGAAGTATTTTCACAAATCAATTTCCAACTAAAGAAGTAATGCTCCGAATTTTTAGCCTCAATTTGAGACTCATTTTTCGGATAGCAAAATTTCAAACTGAAAAAAATTATATTTTTAGAAGAATTGTAACTCTTTGAGTTATCTTTTCAATACACTTTGAATCACCTCAATCGGATATCGAGAGAAAATGTTATGACCAAAAAATTAAACATGGTTCAGGGATGACACTGCGCAAACCGGTGCACTTACGCATGACAATTCTGGCGTGCGCGTAAAACACCAAAATTTTGACCCTTGCGCGTCCGGGCTTTTTTCGTAGACGAATCAGTAATTTCCTTTTGCGATTCAAACTCTTTTGGAATCAAAATTGAATGAGATTTTGACCTATTTTCTAGCTCTTATAAATAGAGAATAAGGGTTATACTTTGAATAAAAACCCTCTCTTACATGTTCATAAATAATAGTATCATCAAATTCATCAAGAACAAGAGACAATTTATTACTTTTGGGAGAGGAGATTAAGCCTAGGAAATTAAAGCTCAATTACATCAAGATTTTGAAGAATTCAACCTTGGACGTGAAGATCTATATCTTTTGAATTATTTCATGATCCAAGTAATTTTTTATTCTTCTTCTTGTAATTTATATATAATATGTTAGGCTAGATCTACTTTTGTATTGAATGAGACAAACCTTATTTGTTATTTATTTCTAATTCAAGATTAGTAGTTTAGTATTTCTTGATTAATTTTGCATACATATTATATTATTTAATTGATTGGTCATCAATTATATAATTAGTGACTTGTTGTAGTATTGGGAGACGCACACTAAGCTTAGAACATGGAAAAATTAACATATGTGCAATGGGTGTTAGGAATAACATTAATCATTTGTGCGATCATATAGATAATCTAAAATTTAATGCGTTTTAACGATTCAAATTTGGGTTAGGAATATATTCGGGTCGTGGTTAGGATAAAATTAATTTGTCTTGGAAAAGAATTAGTTTTATTGATTGTCATGAACGCATGAACGGAACTAGATTATAAATCAAAAATTGAAATAGATAGCAATAGACGGATTCAAAATCCAATAAAATTATCTATAATTTGATATAAACCAAACTTTTATAGATTTCTTATATAATTTAGCATAAAACTAAACTAGTAAATTTGAATTTAAATTTATTCTCCAGAGGACAACTCTAAACTCACTAAATCTATTATTTTTCAACGATCCCGTACACTTGTGGACTTCTCACGAACAATAATTGACCACTATTTCATTGATTTATGAACACTAATAAGCCGAGAGGTAAGTTACTTGTTTAAATTACATAGTAAAATTTGGAATTTGCATAGAAGATAGATATATATTTTTACTCATTCCTTAATTCTTTTGATTGAATGCCCTTGATTAAGGTTGATCCATATTCACATATAGATATAACGAGTTGACTAAATTAAATATTATTGTTTTGAACTCTAAAGGTAAATTAATTAATTAAAAGAATTCGACTGATAAGCATAATTGATTGTTCTCTAATTTCTTGCATTTATCATAGATTCATGCATATATGGATCTAACCGTTTGGATACAAGTTATAAATTGGTTTATAAATTCATTTAAAGTTAATTATAGTTTTAGCTACACATTCATATATATTACTCTAATTACACATTTCGTAAGACTTACTATTCCTATTTAAAAATCATCTATAAATTTGCCCAATGGAAGTTAAATAAAAATAGCTTTCTCGACATTTATTGCAAACGAGTAAATAGAAAATTATAAAAATTAGCTTCCCTCAATTTCAAAAAATAATCCTGACTACAATCATATATATTAAAGGAAATTATATAAAAGAAATAGATAATAATTGTCTTCACAATTAGCGTGAATGTGGCCACTATAGGCTTTAAAGCTTTCAATCTTGCTCATGTTGAATCGGGTATTATATAAAAGTATTGGTCAACTATAATGTGGTAAAATGAACCAAAAACATAGTTCTACTCGAAGCCTTTAATAATACATTGATTTCCTTATAGCAAAAACGTCCTAGAATGTCAAAACTAAATTGATAGATTAGTTAACGAAGTTCATGAGTTGGGCTGTCCCTTCTTGAATATGTGCCCTTATTGATTTCAGGGTTTTATGCGTTTCCTCCAACAATGACTGTCCTAAAAATGAATGATGATAATGTTTTTGTATTGGTGCTTTTTAGGGTGGCAAAAACTGTCATTCTAACTTTTGTCCCTTCTTGGTTTAAATTCTGGCCCAATTATCAATTAGCGTATGCTAAAGCAAGTTCCTTTTTCTTTTCTTTTTTCCTTTAATATTATAATTTTTTTATTACAAATATAGAAACTTGATGGATTAATTACAATGTACAATTGCTAATGATGCAATCGAATGTCTTAATTAGTTAATTATGTTGGAATTTGATGAATAGTATCATTTTTTTTTTTATGTAGAAATGAGTTTCTAACGAAATCTCATGGATTGAAGCCCTTGAGCCATTTAGTTTTTGGACAATATGTTGTTTATTTCATTGAAAGTTTTATTTCATTAAAAGCCCTAGTAGTTTTACTTCATCGAAAGTTTTATGATTATTTGTTGACTAGAGTTTGTGTTTATGCTAAAATATTAAGGGTTTGTAGTTTCCTTTAAAAGCTAGAATTATCAATTATGGTTGTAATAATGTTATTCATAGTGAAGAGTATCAATAGTCGTCTTATGTGTCATACATGTGGCAGTTTGTAATTTGATGCATAATTTAATAAAAAATTGTCATATTAATTCATCAAATCACAAACCATCACATATATGTCATATATAGTGACTATCGATAGTTTTCACCATGAATTACATTACTGTTATGGTTGTTTGTTTTCAGATAAACAAATTAATTTGTGAAGTTTCTCACACATTGTTCCATGCATCACGGTATTTTGTTCATGAGTTGATTAATTATTAGTTGGATACGGCATAAGAAATTGTTTCCTTGATTGGAAGGCTTTAGATATTTTCTTGACAAATAATGAAAGTTGTCGGATTAATTATAGAAAAAATATCAGATACGCCTCTCGCTATTCTCATAATTAATATCAAAGACTCATCTTCATGTTTTGAAATATCACTACCATCCTTGTTTCTAATTTTGAGTATCATATTCACCCCTTGGCGCTTTTAAGACAATTTGTATTTAATTATATATTGCTATTAATTATCTAAATTATTGCTCTTAAAAAAATATGTAAAAGTTCGTACCATCAATGCATTAATTTGGCCTTTACGTTGTAGTCTATTATCAAAGAAAGTTACAATTATTAAGCTTTACATAAGCTTAACAATGCATTTATTTCTTCATTCTTTCATTTTACTATTAGGAATGGCAAAATTTTCCATCTCGACCGGTCTTGAATATCAAACAGAATTTGGATGGAAAAATGGCCCCTCCTCCAAATATTTTTGTGTTTTATATTTAAAATTGTATTTAAAATAAATTTATTAGTTAAACAAGATGGTTAATTTAAATATTTTAATTTGCATTCTGTACCACTTCCCAAAATTCCTCGACACGGCAGGTACAATGATGGCCACCTCGTCCCACCCCACCCTGTCATCATCCCTATTTACCAATAAAATTATTTGCTGATTTAAGTGAATAATTCAATTGCAACGGTATCCGAAAGGTTTCAAAAATCAGTTCCGAGGATAATATTTCAATTGGATAATTCAAAGTGGAAGAATCAAGAAATATATATATATACACACACACACACACACATTGCTAAGCTTGATGAAATGGATTGTAAAATTTACTAATTATTTTAACTGGTTTTGATGATTGGCTGAGACAATTTTATGAATGGGAAAAATTAATATATTGTTTTCAAGAAGTATTTGTAATTTATATTTAATTACTAGTTAGTCTTAAAGGTGGTCACATGGTGAATATGATACTCAAAGTTAGAAATAGTAATGTTTTGAAATGTAAGGGAGGAAACTCTGACCACTCAAAAATGTGAGGAGGTATCTTTGATATTTTCTCTTAATAATAATTCACAAGCTGTTAATTAACTAGTTTGATACGCAAAGGAACATATTATGATATACATATGTGTATATGTGTGCGCATGCGTGCGCTTTTGTTCGTGTTCATGTACACATCAATATATGAAGTTTCTTTTTTTATCAATGTCTGACAAACGATACTTTTAGTAAAATATTAGGTGACATTAGGATAGTCGAAATTGCATGTATATGTTGAATCGTCGATACTTTCTTGGTGTTTGATTGAAATGTTATAAATATTTTCTTGACACGTATGAAACTTGAAGGATTGACTGCAATGCATAAATTGTTAATTAATTGCTGGGATACAGCATAGGAACATTGTTAATAAGTATATTAAACGTAATATGATGAGACATTTATATGTATATAGATTCATGTGTTCGTACACATATCAACGATTAAATTCCACTTTTATTGATGTTTAAGTCATGCGACATATTTAATAAAATAACTGCTTAATATCATGTAGTCGAAATTACATGTCAAAGTAATCTTTAAATGTTAAATTGGAAAGTTATATGAAAATTCTTGGCATGGGATGCATATGCGGGATTATAACAAGTACCACGTTAACATGTTGGATTTACCAAAGAGTTAATTTCATTGAAGGCCATTGAAGTTCAAACAAAATATAAAATTGGTAATTAAAGTATTTTAGTAACTCATCTAGTCTCTAAAGTTTAATAATGTTCAACAATTGGTCACTTCGTGAGCCTGATTAACATCATATTTGACATAGTAGTTGTTAAACCTTCATATGAACTAACCATAGTTGAAGTAATTAATTTCTTTCGGATGGGCTATGATTTTTGCTTTGCCAAAGACATTTTACTATTTACTTTTTTAGGTTAAAGGGAATGATTGTGAATTCTTTGGCTAAACATTAGATTTTGACATGGACACAACGTATGTTAGTTGATGTCAAAGTTTAAAGGATTGCTGTCGAATTTGGAGTGCATTCACTAAAGGAGTCATCAATTATATAACATCGTTTAACTTTACTAATTAGATTATAAATATTTTCGAAATTACACTTAAACTTCAGTGGCACTTTGTTATTTTTAAAACTCTTGTATAAATTGAAGCTCAAGTGCTTCAACGCTAAAAACATACAAAGTTTCATATTATGAGAAATGAATGAAAAGTCTTGAATGTACATTATAAAATATAAACTTTTTTCAGACAGAATCAAATGTCATCTCCTTTATACATATGGAGACAGAGAGAGAATGGGACCAACCTTTGCCACACAAAACCTTCTTGCTTCATGCAAAACTACATTGCATTCCCATTTGGACTATCACATTTTTCTATTGAACCCATCTCTCCCACCCTCTCTCTCTCTCTCTCTGGAAATTTTTCTCTCTTCCCCAACTTGGTTTGTAATATCATTCGGTTCTTCAATGGAAAGAAATTTGCATGGATAACTTCCTAACATGAAGTCCCTCTTTGATCAGGAATTATACATTCTTTTGGCAAGCTTCATTTCACAGTCACACAGATGTATACACGTAGAGTCAAAATCATATATAAGAACAATCTATTAAGCACCAGTGCTCTTTTTTATCTTCTAAATAAATTAACCCTATTATTTTTCTAAACTATATCTGAAGCATTGGAGCCAAAAAGTTGAAAAATGAATGCACACAATTCAAAGAGTACTGCATAACAGGAAATGGAGAAGGGTAGTGTAAGAACTCCAATCCTCAAACACCAAGGCTTTATACAGGCTCTGTTACCAAAACCAATTCAATACCAAAACTCAAACAACCCAAGAATTCCACAAAGTTTCCACCTACGGTTGCTAGACGTTGTACCACTTAGAGACCACCACAAAGGAGGAGTAAAATCATCAAGAAAGTCACCACGAAGCGACGGGCAAAAGAGCAGAAGAGTTCAGCCGAAGGAGAACATGCAGAGAGTAAGAGAGAAGACACTAAGTCTTGTGAGGCGTGTGAAACCCAAGTAAATATAGGTGGACCAAATGCCCATTAAGGTAAGATAATTAGGTCTAGGTAACGGGTCATGGCCCAATAGCAATTAAGTAGAGCATAAATGGGTCTCAAGTATTACTAGCCGTCCAAGTAGGTAGATAATTGGGCCACGAGCAACACAACCTAATTGGTTGCTTTAAATGGTTCAATTACTTCTTGGATCAGTCGTTCCAATTTTTGGTATTGATATATCGCTAAGTCATATTGTCAATGCCGACTGATAATTAAATCGGGTTTACATCATCGTCCAGGAGGTCGTTTGATAACAATATGTCCAACAACCTGCACCTTGGTGTCAAAAGACCTGCAAAGAAGAAAAACTCCCATTAGTAGAACCTCTAACAGAAAGACAATAAAATTGGAAATCATTTATATGTTCCAATGTTTAAAAGGTCCTTGCAACTTCTAAAATTTACCGGTGGTAGCACTTTTGTGCCCATATCTGAAGGGTTGTATTGTGTGTGAACCTTTTCGAGCCTTACCACCTTTTGAGATACTATAGCTCTAATGGAGTGTAATCTAACATCAATGTATTTAGTGCATTCGTGAAAAACAAGGTTCTTACATAAATGTATAGATGACTGACTATCAGAATACACTACCACATAATCATTCAGGACACATAGTTTATGAAGTAGACCTCTAAGCCATAAAGCCTCTTTAATTGCTTCAGTGGTAGCAATATTCTGACTACGTGTAGATAGTACGACAATGTGTTGTGATTGTGATTTCCAACTAACACGGAAATTAGATAAGGTAAACACGTAAGAGGAAGTTGATTTTTTTACCATCCCTATCTCCCGTATAGTCAACAATCAGCATCTACAAAACCCATCAATTTCACACCCTCTTTACTAGCACTGAACTTTAGACCTACGACACCAGTACCCTTCAAGCATCTTAAAAGCCACTTTAAGGCTTCCTAATGTCCAAGTTCCGGATTAGACATGCACCTATTGAGAGTAGTTACCGCAAAACATAAATTCGGTCCAGTGCAAACCATTAAATACATTATGGAACCAATCAAATTAGAATATGGAATTCTACTCATGTATTCTACTTCACGTTCATTGCAAGTACCTTGTTCTTTAGATAGAACAAAGTGATTAGCTAGAGGTAACGTGACGGGTTTACAATCATTCATATTAAATTTATTCAACACTTTAGATATATATGGGGACTGATGCAAAATAGGACAGAATTTGACCTATCTCTTTCGATTTCCATGCTTAGAATTCTCTTAGCCATACCTAGATCTTTCATGTCAAATTCACCACTTAGCTTTGCTTTATATTGTTTATCCACTTAGGTGATAAACCAATCAAAAACATGTCGTCCACATAAAGCAGCAAAAATAAATAATTATTATCAGTCTCGTCGTGTTGAAAATATAAACAGTGATCAAATTTACTTCTTAAGAACCTTGTAGTGAGTATAAAGGAATCAAATCTCTTGTACCACTATCTAGGTGACTGTTTCAAACCATACAGGGATCTTTTTAGAAAACACACATGATCAGATTTTAGCTTCTCCTTAAAATCTTTCGGTTGATTCATATAGATTTGTTCGTCAAGCTTAACGTGTAAAAAAGCAATTTTTACATCAACTTGTTCAAGTTCCCCGTCAAAATGCACAACCAATGCAAGCATGACCCTAATGGTAGTGTACTTAACAATTGGTGAGAAAATCACATTATAATCAACACCCTCCTTCTGTGTGTACCCCTTAACCACTAATCTAGCATTAAATCTTAAGGGTTCCAAGCTACTGGTACCTTTCTTAATATTAAAGACCCATTTGCAATCGACGATATATTTATTCTTAGGTCTGGTTACTAGCTCCCAAGTCTGATTCATCTTTAGAGAACTCATCTCTTTTTTCATCGCCTTAAGTCAATCCTTAGATTGATCACTATTCATCTCCTCTTCAAAAGTTTTTAGCTCTCTATCAACTAGTTTTCATAACTAGCATGGGTGAAAGCTAATTCAGATTCATATCTGAACCTCCTAGGTTCTCTCGTTTGTCTTTTCTCTCTATCTCTAACTAAGTTGTAATTAGCTAAATGATTTTCTTCCTCAGGGTGCTCTTCTATCACTATGTTTCTATTCTCCATCTCAAGTTCCTAAACTTGAGTCTCCACCTCGTTAGGACTGGTAGGGGGCAGACGTGCTAAGTTTTCCTAACTCTACCTTAAACAGATCTCTCTCTTCACCTGGTTCAATTTCACTCACAAGTTCGATTTCGCCTTTAAGACAAGGCATCTCACCTTTGTTAAATATGACATCCCTACACATGATGATCTTAAACCCCTTTTAGCTTCTATCCCATAACCTATAACCTTAATACCCTAGGGATATCTTAGAAAGACGCACTTTCTAACTCTAGGTTCAAGCTTTTTCTCACTCTGATGAAAAAAAGCAACACAGCCAAAAGTTTTAAGTGTAGAGTAATCACTCATTTACCAAACCACCTCTTAGGCAGAGTATCACCATTTAATACAGCAAATGGAGTCAAGCTAAAAAATAACATGCAATCATAATAGTTTCACCCCAGAATGACATAGGGACATCGAACTTAACATCATGCAATGCATTTTATCAAGTATGGTTCTATTCATCTTTTCCACTACCCCGTTTTGCTAGGGAGTGTAAGAAACTATATTATGTCTTCTTATTCCATTTTCTTTACACATACTGTCAAATTCAGTGTTACAAAACTTTAAGCCATTATCTGTCCTTAGAAATTTAATCATTTAGCTAGTTTGATTTTTCACTTGTCTTTTTCAGTTATTAAAGTTGTGGAAAGTTTCAGATTTATCTTTCAAAAGATAGACCCACACTTTCCTAGTATAGTCATCAATAATAGACATGAAATACTTATTCCCACCTGATGTGGGATTACTAGCAGGACCCCACAGATCAGAATGCACATATTCAAGCATGCCTTTAGCTTTATAAATACTAGTGGAGAACGATGTTTTATGATACTTACCAAGCACACAGTGATCACAGAATGACAAATCAAACACACAGTCATTACCAAATACAAATTTTTCATTAAGTAGTTTAAGTCCCTTAATGCCTATGTGTACAAGCTTATTATGCCATATATGTGTGTGATCAACCCTGGCAGAAGAGATAGAGGAGTTCAAACATCTAATCACTTCCCCAGTAGTGATGTAAATTTTATTTTTCTTAGTTCCCTTAATAGAAACTAATGCACCCTTAATCATTTTTAGCATTCCATTTCCAATTTTACCAGTGAAGTCATCTTTTTCAAGCCTCCGTACTAAAATCAGATTCCTAGACAATTCAGGAATATATCTAATGTTCTTTAAAGTGTACACAAAGCCAGTGTCAAATTTTATATTTATGTCACCAATTTCAGAAATCATATAGGTAAATTTATCACACAGCACAACATGCTCAGCATTAGATTCATGCAAGTTTTCAAACCAATTTCTTTTAGATGTTACATGAAAAGATGCACCAGAATTAAGTGTTCACTCATGCATGCGAGAATTAGCATTTAGATTCAATTCAACAATGTATGCAACGGGACTTGTAATCATATAGACCTCGCCGTTATCAGAAGTAGAGGATAACGCATTAACCTCATCTCTCTCCTTAACTTTTAGCTTACCCTTCTCCTTATGACAATCCTTTATAAAATGTCCTGTGTTCCCACAGCCATAGCTTTTTCTAGCCTTAGTCCTAGACTTTGATCTAAACCTACTCTTGCCCTTCATCTTCTATCCATTACTACTTGACTCGCCACTGTTTTGGTATCCATCATGACTGTTGTGCCTAAACTGAGTTCTATCCCACATCGTATGAAACTCACCACTTCTCTTATCATGTTTTTCAGCTCTAATTTCGATCTCTTTGCTCATAAGAGAATCTATGACAATTTCAGGTGTCAACATATTCGTACCATACTTAATGACATTTTTAACTTCCTTATAAGAATCAGGAATAGAATTGAGCAAGATTATGACTTTATAAGTTTCAGATATAACTTCATCACAAGTAACGATATCTTGCACCAATTTGTTAAATACATTTAAATTGTCATCGAGATCCTTTGAAGGATTCATTTTAAAGCTGAAAAAGCGTTCAAGCAGGTAAAGTTTATTTGTTGTAGATTTGAGCAAATACAAGTCTTCCAATTTTCTCAAAGTTCTTTGGTGGTTTTTAGTCTACCTACCTTTCTCAAAACAGTGTCAAACAAGTGTAAAATGATTGGGGTATAAGCAAGCTCATCGACTTCTTTCTTTTGTTCTTTTGAAAAATCAGTTGAAAATTTGCCTTCAATGACTTTTGAAACTTTTTGTTGGACCAAAATACCCTTCAATTTTTGTTGTCAGATTGAAAATTCACATTTTTCATTAAAAATCACCAAATCAAAATTGTGAGTTGTCATTTTCACAAAACAGCCAGAAATGCACAAAACACAATCAAACCACACAAAGTAGTCCTAGGTTCACAGCCAGTACACTCCGTTCTAGATTCCCCAGGTTAAGTAAGACTCGTGGTCTTAGATCAAGGGAATATTCGAAACGAGTAAAGTCTCGATATTCTGATAGAATTAATAAACATCGAAAGTAACAATGCAGTAAGAAGGTTATGTCTAACAAATAACCAATTCCACAGCAATTAAACACTAAGAACAAAACACTAATTTAACCAAAAGACAGGTACTCAATTAATCAGTTAAGAGCAAGTAATCCTAATTTCTAGCACAAGCAATGTTACCCTTCACGGTAACCACAACCCTATTGTCACCCCCACACGATGACGTGCTAATGCTGAAAATTAAATGGGTTAAGCCAATTTACTAGAGCGGATCTATCTGAGTCCGTAAAGTGGAGAGATACGAATTTGCTGCTTTAGGGCCACCACTATTCGCCCTAAAGATTCAGCAAATGTGCCAATTCCAGTCAGCTACAAACGCAGATTGATGTCTAGGGCCAAAATTTTCCTGCGCAACATGAAACACTAAACTAAACACATCAGTATGTTCAGGAGATTAAAGTAAGTAAAATGGCAGAAAAAATCTCGTCGTCAAATTGCCCACGTGCCATCGCCAACCTCTGCCACACGCCATCCCTCCGAGGGCGCCTCGACCTGCTAAGTGTGGGCCCGACCTTTGTTTGTCCAATGGAGGTCTGGCTTGAGAGTAATCGAAGGTTTTATGTTCAGTCAGTTTAAAGGTAGTGTGTCTCTCTCTCGATTTTGATCGGATCTTGGTAGAAATTTCACACCCTACGCTGACTAAGCTTTATACAGGCTCAGTTACTGAAACCAATTCAATACCAAAACTCAAACAGCCCAAGAACTCCACAAATTTTCTACCTAAAATTGCTAGACTTTGTACCACTTAGAGACCACCACAAAGGAGGAGTAAAATCACCAAGAAAGTTACCACAAAGGGACAAGCAGAAGAGTTCGGCCGAAGGAGAACACGCAGAGAGCAAGAGAGAAGACAACAAGTCTTGTGAGGCATTTGAAACCCAAGTAAATATAGGTGGACCAAATGCCCAATAAGGTGAGGTAATTAGGTCTAGGTAACAGTTCATGGCCCAATAGTAATTAAGTGGAGCATAGAATTGGCCTCAAGTGAGAAAATTGGGCCACGAGCAATACAACGTAATTGGTTGCTTCAAATGGTCCAATTACTTCTTGGGTCAAGTTGTTCCAATTTTTTGTATTGATATATCGCTCAATCATATTGCTGATGTTGACTGATAATTAAATCAGGTTTACATCATCGCCCGAGAGATCGTTTGACAACAATATGTCCAACATGTAATTTTTATTCAACCTTTAATTATCCATAGTATTTTATGTCAATTATGTATGCTTTCAAGTTCATAAGAAAGACACAATTTAAATGAATAAGTAAGTCATTTCTTTGACATCTTAAGCTTATGATAATAAATAAGATATATAGTTTCAACACTGCATCATAGAGGCAATGGTCTAGAAATTTTAGATGATTCAATATTTACAACGATCTTTTTCTCTTTAATAGATGGAAGTTTCATCCATTGAGATATAAGAAACTATCTAAGTGTTTAAACCTGGTTGGGAGTTAGCATCCAGATGATTCAACATTTACAACAATCTTTTTGTTTTTAATGGACGGAAGTTTCATCCATTGAGATATAGGAAACTATCTAAGTGTTTAAACCTGGTTGGGATTTAGCATCTAGCTGTGTATACAATGGATTGCTGAAAGAATCCATATTGTTGGTCTCAGGATTATTATTTCATTCAAAAAATCGATTGCAGTAAACAATAAAGAATTTACAGAAACGTAAAGAACACAAGAATTTTCGTCCCTAAGGGCTCGGATGTTCAGCCAAAAGGTCTACTCACCCGTTTAGCATCTACAAAAGTAGATTAGGCTCGAATCCACTAAGAAGCACAAAGAATCGATACAAAAAATGTATGAAGAGACCATAGTTCCTTCAATTTCAGTTTTCTTTCGCCTCTCTTTTATACAACACTCAGTTTTCTACATCTCACATATCGTATACCAAATACAACCCTAACATCACTCAGATTAGAGATTGTTTTCAGAAAGATGCAAGAATAGAAGAGTCCAGAAAATCCTCAAAGAGAAGACGAAGAAAACCCTAGAACCGTTCACTCAGATTAGGGCAAATGTGAAGATTCAAGAGACTTTTAACAGTCCATCAAAATATCAACAATCCAACGATCACAAAGGTGCCAAGTGTAAGGTCCACAACAGTCGCCCTTTATTAAGAAAAACGCGTTTCCAAAAAACGCTTTTCATTTCCAACCATTTCAACTCGTTGGATCAACCAACCCGACAAGGCCCAATATTACTAAATTTGGGCCAGCCAAGAATAGAGAGGCAGCCTACCAACAATCTCCACCTTACTAATCAATTCTTGGTATTCTTTCGTAGATTCAAGACTTGGTCTGTTTTTGTTTCATTTGCTCTATAAAACCTGTAAAAAAAGGAAATGAAAAATAGTCAGTTGATTTTCAAAAAACAACAAGTAAAATTCAAATATCAAATTGAATTTATTACCTTCAAAGTATGTTCAGAATTTTTAGACAATTTCTGAACTTGTTTAGAGGTAAAACCTTAGTACCAATATCAAAAGGATTAAATTCAGTTGGGATTTTAACCAAGTTAATCAGTGCCTTTTCAACCATATTTCTAACAAAATGAAATTTAATATCAACATGCTTAGTCCTATCATGATATACAGGATTTTTACTCAAATGAATTGCACTCTGGTTATCAGTACAGATTCTAACCATTTCATTCATGAAAAAAATTTCATTCAATAACCCCCTTAACCACAAACCTTCTTTAACAGCATCACATGCTGCAATATACTCAGCTTCAGTGGGTAGTTGGGACTTCCAACTAACACAACCATCACAAAGAGTAAACACATAGGAGGAGGTTGATCTTCTTTTATCTAAATCTCCTACAAAGTCAGAATCTGTACATCCTTTCAGGATAATGCCTTCATTACATCTTTGGAATTTTAATCCTAGTTCAATTAAGCCCTTTAGATATCTTAACATCCAATTGATTGCTAGCCAATGTGTCTCACCTGGATTGGCCATGAATCTACTAAGCATGCTTATACAATGAGCTAAGTTAGGTCTTGTACATATCATAAGGTACATAATAAAGCCAACAGCATTTGCATAAGGTAGTTTACTCATTCTGTCATATTCTTCATCAATTTTAGGTGACTGTTCACTAGAAAGTTTGAAGTGATTTGCAATAGGTAAAGTTACAAGTTTACACTCAGTCATAGCAAACTTCTCAAGTATCTTATTCACATAAGAGTTTTGATTTACATACAAAACACAATTCTTTCTATCTCTATTGATTTCCATGCCTAAAATTCTCTTTGCTTGTCCTAAATCTTTCATTTCAAATTCAGATTTAAGTTTTTCTTTAACAGAAGTAATTTCAGATTTATCATGGCAGGCAATAAGCATATCATCAACATATAATAATAGATAGAGAGAATCAGGTCCTCCTGACCCTTTGAAGAAGAAGAAAAAAGTCAAAATTACTCTTAAGGAATCCTAAATTTTGAACATAAGAGTAAAATTTCTTATACCATTGTCTTGGTGCCTGTTTCAAACCACAGAGAGATTTCTTTAATAAACAAACCTGATCAAATTTTGACTTTAGTTCAAAACCTTTTGGTTGATTTATATAAATTGTTTCTTCAAGGTCACCATTTAGGAAGGTTGTCTTAACATCAAACTGGTCTAATTCCCAGCTGAAGTGGGCCGTTAAGGCAAGTAAGATTCTGATAGAGATGTATTTAGCAACAGGTGCAAAAATTTCATTAGAGTCAATACCCTCTCTTTGTGTAAAGCCTTTTGCCACAAGTCGGACTTTATATCTAATGCCCCCAAAATTAGGTTCACCTTCTTTAATTTTATAAGCCCATTTGCAGTCAACAACCTTCTGATTTTTAGGCCTATTGACAAGGATCCATGTATTATTTTTAGTTAAAGAGTCCATTTCTTCTTACATGGCTTTCAGCCAAAGTTTGGATTCCTTACAATTTGTAGCTTCTTCAAAGGTTGTTGGTTTAGAATTAACAGATTCAAGTTCAGTGTAAAATGTTACAAATTCATCTGCATTAATTCTTGTAGAAAGGAACCTATTTCTTCTACTTCTGTCTCTGGTCAACTGATAATTTTTGAGGGAGTATTCTGAGATTGATTTTCAGTATCAGATTCATTTTGAGGTTGATCTATATCAGATTAAGTAGAATCCACCTCAATCAAATTATCAGGTTCATTAGAATCATCTTCTAGAATATCCAGGACAATTTCTTTAACAGGAAAGGTCAAATCTGTATTTCGTGTTGAGGGGTTCTTACAAGGGAATTTACTTTCATCAAAAATCACATTTCTACTAATAATGGCCCTGAACCCACCTTTTTCTCTCTCCCACAATCTATAACCCTTTGTTTTTTCACCATAACCTAGAAAAACATATTTTTGAGATCTAGGTTCAAGTTTGCCTACATTTTGGTGAGGGTAGGCAGCACAGCCAAAGACCCTTAATTTGAGGCAATCTGGAGAATTTCTAGACCATAAGTGTTCAAGGATTTGAAAATCAATAGCACTTGAAGGTATTCTATTTATCAGATAAGTGGCAGTTTTTAGAGCCTCTCCCCAAAAGATCTTTGGAAGACCAGAACTAAGTAACATACACCTAACATTTTCCAATAAAGTTCTATTCATCCTTTTAGCAATACCATTTTGCTAAGGAGTGTGTGTTACTGTTCTGTGCCTCAAGATTCCAGATTCTTTACAAAGAAGATCAAATTCAAAATTACAAAATTCAAGGCCATTATCTGTTCTAAGTGCTTTTACCTTTTTGTTTGTTTGATTTTCTATCATCAGTTTCCATTGTTTAAAATTTTGGAAAGTGTCTGATTTATGTTTTAAAAGAAATGTCCAAAATTTTCTTGAAAAATTCATCTACAATTAGCAAATAAAATTTGAACTCACTTAAAGTATTTACAGATGCTGGACCCCATAGGTCAACATGTAAATTCTCTAGTATAGAATTTGATTTGTGAATTCCAGTTTTAAAAGACAGTTTATTTTGTTTTCCAATAACACAGTCTTCACAGAATTCTAATTTTCCAATATTGTCCTTTCCAAAACATTTTAATTTGTTTAAAATTGTCAATCCCTTTTCACTAATATGGCCAAGTCTCCTATGCCTAATCAGGGTCTTATTGTCATGTGATTTTACAACTACAGAGCTATTTCCAACTAATGGTTTAGCTTGCAGTGTAAAGATTCCATTAGATTTAGGAGAAGAGATTATCTCTTCGTAGTTAAGACTAATTACAGTTTGTCCTTTATGAATCCTAATTTCATATTCATCATCCAATTGCCCCCAAAGAAATCAAGTTTCTTTGAAGATCAGGTACATATCTGATCTGAGACAATTCAAGAATATTGTTGTTTTCCAGTAACAACTCAAGGTTTCCAATACCTCTTATTTCACAGGTCATATCATTTCTCATCTGAACTTAACCCCCACTATTCAGGTCAGTAAAATCAGTTAACCACTCTTTAATGGGACACATATGGAATAAACACCCAGAGTCAAGAACCCATCCATTTTGGTTTCTTTTAGTTGTGGTAACAAAAACAACTCCCTGTATATCATGTTCATTATTGCAGACAACAACTGCAGACCCATCTATATTTGTTTTACCTTTCATGTCAGATATTTTCTTAAAACAGTCTTTTATGAGATGTCCTGTTTTACCACGGTAATAACATTTTCTAGCTGGCAACTTAGGTTTTGATTGATTTCTATTTTGATTTTTGAATTTAGGAAATTGAGGCTTTCCTTTCTTGTGTGAATTAAAATTACATTGATTAATCTTTTTGTTCTGATTCGCTTTTTCTCTTACATTCAAACCTTCCCCAAACTTAAGGTCTTTGGATTCTGTTTTAAGTTCAAGTTCTTTATTCCTTAGAGCTGATATAATAATATCAATAGTAAGGTCAGTTCTCCCATACTCTAATGCATTTCTCAGTTCTCTGTATTTTTCACCTAGTGCATTTAACAGAGCAACAACTTGTTGATCTTCAGATAATTCCTCTTCACAGTCAGTCAATTCTTGAATCAATCTAGTGAATTTATCAAAATTGTCTTCTAGGCTTAAGGAGGGATCAAATCTAAAATTATAGAATTGCCTAAGAAGATAACATTTGTTAGGCATAGATTTAGTCAAGTAGAGGGATTCTAATTTGGTCCATAAGGCTTGAGTAGTAGTAATTTCTCCAACTTTTCTTATTACACTATCAGACAGATGTAAGAAAATTGAATTCCAGGCAATCTTATCTAACTCCTGTCTCCTATATTCACTCATCTCAGCAGGCCATACCCCATTAATGGCCCCAGCACACCTCTGTTGTAGTAACAGAGCCCTTATTTTCTGGCGCAACAAACTAAAATCTTCAATCCCTCTCCAAATTTCTACTTCGAATTTTTGTGCAGTAGTCATGATCACATATAAATCCACAGATTCAAGTTTATATGCCACACAGGATATAGTAAGTACAGACAGTGAGAGTAAACAATAAAGATTTCAATAGAGCAATCTTATATTAAGAATGTGCAGATATTCAACAAGAGTAATGTAAAGATATAGCTACCAACTTGAAAGAGGGTCTAAGGGGTGATGACCTGTTCAACCCACTACTCCCTCAGATTCCCAGGTCCTCGCAGGAGACCTTGGACAAAGGAAGGTAGCAGAAGATCAATTACCTTAATGACCAACTCTATGTGTAGTATATTATCTAAACAGTTAACTGAAAAACTAAGAAAGTAAGGAACTTATACCAAAGATTGAAACACAGTATTACAGAATGAAGAAGGTAATTAAGGGAATACCAGAATTGGTTGCACAATCTAAGGTATCACACAAGAAGCCAATGAGTCACAGCAACTCATTGTGACTCAGCAGTAAATCACAAGAAATCAGCAGGAATCGGAATGAGCCGAGTTGACTCACTGCTACTCAGTACGAATCTTTATGAAAACATTACTCAGAAAGATTCAGAAGCCTCAGAAAACCAAGAAAATTACAGTAATCATCAGAAATAATGTCACAAAGAAGTATCACAAAGTACGCAGTTGAAAGATCCAGCAAAAGGTTGAACCGAAGGTAGATCTTGTAAGAAATTTTCACAAAGAGTACTCGATTTAAGATTTAACCAAAAAATCTACGATCTAGGGTTTTTAAAAAAACTTTAAAAAAGAAATTCAAAAAAACCTAACCCTTCGTAAACTGCTCTGATACCACTTGTTGGTCTCAGGATTATTATTTCATTCAAAAAATCGATTGCAGTAAACAATAAAGAATTTACAGAAACATAAAGAACACAAGAATTTTTGCCCCTAAGGGCTCGGATGTTCAGCCAAAATGCCTACTCACCCGTTGAGCATCTACAAAAGTAGATTAGGCTCAAATCCACTAAGAATCACAAAGAATCGATACAAAAAATGTATGAAGAAACCACAGTTCCTTCAATTTCAGTTTTCTTTCGCCTCTCTTTTATAATACACTCAATTTTCTACAATCTCACATATCGCATACCAAATACAACCCTAACATCACTCAGATCAAAGATTGTTTTCAGAAAGATGCAAAAATAGAAGAGTCCAGAAAACCCTAGAACCATTCACTCAGATTAGGGTAAAAGTGAAGAGTCAGTCCATCAAAATATCAAAGATCCAACGATCACAAAGGTGCCAAGTGTAAGGTCCACAACAGTCGCCCTTTATTAAGAAAAACGCGTTTCCAAAAAATACTTTTTATTTTCAACCATTTCAACTCATTGAATCAACCAACCCGGCAAGGCCCAATATTACTAAATTTGGGCCAGCCAAGAATAGAGAGGCAGCCCACCAACACATATAATAGACCTCAAATTTATTGAAAAAAATATGTAGTTTGAAGATTTTTTTTTTTTTTAATCCTTTTGGAAATCCAAGGGAATTTGTTCATTAATTTCGATTAATTTCAACTTCACAGTGGTAATCACTAATATGTTTCATTTTACAAAAGTAAGAGAACTTTCCAACAAGTAAAGAACGAGCGTGCTACTCTTAGAAAGAAACTAGAACATTACTTTCAGGTCCCTTACTTTTTCCCCTTTCACACTTGTACCACTCACTAGAAATGTTATCATGTGCATGCACACATAATTAAGATTATTAGAAATAGAGCCTAAAAGGGAAATTGTTTAAACTTAAAAGGTAACGATGTATAATTGTTTGAACTTCTTGCAGTTTGCAAGACAAGTCGGCACTGTTGAAAAGGCATGTCGTCTAAAGTAAGCAGTATTGCAGAGGTGTGATTTTGCAGTAGAAAGCAAGTAATCACATAATACTTTCATAATGCAATAAAAGAGAAGAGTCTGGTGGGTGTATGTGTCCCATACGAAATATGATTTTCCTTTTCGCTGATGTTTCTTGTGTTGTATTATATAAATATAAAATATCAACATAATTGAAATACCAACAATGTTTGAATAAAGGATGGTAGTGTGACAGAAGAACGAGAATCGAGAGCTAGCAAAGTGTATTAACAAATAAATAAAATAATAACTGACATTAACCATATACATCCTACACGAAAAATGTGAAATGCACTAGGGAAAATTTAATATTTATATACATTATATAAGAGATTAAGTAGATATGAATATTCGTAGATTTTTCTATATTTACTATGTAAAGAATAGTGTGGTTGAGATTTCTTAGTGAAATGTTATCATGTCCAATAGATGATTCTGAGTTGGTCAGTTTCTTGTGTTTAGAATATTTCATTATAGAAATTTGAAAAGAAAAATCTGGATCATTGGATTAAGTAGATTATAACCATCCATACAAAATGGCTTGCCTATAAATGGAAAAAAAAAACTCATTATATTTGCACATTCAAAGATTTAAGGCTCTTTTAAGTATAATATACAAAAATTCTCTCGAACTCTTGAAATCCCTGCACATGTTATTTTGATTTTCAACAAAGACATTGGTGGTCTCAAGATTAGAGGCTTTAGCCTCACAAGAAAATAGTCTTTCACAACATGTCAACAATGACAGCCCCTCCACTATCATGGTCTCTCTAGTATCACTGTCATCTACAGCCACTCCACCGCCATGGTCCCTCTATTTTTCCCTCTACATAGTGTTGGGGAAATGTACATCAATTACGTGCATATTATATTCACAAAAGCATACTGGTTATTTGCGTGATATCGAAACATAATTTCGACTTACCGAAATAGGATTTGAGAAGCAAAACATAAAAGTTACCGAATCTGAATGCATGGATATGGATTTATCCCTTTCGATTCTCGACAAAAGCAAATTATTCTTTTGATCGAACCTTGCAACATAAACATATAAACAATGTTAATCATTTCCCGAAATCAAAATATAATCAAAAGAAATCAAAAAATTGTAAGAAGAAAGATGCAAATGATGAATTTTTGGTCGAGACAACTGTTTGACACTTGGTCCTTAAAATGAATTTGCCCCACATCAGTGCTAACGGTTTTTCGACAATCATCTCCTAAGATACAATGACCACGTCAAATCATAGGAGCACTCCAAATGATTTCGACCAGCGAACTCGAACGGAATTCCCTCTCTACCAAGGAAATGCATGAAAATGTTATGAAATTAGAAAGGAGAGAATTGCAAGAGGAGAATGAATGCTCAATGCAATTGGTATACCCAAAATCATGTCCATAGGGTTCTATTTATAGATGTAGAAAGGGTGCAAATGAAGTAGTGTGGGCCAAAACATGCATCCTTTCAAAAAGTTGCAACACTTGGCCAAAACCTACATCCTTTCGGAAAGTTACAACACTTCATTTCTTCCAACTTTGGTATGCAATTTCTCATTCATCCGGAATTGGTTTCAAGATTCCAAATATACCACGACGATCTACTCGACGAGTAGAATAAGTTGGTATATTTACTTTTGTAATTTGACCATCGAATTAAGTCCGAATATTTGGTTGAAGTTGACACGTAGTCACACCTTTTCATTTTCCAATTTTACACACCTTTTCATTTTCCAATTTTTGGTTAATTATTTGAACCAATTCCTACAATCCCCCACATGAATGGAAATTGGGTATGTATATGCAAATGCGATGATATGATGCGATGTAGAAAGGGTGCAAAAAAATACTGAATCAGGGATGGTGGCTTCTGGCCTTGAACCTCCCTTAGTGAAATACTATCGGACTTACTTGGCTAATTGGTGAACCATAGGTCTTGAACCACTCAGCCTTTGGTGTAAGTCAAGACAAGAGTACTCACACAGATATCTTCCCTAAACCGTTCATGGTTTTTATGACCTGGTTCATTTTGGCCCTGAACCCTTCTTGGTTCTGCGAGTGTTTAGAGAATTTAAGCCTGGAATAATTTTCATTGAAGCGGCCACACTTCACACTCACATAGGTGACCTCATATTAAGAGTATTCTATCCTACTCCACTTGACTTAATCAAGATATAGGAATCATTAAAAGATTATCTTAACCTCTTTCAACTCTGCAGAAAGCACTTTAATATCATAGGAATGAGTTAGGAACTTATTTTCCTAAGTGCTTCGTGGAATCCTCATAACTTAGTTGTCCCTTTGAACCAAGATCTTGGGATCTCCAGTCAACAAGGTAGGGTTACCATTACAAGGACTCTAACGTAGTAGGCTTTACCTCATTCCTTTCGATATGCAATATTCTTGATCTCTTTTAGTAAATCTCTTTAAAGGTACCACGAGTTTACATTACTAAGATCAACTGCTTAATGGTATTATGTCTATGACTTATACGTCTAGACCTACCATTACATGTGACTTAGTATCTTATCAATTATTGCTAGCAAACGATCGATTTCATTTAATAGATACAAATTGTCACCACCAAGAAATCCTTTTATCAATTTTCAAACACGGTTGAAGGATTTCTATCAAACACTACACTAGTCAATCATTTTTACTAGTGGATTTCAAAATCATGGGTACTCAATATCATCATTGAAACATTACCGTGCATTTGAATTTTATGAATATTTTTCATATATTCCAATTGTTCTTGCATGTCTAAACAAACGCCATAATCGACTTTACGACCCATTTCATCCACTTTAGATTTAGTATATATCATCCTTATAATTAGTATAAGGGTTTTCTATCTTTTCACCTTCATAGGTATCGTTCTATGATTATAAGATAGAAGTAAATGTAACTGTTAAACTGAGTTACCCCTACAATTCCTCAATTAAGAATACATATGCAATCTAGTAACGTTGCATCCATAAGTTTTAAACTTTTCATTTAAGTTCACGAGCATTTCTGATAACCCCCACATCTTTGGGTTACAATTAAACTTAGGATTCAGCAACTTTTCCATAGTTCTATTCATTTATCTCTTAGATAATATCCGTATCGAATGCTTTGTGAAAGTCTATATATTTTCAAAGTAGTGGTCGTCAACTTGCATATAACGGACTTCAATCTAATTAATTTTGATCATCCAAATTAAACCAAGGCCATCATATAGACCAGCAATACTTTCCAAGCATAAACTAATTTTAATTGGTCTCACGATTGAAGTCAATTTCAACAGTGAAGAGGGCTAAGCATCTTGATTTACAAGAATTGCAGCTTCTCTTATCACATTGTGACATTTCACATGATAGTTTCATTTAAATAATAAGGTACATATTCACCTTATTCACCATATTCAAATTTAAACGAACGAATCAACCATAGGTTGAAAAGTTGTGTTTATTAAGAGACACAACCCTACAAAAGGACACACCTCTTAAATTAATCTCTATGAAAAGACACACTCATTGAAAAATAATCATACTAAAAGTCATGATTATTCATATGAAAGGACACACTTTTTCATCTAAATTGATCGTAGAATATTTCAAATAATTAAGTGACTTAATTCTCATAACTAAATAATTATATTCACATAAATCATCTCACTTAATTTCATGGGATTAAATGAGGCTATAAACATTAATCAAAGTTAGTATAATTTCAATAAGATATGAAATTTTAACCAACTAATTTACCATACCATTATCATATTCCAATCAAAGGAATCGTCATGAAAGTTTATATACTTTCATCAAATAATTGATATCCTTATATGTCCAATGGTTAGGAATAATTTCCTTATTTCCATCCATTCATTATTGGACTTGAGTTGGTTTTAACAATATCCAATTCATCATGACCAAAGTGAAGGAATAGCAACTTATATTCCAAACATTTATACATCCATTGATTCAAATTTTAGCAACATACGCATTTAATTATAGTCACACATGCTATCTGTCTTTCCAAATATTTTCATAAAATATATTACCACATGCATGCAAAAATCTACACATGCTTAAGGAAAAATGCATATGCAAAGATGAAGGAAACTCTATAATTACAGTTATCTTCAAACGTCTCCATTCGTATTTTCACATAATATTGGATTCCCATGCACACACTAATTCGGATTTTATTTTCATTTTATGATACAAATATAGCAGAATTTCAAATTGTAGTTTTTGAACAGAACCCAATTTGTTCCTTTAAGTGCGGTTGGCAGATTCGAAACAGAATAAACAATGCACAACGAATGCAAAATTCATCTTAAGATTGTTGAGAAAATTTACACCAATTACGTGCATATTATATTCACAAAAGCATACCGGTTATTTACTTGAAATCGAAACGTAATTTCAACTTACCGAAATAGGATTTGAGAAGCAAAACAAAAAAGTTAACGAATCTGAATGCATGGATATGGATTCATCCCTTTCGATTCTTGAACGAAAGCAAATTATTCTTTTGATCGAACCTTGCAACATAAACGTGTAAACAATGTTAATCATTTCCCGAAATCAAAATATAATCAAAAGAAATCAGAAAACTGTAAGAAGAAAGATGCAAGTGATGAATTTTTGGTCGAGGCAAGTGTTTGACACTTGGTCCTTAAAATGAATTTGCCCCACATCAGTGCTAACGGTTTTTTGACAATCATTTCCTAAGATACAATGACCACGTCAAACCATAGGAGCACTCCAAATGATTTCGACCAGCGAACTCGAACGGAATTCTCTCTCTACCAAGGAAATGCATGAAAATGCTATGGAATAAGAAATGAGAGAATTGCAAGAGGAGAATGAGTGCTCAATGCAATTGGTGTACCCAAAATCATGTCCATAGGGTTCTATTTATAGATACAGAAAGGGTGCAAATAAAGTAGTATGGGCCAAAACATGCATCCTTTCAAAAAGTTACAACACTTGGCCAAAACCTACATCCTTTCGAAAAGTTGCAACATTTCATTTCTTCTAATTTTGGTCCGCAATTTCTCATTCATCTGAAATTGGTTTCAAGATTCCAAATATACCACGAAGATCTACTCGACGAGTAGAATAAGTTGGTCTATTTACTTTTGTAATTTGACCATCGGATCAAGTCCGAATATTTGGTCGAAGTTGACACGTAATCACACCTTTTCATTTTTCAATTTTACACACCTTTTCATTTTCTAATTTTTGGTTAATTATTTGAACCAATTCCTACATATAGTTCTCTTTTCTTTACATACATACATAAGCATGGTGACAACGAATAACAATTATGGCAATAGTAGCAAAATCATAGGGAAGAAAAGACCCAAAACAAAAATTGTATGCATGCTTGGACATATTTCTCGCTTTGTGCTGACGGTGGAGAAGTACATAAGGTTTCTAGAATTAATATTCATGAAGAGAAATGTCATACTTTAGCAGCATAATCATCTGTCAAAAATATATCTTTTGATGTCAAGTTGGATTATGACATCACTGGATTCAAATCATGCATGTACTGAAGGCAGTAAGCTTCAGATAAATGCATAAGTTCTAAAATACATAATTTTTTTTTTTTTTTTTTTTTTTTTTTTTTTTTTTTAACAATCAAAGTAGGAGCTGCTACTAAGTTGTCTGAAAGTGTTTGGAGACTAAACATAACTTTAATTTTTTCTTAAGCTTAGCTAAACATACTCAAGTTGTGTTCTTGAGTTTTTTTTCCCTTTTTCTCTTATTTTGTTATCTTCAATCCAACAGTTCTTGGTTATCAATTACAACAATCAAGTTTATACTTCCAGCTTCTTACATTTTGTACAAGTAGGTCTCTCGAGTTCGGTCCAGTTATGCATGGCCATTTAATTCTTAAAACCTCACGCCTAATTTGTAACTTTTAACTGACTGTGCATGGAGTAGTATCAAAGTGATTATTCGCCCCCCAGGGCACTTCTCCACTGGCAAAGGACGGACGCTGTCAAATCTGGCAGAGCAGAGGTCGTGAGTTCGAAACATGGGGCTCTTGGAAGGCAAGGATTTATTCTTGGAAGGCAAGGGAACATTTGGAAGGCAATGATTTATTCTTGGAAGGCAAGTGGGAACTTGGAAGGCAAGGATTATTCTTGGAAGGCAAGGTGCAACTTGGATTGGCTTGCTTGGCACTTTGTCAGACCAGGTGGGGAGCGCTCGGACCCTGGCCAGTTGGAGGCACATCCTGCGATTAACCGGACTGTGTGAAGAGGGGCCGGATCACAGACCCAAGGATTAGTCTAGAATAGGACACCTTGTAAAAAAAAAAAAAAAAAAAAAGTGATTATTCACTTTGATGGTCCTAATGACAATCTTGCATGATTCTCTTGTGTATCTCACTGGTGGATTCAAAAAATTGCATGAATTGACTTGGGTTACAGGTGTGGTTCTAGGGGTATTGATCGCATCTTTTGACGTAATTGGTTATTCCTTTCCTCGGGATCAAATTGGTGATTGAGCGGTGAATTGTAACAAGTGTACCTTAAGCTATTCGTGCGCCTTTGGTAGACTTAATGTACGGAAATGCTAGTCTGGTACAATTCACTTTGACTCTTTTTTATACTTTACACACTTTTGTATTGTCACTTACTGTTGTATTTATATTAATGCACTTTCCAATGATACGTAAATAAGGTATTTCTGGTCCTTTATAGAAAAGACATATAATAGATATTTGTAATCAATCATTTATCACTTGTAGGAGATATAACAGTATTTCATTGCTACAAGTATGGATTATTGAAAATATTGAATAAATAAATTTAATGGTTATTGTGAAATGCAATATGAACTTAGATGATTGAGAAAGTAAATTGTAAAATAACAATATACAAAATATTTTTTTAAAAAAAATAAGATTATTGTACTTTTGATTAAAAAAGGTGAAAATGCATACAAAAAATTACTAAACACTCTAAAAGACATATATGGTAGAATCGTAACCATAGAATACAACCCTAATCAAAATGCATACATTTGTCTCATACACTATAGGGATGGTGAGAAGAGATTAATGATGGAAGCTAACTTTAGTTGGTTAATCCAAGCAATTTATTGATGGTCCTAATGACAATCTTGCATGATTCTCTTGTGTATCTCACTGGTGGATTCAAAAAATTGCATGAATTGACTTGGGTTACAGGTGTGGTTCTAGGGGTATTGATCGCATCTTTTGACGTAATTGGTTATTCCTTTCCTCGGGATCAAATTGGTGATTGAGCGGTGAATTGTAACAAGTGTACCTTAAGCTATTCGTGCGCCTTTGGTAGACTTAATGTACGGAAATGCTAGTCTGGTACAATTCACTTTGACTCTTTTTTATACTTTACACACTTTTGTATTGTCACTTACTGTTGTATTTATGTTAATGCACTTTCCAATGATACGTAAATAAGGTATTTCTGGTCCTTTATAGAAAAGACATATAATAGATATTTGTAATCAATCATTTATCACTTGTAGGAGATATAACAGTATTTCATTGCTACAAGTATGGATTATTGAAAATATTGAATAAATAAATTTAATGGTTATTGTGAAATGCAATATGAACTTAGATGATTGAGAAAATAAATTGTGAAATAACAACAGACATCTTGGACGACATTCTTGTGAATTAGTAGATTTTAATACATTGATTTTAATAATACTTTAAACACTCAATGGCACAGATTTTGACGACTCATACAATGTCAACAACAACATCATCTAAGAATGTACATCTAGATTAATTCTACATGCACTGATTGATAATTATTACACATTTTACAAAAACAGAGCAAATGATACCCATGCACGCACATTGGAATGATTTATTTAATGAATATATTTTTTTTTGTAGTTTGAGTGATTGGCGAGGCCACTTGAAACCACTCTTTGCCCCGAGCAACTGTTGTAGAATGCTATGATTCTGCATATGAACGTGAATCTTTTTTAGTACAAGGTTTTATATATTTTGTAGCTTTTATGTTTTATCCTTTTTCAGTACATTTTTTATAAGGTGTAGTCGTTTTAACTATTAAAACAATGCATCATATTACCTTCATTTAATTTCCTAACTCTCTCTCTCTCTCTCTCTCTCTCTCAAAGATACAATCATCTTTTTTTCTAGGGATATAATTTTCCATTTCACTAAAAATTTACCTTTAATGGTAAAATGACAGGAACCCCTATAAAGACCCATTGCTATAATGCAGAAAGATTGGTGACGACGTTGTCAAAAATCAACTCAAGAATCCTGAGCTGCAGACAAATTTCGACAAGAGTACAAGTAGTTTTGTAAGCAAAAAACTTTCTAAATTGGAAAAGAAAATCGAAGTCATATTTTCAAAATTGTCGATTTGGTGCCACATGGACCCCTCCACACAATGATTTTGAAAGGAACTTTTGAGTTCGAAATGCATTGCATATGTCTGATTGTTGACGTTCACACGAACTTTCAACTTCCAAACTTATTCTCAATACGTCGCGCCTCTTCTCACTTCAATGGACATTGTCCTTATATCTTACCACATCCACTCATCATTTATTAAGCAAAA
>NC_036254.1:23140179-23151047 GCF_002742605.1 Olea europaea var. sylvestris | reverse complement strand
GATGTTCTAAGCCATAAAAAGAGATATGAAATCTAGCAAGGGCTCTATTTGTTTGTGGAATGAGATGAGATTGATAACTCTTCTTAATTCACCCCTAATTTTGTTACTTTTTTCAGTGGATTTTTCATTTAGTTTTAGGTCTTATTTGATGTGAACCCACGTAGTAATTGAAGTTACGAAACCCACACTAGATTGAATCGAACCCAAGACAGCCAATTAAATCAAAGTTTGGATTTGATCCAAAATAATGAATAGGCAACCAACCAATCGCCTACGATGTATTGACCTCCTGATCACAAGATTTATGAATCTAACTAGGTTGTTTGAACGTTACAAGTATTAATCTTGATAAGTTCAGTGAATTGCTCAATGAAGAACAAAGGAATAGAAAGCAAAATTGCATGTGATTAATCTCTCAATAATATCTAAGCTCTTTTACAATGAAAATAATGAGCCCAATTTATAGAAACTCAATAAACCCTAGTTCAAAACGGAATTAAAATCTAGAAGTACAAAAAGATACCAAAAATAAGAGTTTTATTATAAATAAAAGATTTCGCGAACTTTAGAAAATCGTGTCACAGGAATGTACTATGCGGCAAGTTTAATAATAATTACATGGTTCATCGATCACCTAGTTGCAGAAATCTAGCCTATCATGATAAAAATAACGAAATCTAACAAAGTATGAATAAAATACATCACCGGGTTATCAAAACTTGAAGAAATCTTGTAAATCTCGCATCAATTCTTGTTCTTGCCTTCAAATCCACTCCAAGATGAATGTTTTTGCCTCCCAATTCATGCGGCTTCTGGATGTTTTGTTGCTATTTAAACCCGTCCAAATTAGGTTACGAAAGGAGTTACAATCATGTAAGGAAACTGCAAAAATCGGGAAAAAATTATACCTATGCGACCGCATAGGCATAAGAAAAATAGTGTTTTTAATCCCTGGAGGTTCACTCGCGACCGCATAGGTTTTATACTATGCGACCGCATAGTAGAGCTAACTTCTAGTTTGAGTCATTTTGGTCCTCAAGTTTCATTCCTTCACTCCTTGACCTCCTCTCTTGTTCCTAGTTGCTCCAATGTTCCCTTATAACTTCCTATTGGTGCTTGGCTTGATCAATTGCTTGATGTGTTCATCGGGTCAACTTTCAGATAATTGCAATTTGGTCCCTGAATTTTCATTTTGCTCCAATTTGGTCCTTTTTCGGCTCTTTTCTCCTGAATTCCATTATTTCCATAGAATTTCCTACATTGCATGAATTTGACAAAGTTAAGTAACAATTCAATCATTTTACTTGTATTTAAGTCATGTTTGTGATGTAAATAAGTGTGCAAAAACACACTTATCAATACCTAAGGTCTTTCATGAGCATATTGCTCATATGGGTATAGTGTCTCTTGAGGATATCTAGTTTCAGTGGGAGTTTATATTTTTGCTTTTCATATTTGACACATGTACTGTTATTTTGGATACGGTTTAAGGTTAAAGTTATTTTCAGTTATATAGTTATTTGGTTTATTATCTCTGAACTTGTTTAAAATGATCTCACTAAAGTATTAAGGTGGACCTGTTGGAAATAAGCATGTTACAGATCACATTACATGTAATTTCCATACTACACATCTATACTTGATTCATGTCATTCGGTTATATTGATATACGTGACCATTGATGGGTTTAGCTACGTGAAAGTAGCGAAAGTCACTTTAATCCTATGTTGATATGATTGATGGACGGGATTGTTTGGGGATACATTCGGTAATGATAGCAAAATTCTGAGTACTCATAAAGTTGTGTTTAATACACAATTATAAGGTGACACATATACCCCAAGTGGGAGATTGTAAGGATTTTTTAATCAATAGATGGGCTTATATATGTGAATAATTATGTGTTAAATTATAGGTTATCGAATTCGGTTGAGCCCAATTAAAGTGATCTAATAAGGCTTTGATTTTAGGCTTTAATGTATCTAATTAAAATGTGGGTTTACATATGTATAGAGACCGGGCCTAAATCCTAATTTTATGATGGGCCGAATTAGGTCAAAGTGCGTCCCTATATAAATAGGTTATGGTCCCCAGATCACACGCACGTATTATTCATTCTCTACTGCATCCCATCACAGAGAGGAAAAGGAGACTGCGTGTAGATTTGGAAGACTATACCGCGAAATTCATATTGCATTAACCATGTCTGATTCACGTACGCTTCCGCTTTAATTCTTGTATTTCTTGATGATTTAACATGAAAGATCCGGTAATTTAAAGCATCAAATTATGCAACATGACAAACTTGACATTTCAATTTGAGCTTATCCAATTCAACTTCTCAACTTTGTAATTTCCAAATCATCATTTTAGATAAGCTAACCATTCTTAACGAAGTTGTTTAATTAAGATTGCACATTCTTTAATGATTTGAAAGCAATATAACAATATACTCAAAATTGAAAAATACATATTGATGCAATGTTGAATGAAACTCACACTGGAACGAAACATAATTCACATAAGAAAAAATCACAATGCCTTCTAGTGCAAGTTTCTCATATCAAGAGTTGAAAAACTTGAATTTGTTGTGATTAACAATGTTCAACACATTAATCTCTTTTAGTACGTAAACCCCTTTGTAAAGAAAATGGATTAAGCCCCCGTTTGATCCTCATTAAATTCAATTGCATTACATTACATTACATTTTTCTCTCTCTTATTTTCAACCACACAATCTTCCATAAAATAATATTACACCTAAATCGAAAATTTTTCTTTCTCTTTCAACCACTCATTTTTCTAAAAAATACTATTTCCCCCATTTTCATTTTCAGAAAATGGGGGCCAAACGGGGACTAAATCTTGTGTTTTACCTTGGTATATATTACCTATGGGTTAAAGTCATTTTGCACATACAAAAGCTTCTCTAACATTCTATTGCTCTTTGCTCAATACTTATGCACCAACCTTGCGTACTAGAAAATCTTGGCCACATAAATAAATTGGTCAATTTTTGCAATTTGGGTTTTCTTGTAATTGCACTTGTAAAATGGCCACTTTTGTAAAATCTTCCAATATAGGCCACATTTCAAGTCCTTCACCCAATATTGGCTACTCCCGTCAATAAATTTACACTATCTACTAAGTTCGGTATCTATTTAGATCAACATTTTAACAACTATTTTGACATTTTAGCCCTTGTTTGACATCCATTAAATCAAGACTTTTTTTGTTCAAACTCATTTTCAACCTTCACACAATAAAATATTTTGCATCTAAATTAAAAACTTTTTCATACTTTTAACTACCATTCTCTAAAAATCACTATTTCAAAACTCATTTTCCACCAAAAAAAAAAGAAAAAAGAAAATTATTATTTTCTCTGGTTGGTGGAAGGACAAATGCCCAGGAATTCAAAAAGAAAGATCTCCAGAGGTAAATATCTGGGAGAAACAAATGTTGTTGCCTCTCTGCTCCTCCTACCTTTGCTTATCCTGCTTGGGTGGGATCGAAGAGATTCGCCGGTAGTAGATAAGGGAGCGAAGCCAAAGGCTAGTCTATAGCCCAAAGAAAACCCCATCCCTTTTAGATATCTCTTTTTACTCTATATATGTGGGTATAGTGGCTCTTCAAGCTCTTTTTTAGAGTATTTATATTTATACCGGGACCAATTTTCTCAAATAGACCTTTTAGGCCGAATCTCTCATAGGAAAACCAAAAAAATGTACTAAGAACTCCGATAAGTCTCACATAAGCTAATGTCAATCTGTCATTTTTTGTATTTAACAGATAGTACGAGTGCTGCTTTCAGATGCACGTTGTAGAGAAAAGTGAGATTCAGACAAATTGAAAAATCAAGGGACAGAAAAGATCATGCCTTTAACAAGGCATACCTTTTTCCAGAAATAAAAGAGTCTTCCCATGAGAAGCTTAGCAGAAATAAAAAATGGATTAAGGTCAAAGGTACTTCCATTCCCTCTTATTGAGACCCTAGAGAACTCTGTAGAAAGTAAATGATGGATATGAAGCAGCATAAGACGATTTTGCAGATTAAGAAATTTCAGTTTCCAAGCTAAATTTCCATTCCATCTTTTGGAAGTTGATTATTAGGTTGAGTTTGAAGCTCTTTTAAGCCCTTTCTTTACCATTTCAAGAAGGCATCTTTGGATCGTCGAACTTTTAAGTTCATATAGTGAAAAGCTACTCCATGATCAATACTGATCTACTTTAGTACGAGATAAATGAAATAAAAAGCAACAATCTAAAGCATTGGTACCGTCTATTGGAATGCCTCTTTCTTCCCCTTGTCCTTTCAGCTCGAGCTCACAGACGTATATGCAATGGAATTCTTGAAAATGTTCACCGCTTATTCTTTGAATGTTTCGAAGAGGTCTTCTCCTTTCACAATTTGGTGTTCTTCCGGTCCAATGAGCGAAACGCTGGAAACTTCAATACTTCCCCTCTTAGAGTGCTATGATGGGATCCATCCCTACTAAAGCGGCTTAGACGTCAGAAAGCTAAAACTAAGAAGATGACATATAACTCATTGTGCATGAATTGTGCAAGAAGTTCTTTCATATAAAATGCCGTACAACTCGAAGGACTTGATCTTGGGTTTTGGAATTGAAATCCCTATTCTTCTTAGGCTTAATGAATACGCATAAGGAAGATCCACCAATGGGCATAGGTAACCAATCCAGCAATTATTCTTCTTCAACTTGACCACATTCAAGGTCAATAAAATTGGCGTGTTTGAATGATGAAAATTGACTTTTCGATTTCTTCACCACTATTTTTTTAGTTAGGGATTGGGTAACCTATTAAGGAATTTCTCCTCTCTCCTAATCACTGGGGTTCAACTGATTAGGCAATTTTTCGATTGAAATCGCTCACTCCGCTCACCTTTTCGAGCCACACCCTGATTGCTGAGGTAGGGCTCGGCCTTCGAACCATACGTGGGATGAGTTTCTGCCTCTTATAGCTTGGGCCGAAGACTGGGAAAAGTTTGGGAGAGATGAGAAAAGCTAGTAACTATCGATTGGGGCGGGGATTGCTCGGCAGCTAGGTCAGATTGGGGCAAGAATGTTTGAGAACATCTTAACCAACTTAGGGGACAAGGGGCGAAATGACCTCTCCCCAATTGCCTTTCAACCCACGAGAGTATACAATGACAACTTCCGAACATGAGTGCTTGATCGTGAGGCTATCTGTTGAATGTTCGATGGCGCCTTGCTCATTTTAATGTATGTCAAACACGGGCTTAACAATTACATGAAATAAATTTTTGGATTTAAATTTTTAGCTCAAAGTAAGTTTCAACATTTATTTTTCTTCTATTTCATTGCTGACAATCTCATTTGCTTGGGATAGATTCTGTTTCGTCTTTTTGTACAAGAGCTTCTTTAAGAAGCCATATTGGTCAGCTTCATATGAAAACTCTTCTAATTAATCAAAGTTCTTTTATAAAATGATCTAAATTGGCACGAAACCTTCTTTTCAATCTTAAAGTATACGTTTAACTTTTCAAAAAGTCAGGCCAAACAAGCCCTTACTAAATCACCAATGATTGTAAAAAGTATGTAATTATGGAAAAGATATATAGAATATATAATTCTTCAAATAATGAATTTAAAGAGATCGTTAATAAATAAAGTCGAATGAGAAGAGTCTCGTCCATAAGATTATTTTACTATTTTGATTTGACAAGTAAAAAGTGTTTGTTATATAATACCATAGAAATTTCTACGAGCGATAATTTATTCTCAATTTGCATAGAGAAAGGATAGTAATTGATTATCCCTCCAAAAATTTACTACTTCTTTTTTTGGTATGCAAACAGACATCAAAAAAGAAAAAGAATTATGTATGAAATCTGATAAAGTTAATCCTTGTCAAATCTGCCAAAAGAAGAGAATTAATAAAAAAGGGGAATTTTCTAAAATAACAAGAATATTATTCTACATTTCTCCAATATTTGCAAGGTGATTTGCGCAATGTTCCCTCATCTAAAAATATGCAATGTTGCAATATTGAGATATAAAAACAAGAAGCAGCAATCCTTTAATAGAGACAGTGACACATTCAAGAATATAGGTGAACACGAACAAATCCAGATAAACAATGGCAGCAACTAGACGATCTCTTGAGCGAGTGTCAAGCAGTTGCCCAATATAAGGAAAAAAATCGACGGAGCCAGCACAAGAAGCCATAAGAGGTTGCCAGGTGCTATCTCCATCCCTGAGTAGAGATATGTTGGATTTTTTTTTGTAATCTTTGCATCTGTTAACAAAAATACTTCTTCTATCGAATCTACGTCAAGCATTGCACTTCTCCAACTTTTGTCCCCAATAATAGGCCTTTAAAAATATCCTATAATTCCATTGTTAAGCTCGATGCATGTCCTAAGCTCGCGATAAAGCATGAAATCCATTTTCCTTGGCATCCTTTGATAAGCCCTTCAAATACCATCTAACCTGGATTTCCTTTTGAACATCCATATGTATTGAGTTCGATTTTACATATAGGGAAAAGCCAATGCATTAGTTTACTTTGTTTAGAGATTGAAGACATATTGTCCATTGAGAAAGTGCGTTGAACATCATTTTTAACTTTCATATTTGCATGCATAGGGTTGAGGGGAATGCCCTTCAAAACCTTTAAATTTCTTTTTCTTTTTCTTTTTTTCAATTTATCCACATAATGCAAGGCAAGTGTACTCCAATGAATACTATTAATAAACGACATCCTTTTTTCTTGAAATTCAAAGGCAATGAATTTGTGAGATCTGTTATATCACATTTTATAAACAAGAGCAACTAAAGGTACTCTCGTCTAGAATATTTAACTTAATGCATGTTGCTAATGTACTCAACACGATCCATTTTCGACGAACAAAACCAAAATTAGTCATCTGAAGCATCTAAGGCTCGACAGATGCTAAATTATATACGCAAAATATGTTGAAAAGTACAAACTTAATGCAGGCCGCTAATGCATCCTACAAGATCCATTTTGAACAAACAAAACTAAAATATGCTTTTTGTTTAATTCCCTTTAAAACAAAATAATTTATTTCTCACACTTATTTTCAATTACAAATTCACACAATAAAATATTTTGCAAATCCAAATTTTTCCTCTTTTTAACTCCACATTTTCAAAAAAGGAAAAAAATCACTATTCAAAAAGTTATTTTTACACAATAATGACCTCAACACAAGCTAAACTTTAAATAAAAAAAATGCTGAAATGTACTAACTTAATGCATGTCGCTTGTGTACCCAACAAGATCCCTTATGAACAAATTGAACCGAGAATAATTCCATAGGTACAGGGAATTATTGACAAAGTAATACAGGTGTTGTGTTGGCAGCATTTGTGTGATGTAATTTCTGTATTTGTTGTGTCAAAAATCAATGCAAATCTGCCAACTGTTCTCTTTAAAAATTCTATCAATTTTTTCTATACTCGTAGCAACACTATTGGACCAAACCTAAACTCATCTAAAAACTATAAAGTTCATCATTAGCCATATGACACGCGTTCTTTTAAATAATATATTTTTAAACAGTAATTTGATATCATTTCAGTTATACGTTTTTCAATAAAATAATGTTACACGTTAATTTAAAATTTTTTCTTAATTTTTATTCATATATTTTCGATCAATACGTGCATTTTTATAAAAATAATGTGAGTCAAACAAGGAATATTAGGGGTATTCATTTTGTATTTCAGTTTTGTGTTTTGAATTTTGAATTCATTTTGAGTGTTTATTTTGAAATTGTTAAAAATGCGTTCTTTTTTATAGTTTCTCAAAACAAAAAAATGAATTTATTTATTTATTTATTTTTTGAGGAGGTGGTGTGGTGATTCTCAAAATTTAAAAAAAAAAAATTAAAATTAAAAATTTTTTGAGGTGGTGTTGTGGTGATTCTCACAATTTCAAAAAATAAATAAATAAATAAATAAAATAAAATAAAAGTGTTTCCCGCGTTTTCAATTTTTTCAAGTTTTACACTGAAAACGTCCAAAACGACAAAAAAGTCGTTTTGTGTTTTCTTCACAAATTTTTTTTCGTTTTCGAAAATTCGTTTTCAAAAATAGGGAAGAGAACACGTTTTCACCGTTTTGAAAAATCGGGAAACAGAAAACGATCGGAAACTGTATAGAAACTGTAAAGAAACCTGAGGTCATATCTTTCATAAGACGGTAGACTATAGTCGTCAATTGACTGTCAATTTTTCATTAGTTTTTGGCCAAAAAATCAGTGTTGGGGCGTAACCTATGATTCTCACACATCGCAACTTCTCCTTCTCCAGTACAAAAAGCTGCGCAGATGCAAATATAAATGTATTTCATTCCAATTAAGTTTAGGTTTTAATTTTGATCCTGGGTTTGCAGTTAAGCAATTCTCTTCTCCAGGGTTTCAAAATTAAAATTTTCCAACCCGAATTCTACATCTCAATTATCCAAATTCGTTAAAAATTTCCAATTGTAAATTAAGTTTCTGTTTTGGGGTTTTAATTTCTCTCTCGATAGAGTAAAAGTTGAACCTTTTTCTAGCGGAGTTGTAGGCGGATAACTGCAATGGCTTCGTACAGGCCATTCCATCCACCGCAACAGTCAACATTCGCTCCTCCAGCCCCAGCTCCGCCAAATCAAAGTCTTCTTCAGTCTTCAGCACCACAGCCAACGCAGGGCAATCAGTACCCTAAAAACTGGGGCCCTTATGGCGGCAAAGAGGGTTCCGCGTACAATCAGAACTATGCTCAGATGAATCTGAGCTCGAATTATCAAAATGCTGGCTACAGATCATCATCCCAACAGCATTTTACCCCTCCTCCAGGAAACCAACCTCCGCCACCGCCTCAACAGCAGCAGTTTCCGTATCAGCCACCGCCGCCGTCAGAGTCTTCTTCATACCCACCACCCGTCCCAGCTCCTCCAGCCTATTACCCACCTTCTAATTATTCCCAGTTCAATCAGCCTCAATCTTTGCAGCCTTTACAACCACCACCACCACCTCCTCCTCCTTCATCCCCTCCACCACCGCCACCTCCGCCGCAGCCCTCTTCTCCTCCCCCACCCCCTTCTTCAGGACTTCCTGCTAGATTGGGCACAGAGAACAAGCATGCAGGTGAGAAATCAGGTCATAAAAATCTGGGAACTTCATCGAAACAGCAACAAAAGCCCTCCTTGCCGCCTATTGGCCCAGCTCAAAGATCAGGTAGGCAAGGGCAACCAGGTAGGGTCGAGACAGAGGAGGAGAGAAGGTTGAGGAAAAATAAGGAGTATGAAAAACTAAGGCAAGAGGAGAAACACAGGCAGCATTTGAAGGAGTCTCAAAATAAAGTGCTGCAGAAGACGCAAATGATGGCCACTGGGGTGAAGGGGCACGGGTCTATTAGCGGATCACATATGGGTGACAGGAGGAGTACTCCGTTACTAAGCAGTGACAGAATTGAAAACCGATTGAAGAAGCCGACAACCTTTATCTGCAAAATGAAGTGAGTGCATTTGAGATGTCAAATTGGATTTTGATGTTAATTTTACTGTAATTTTGCCCTGATAAGATTAAAATGCATTAAGGTAATGATTTGCAAATATGGTTTTTTTTGTAAAATCTAGGTGCTATTATAATCAATTCTTTGTAAGTGTGTTATTTTCGTGTGATTTAATGCGAGTTATGGCATCGAATTGTATCCTGGGCTATACTTTTAGTAATTTTCCATATTTGAATTGATTTTAGCAATCTAAGGTAAGTGTATGCATAATTGAGTGTGAGTTCAGTGGTTTACTGTCGTATTGGTGTGTATCTAGTGTGTTGTCTGTATTTAAGATGTCAAAATTGTTAAGGTTGCATATTGCCGACCTACAGTTACAGTTATTTTGTTGTACATTTGCATTTGATTTCAGTAATTTTGTGCACTTTATGTTTCAATGTGTGAATTGGGCGGCTTATCATTTTACTGATATTTGTCCACTAGTGGATTCAGTATGTCAAATTGTTACGACAATTCGATGCTCAACTCGGGAATCTTACACATTGGAATAGTAGATGACCTGGATATCTTTCTGTACACATGTTGTGTTAGGTGAACTAGTTCACGCTGCTTCTGTATTTCCACATCGAATCCCAAGTTTTGCATATTGAGTTTAGTCCCATTGGAGATTGTATCTGAGTTCAAGTTAAGGTGAGGGTCTAAAAGCATCTCTAAGAGACTTATGTATTTTAAAAGAGCATCTTATGTATAATAAAAGTCATATTTCAATTAGACAATAAAAATTTTTATATACTCCAATAATGTTCTCTATTTTGACTATTCATTTTGTTTTTTTCAACATTGGTTGATTTTTCTCCATCTTTATTTAATATATTTTTTATATATCAATGGCCAATCAATTCAAATAAGATTTTAATATTAATAGAGTATTGAAATTTGTGCCTTAGTAAATGTAATCATTTTAAAGTAAAAATAGAATGTGAGTTTTTTGAAGAGTCAAATCCACACTATATTTTAAAAAGTTAGAATAGAGATCCTTTTGAAGCTTTTTTTAAGTATTAACTCTTTAAAATAGATTATATTGTTTTTACAGAATCTTTTGGAGATGTTCTAAGCCATAAAAAGAGATATGAAATCTAGCAAGGGCTCTATTTGTTTGTGGAATGAGATGAGATTGATAACTCTTCCTAATTCACCCCTAATTTTGTTACTTTTTTCAGTGGATTTTTCATTTAGTTTTAGGTCTTATTTGATGTGAACCCACGTAGTAATTGAATTTACGAAACCCACACTAGATTGAATCGAACCCAAGACAGCCAATTAAATCAAAGTTTGGATTTGATCCAAAATAATGAATAGG
>NC_036254.1:23128827-23132381 GCF_002742605.1 Olea europaea var. sylvestris | reverse complement strand
TCCCCCCCCCCCCCCCCCCCCCCCCGGGGGTTTTTTGTGTGTTTTGTTCACATTGCCTTGTATGTTGGAGGTGATTATTTATAAGAAGCAAAAGACCAAGTTACTTTCACCATGTCCATGTTCATATCTGTTTTGATTAGAACTTTTTGCCTAACAGAGAGATAATAGAGCGAAGGTTTCTGTAAAATCATGTCCAAATGTATGTATTTCGTCTCCAGGTCATGATGGACAAACTAGAATTTCAGTATTACAAGTATTTCTTGTTATCAACATCACATAATTTTCAGAGAAATGAAACATATTTCTAAAAACACGAGAAATATCAACTTGCTTGGCATCATCGAGTTCCTATAGATTATGAAATATGACCAAGAAACAAAGAACGATAATAAAACGCAGTGTAATTTTTCAGTTCTATGCTTCAGATAAATCTACATTCTCATTGCCAGAAACTCGAGACGAGTCTTGCACTTCTTCGCTATCAGACGGTTGAGATTCATGCTTTGCTGCAGCTTGCAACACCCTGCTTTGGACATCAGCAGATGAGGGAGAGGTGGGTAGTCCATTACGGTTTGTTTCTAGCTTGCCAGCAGCCCATAAAATTGCCTCACCTCCTCGTCGAACAGGAGCTAGCACTAGACTGAAAAGTGGAAGACCGCAAACAACATTAGTTTACGTCGAGCAGAACTCTTAAGACATAGTCACAAGGAATGGGAGATACTAAAATGATCGACTTGAGCCCTTGACACTAAATTCAACAAGGGTCGAGCACCTAGGAGGCCTCAGCTCGACTCCACCCATGCTCAACCAACTTGATCCCGTCGAGCAGAGGATAGGAGCCATAAGTGAAGAGAAAAGGGCTCTGATATGTTTATATAACAAGGATAAACAATGACACTGCTATGGCTGCAAACATTGATGACAATCATATAGAATCCAAGTTGCCCTCCTAAGAAACGAGTAAGATTCTCTGATTAACTCAAGAAAATAACTGCATATATATATATATATATATATATATAGAGAGAGAGAGAGAGAGAGCCTGAGGAGGAGGTGGAGGTGCAGGTGCAGGTGGTTTACAGGAGCTTTTGAAGAAGAAGATGAAGGTGATGAATACATAGCTACACACCTGCACGCCAATATATGTGTATATGTATAACAGAGAGAGAGAGAGAGAGAGAGAGAGAGAGAGAGAGANGTAGTTGGAGCGTGCAAATTGGGAATCTCCTGCTTTGTTCTGTCACCTTTGATCTACTCAGTTATAGGGAGGGATAAAGGAAGTTGAGATGCGTCATTTTCTGAAATGCTATACTAGAAAATGAATATCTTAGAGCTTCTTAACAGCTATCAAGTTTTCTACATTTTTTGGTACATGTTTCAATCTGCTCCTTGATTTTTCTTTCTCGAGTCATTTGTTCCCACCCCCCGGTTTCAATTGTTGGCGGACTCTCGATATCTAAATCCTATATAATTGAAAAAAATTTGTAATGATCATCTCCTTTGCAAGCCTAGTTTTTATTCCTAGGATAACCTCCTGGTTTCTCAGTTACTTCTAATTTCGTTAGATGCTAAGGGAAGAGTTTGTTCAGATAGTTTTATTGATAGATACTTAAAACTCTACCGGGGATGTTCTTTGACAAGCAAAGATTGGAGTATATAGGATTAATGCTGGAACTTTAATTTATCCATACACTGTATGGGCAATTATGAAAAGTTTTATGGCTTCAAGCTCGAGTACAGACCGACACTTTAATTTATCCATACACTGTACAGGCAATAATGAAAAGTTTTATGGCTTCAAGCTCGAGTGCAGACCGACCTGATAAATTTTTGTCATACATGGTGCCATCAATTGGTGAGGTAAAGAATTTTAAAAAGTGAAAAATGTTCTAAATATTTTATTGATGTAGCGATGATTTTTGCTGAGCTAATTTGGTGTGAATGGTTGCAGATAAAGAAGGATATGGATGACGAAAATGAAGAGATTTCTTATTCATGGATCAGAGAGTATCACTGGGATGTACGTAATGTAGCTTATTGTCAGTTTCAAATGACTTTTACTGCAGCTGTTTGCATAACGTATCTTGATAATGGTTCCACAGGTTCGAGGTGATGATGCAGATGACCCTACTACATATCTGTTGGCATTAGGCGAATCAGAAGCCAGATACCTGGTAAGTTTATAATTTTTAGCTTGTAAATTCCATAGAGGGTGCCTCTTTGTTCTAATTCACGTCGAACTTAATGTAGCCTGTTCCAACAAAGCTCATGTTAAGAAAAAAGAGGGCGGCAGAAGGAAAATCAAGTGATGAAATTGAACAATTTCCTGTGCCTGAAAGAGTGACAGTTCGGAACAGATCCACTGTTTCTGCCAGAGAATTGAACGATGCTGAGGTTTTGTTTGATGTTACTCTTGATTCTTCGATTCTGTTCATTATTTTAGCTATTATATCAATATCGTCTCATGGCGTGCTTATTAGCAGGATTATATACCTTCAAAGGGAAGATTCAGCGTGGATGGAAAGGGTGTGCACCACATTGATGCTGATGATCACTATAGTGGAGCTGAAGACTATTTATCTGAGTAGTTCCTTCTTTTATACTGAACAATAAACTGTAATAAAAAAGATTTGCTCAAAAATTAAAAAAATTAAAAATTAAAACTATAAAAAATAAAAACTATAATTTAAAAGAAAGCTTTGTAGTAGGACTTGTGATCTTGAAATTTTAATTTTTGTCTTTGGACCTAAATTTGGCAGCATATATTTTCTTGATTTGACTACCCCCCCCCCCCCCCCCCCCNAGAGAGAGAGAGAGAGAGAGAGAGAGAGAGAGAGAGATGATGTTGAAGAAGAGGATGGTGATTATAAATTTATGCAGACATGGCAGGGATGTTTTGGGTTATTAGTTTCGCTTTTGTGTTGCTTTTGTGTTCCTCCTCAAAGTTCGTTAATATACAGAATCACTTGCTGTCTCATATTTTCACGATTCATAACATATATGAATAAGAATACTAATACATACAAACATGATGCAACATAATTGTTTGCATATAAATTATGAATTAAACTCTTACCTCACATCCCGTCGAAAATCTTCTGCATTCTCATATGAAGCCACTCGTCGATATACAGTCTGACAATGGTTAGAGTGGAAAATAAGGGCAGTGGTGAATGGAAATTTGCAATTTCAAGCAAGATGGAAGATAATTTCCACTTCCTTTTTTCTGCTTTGAAACGGCACTACTACTTTAGAAATATGAACCTAGCATGTAGCCTTGGAAAAGAGGACAAATTATAGGTTCTAATGATATGAAAAGTGTTTCACAATCTAGTAGCATTTTTGATCAAATTATAGATATCCTTTTGCATCCAAGAAAACTGTCAAAACTAAATTATTGGATCAAAAGATCATATTTTCGTGAAATGGGCTGGCAAAAATCTGATGAAGAAATAACAGTACGAGATCAGATAAATTGATCAAGAGGACACAGGACGAGACAACTGTCAGTTCTAAACTATGCCAAACCCATATATCAAACAAATCAAAAAAAA
>NC_036254.1:23128241-23128727 GCF_002742605.1 Olea europaea var. sylvestris | reverse complement strand
AACATGTCTGTTTGGCACAATGATCAAATCTCCTTTTACTTGAAAAGGAATAAGTCTACATAAATATTGGCATAATACATAGTAATGTATATAGACCCATGTTAATTAATGCTAGATAAAGTTTCTCTTATGTCATCAATTATCATGTATACTTGATGAAATCCAAGCATAAAGTTTTTGAAATGTTCAAATGATTCAAGTTAGAAGTAGAGAAACAAATAGGTAAAGATACATTCACATTAAGATCTGATCGAAGTAAGAATATCTGAAAGATAAAATTTAGATTATCTAAGAGAGAATGAGATTCTCTTGCAATGGACTCCTCCATATACACTGCAGCATAGTAGTGTATCTAAAAAGAGGAATCGTTAACTATTAAATATAGTGCGATTAATAACAAACCATGCAAATCTCCCAAAATTGTTTTGGGGTCATGCATTGATTGCAGTGTGCAACACACTAAATCATGTCACATCTAAGTTGGTT
>NC_036254.1:23116137-23118252 GCF_002742605.1 Olea europaea var. sylvestris | reverse complement strand
TTTAATTTCAACACTTTGTCCTCATTTCCTTTTATTATAAAGCAAGGGGTTGTTGCACATAGACCTCCTCTTCAAGATAGCCAGGCTGACTTGACATCCATTTTGAAAATCTTCCACTTGTTTTGAGCAACCAAAGAAACTATCAGTTCTATGGTCTCTGACCGAGCTACTGGAGCGAAAACTTCTTTATAATCAATGCCTTGACGCTGTTTGTATCATTTCACCACAAGTCTTGCTTTGTATCATTTTATCTTTCTACCTTTCCTTTGTATCTTTCTACCTTTCCATTTAACTACGATGGCAGCATATCCCTTGGGAAGGGTTGTTAATTCCCAAGTGTTATTCTTCTTAATTGCTTCGATTTTTTCATTCATGGCTTTTCTCCATTTCTCATCCTCAACAGTTTTATTAAAACCTATGGGCTCAATATTTGCAAACAGACAAAAGAAAGTAATATCATCAATTCTCTTGATTTCTCAATACATATCATCAAGCCTACTTATACGTAAATGCCTTTCACTTGAACTTCCTTCAAAAACATCAATTTCACCACATGATGGTGATGTTGGGGGTGGTGGTCTCACGTCTTTCTCCAGTGTCATCTTCTTCCTCCAAGAAAGGAAGAAAATCATAGCTATCTTCTTGAACATGTCAATTCCATGTTGCTTCCTCATCAAAATCCACATCTCTACTAATAAGCATCTTCCCATCACTTGGATTACAGAGTTTGTAGCATTTTGTTCTTGAATCATAGCCAACGAACACACATTTTTTACTCTTCTCATCAAGAACATGGGCATATGCAATGCATCCAAATACTTTCAAATGAGATACTGCTGATTTTCTCTCATTTCATGCTTCAAGTGGAGTCTTGTGAGCTAAAACCTTTTGTGGCACACAGGTTCAACAAGTAAACAACACAATTGACAGCTTCTGCCCAAAATTCTTTTGGCATTTTATTTGTCTTCATCATACTCTGATACCACTTTGTAGAAAATAGAAGTGGACTTATTAGGAGGAAATAATTTTCTATTCAATTGTGGACATGTCTTCAACTCAAAATTACATAGGTATTTATATGACTTCCTATCACATAAGTTCATCCTCTCAATTTAATTCTATTCCATGCACCACACTTTATTAAGTACACATTAATTAACAATACATGCATATATGAACCACAACAAGGTGCATATTAATTATTTCAAACTTCTAAATTCATTAAACTAAATTAAATAGGTTAAATGCATATTTATTTTTCTAACAATATGTGAGGCCTTGTAGAAGGGCCCAAGGCATTGTCATCCCGGACCTGTGTGGCTACAATACTAGCTACTTCAGGTTTACCTTCAACATTGGTGCTAACAACATCATACACTAGGTGAACTCCCAAGTAATGAATGTGGCCAGTAAAGTGAGTTGAGTTGTCTAAAGTCACGAGGTCAGTTCAGCAGAAATGCTGGTGAGGACTGGCTAACGATTGGAGACTTGTAGTCCATGTGCTCCAGACAAAATGTTCTTAGACATTTGGAGGTTCTCTTTTCACAAAGAAAAAAAAAGGATATTGTAAAATTTGAATAATTTATATTTTCATCTTGGTCTCCTGAGCTGGCCCCACATGGGCCACTGCCAAGTTACATAATGATCAATAGCTAGTCTAAGAGGACGAACACAGTCCAAACTCCTAGGGAGGCAACAATGGCAAATTTTCACAATGACCAAAACTTATGTCGTGAACTTCTTTACCGAAGAAGAAGCAATGGTGGTGGGGAATAAGTAGTGGAGGTCGAAAAATCAATGTAATGTCTTGTATCCTTTACCGGTCTACAATATAGAAACATCTATATAGCTTGGTCTTGTCTTTTGTCTCTTTCATTCGCCTCGAACCCTCTACTTCCATCTATTGATCTGAGTGACAGAGCTCCTCCCTATGTGACTGACATTGGCAGCTCTAGTTGGTACTCCAAATACCTAAGTTATGCTAGGTTGCCCTCACCAAATGTGGTTGACACAATCACTTAACACCTCTATCTTCATGCCTTTAATTGAGGATGAGGATTTAATGTTTTAGCCCTTGTTTGACAATTAGTATTTTCAAACTCTTTTTTTTTTTTT
>NC_036254.1:23079575-23109530 GCF_002742605.1 Olea europaea var. sylvestris | reverse complement strand
GTTTTAACAATTTTATAGAACGTTGCAAAAAACGTGAATGATGTAAATTTTTTGTAACAGTGAATGAATATTCGGTCTAATAGATCATTTTGTAAATTATTAAGGGGGTGTTCTCTTTGTGTTTCAATTTTGTGTTTTGAGTTTTAAATTCATTTTGAGTTTTGTGTTTTGAGTGTTTGTTTTGAAATTGTTGAAAATGCGTTCTTTTTGTTTGTTTCTCAAAACAAAAAAAATGAAATTTTTTTTTTTGAAATTTTGAGAATCACCACAAGATTACCTCAAAAAATAAATAAATAAATAAATAAATAAATAAAAAAAAAAAAAAATATATATATATATATAATAATTTTTAAATTTTTTTTTTTTGAAATTTTGAGAATCACCATACCACCTCCGAAAAAAAAAAAAAAAGTGTTTCCCGCGTTTTCAGTTTTTTCAAGTTTTACACTGAAAACGCCCAAAACGACAAAAAAGTCGTTTTGTGTTTTCTTCACAAATTTTTTTTTCGTTTTCGAAAATTCGTTTTCGAAAACGGGAAAGAGAACACGTTTTCACCGTTTTGAAAAATCGAAAACAGAAAACGGCCCGAAAACGGTAAAGAGAACAGGGCCTAAGTGATTGAAAGTTTAATCGTCTAATGATTTTTTTGAATTTATTTGGAGATAAATTTTTCTAGACATTTTATAAGTTTTTTATTAAATAATTTTCCTCTTGGTCAAAAATAATAGTAAAAATATAAATAATATATGACATATTAAAATGTGATCTTTAACTAGAAGAAAAAGCAAACACTTATTGCGAAAAATAAAAGAAGTTTGCAAAATATATTGAAAGTAACGGACAAAGTACATAGCAAAAACTTAACAACAAAGTGCAATCGAGGCCTTTTACAATATGGGTGAGTGTTGTGAAAGACTTACTACATCTTTTTTGTCTGTAACCAAAAAAAAAAAAAAAAGATTGTAGCAAATTTTTCAACCATCTATAGAATTTTTAGCAACAAATATTTATTATAGCAAAAAATAGACCCTATTGCATTACAAACATTTTGTTGCAAGAAATAAAAAAAATTTCACCATAAGTTTTCACCAAAAATATTTTGGTGCCTAACACCTCTCATGTTTTTGGCTACAAACTCTATTATTTCTTGTGTATTCTCACATTTTAGGACAATTTTTAATGTCGTGTTATATTTTTTGGTATTTATTTTTTTCATATATGTCTTTGCGACAAACTTAAAAGATATGTCACGCTAAATTACTTATTGCAACAACTTTTTGTATATTGCGAAATATTTTTTTTGCATAATCACATTTTTGTTGTAGTGAAAAATGAATCTAATGGTGAAAAAGAGGAACTATTTTTCAACCGTCTGAGAAACTTGGAAAAAGATTTTTTGACTCAGTACAGTGAATCATCAAATCCTTCATCAGTGTCTCATGGAAAGCACAGCTCAATCACTGATAGACGTTTGAGGTGGCTCTACCAATTGCATGATGTTATTTAACTAATCTTGTCAGATTTCATGCTTTAGTCCGGCAAATTAGGACCCTTTTTTGGTTAAAAAATAGTCAAATACAGATCCCTATATCAGTACACTAATCCCCAGTATCATAAAGCCTATGCTTTCAAGAATTGAGACTCTCAAGATTGAGTTTCAGATGGTGAAAAAAGAAAAAAGAAGTCTCAGAAAGCATTCAATGTATCAATTAAGATATCTCTTCTTTAATCTTGCTTATCAGGTTTGTCTTTTTTATGTAAATAATTTCTTGCTACTCGATCATGAGATGAGTACCGTGTTTGAACCTTAGATAGGATGAATGAAACGAGACTTATTGTGATTTCGGAGGAGAAAAGTGTGATAAAGTTCCCAATACATGAAAACAGTTATCCTTTCTTCTTATCTAACTTGTTATAGAAACTATTGGAGTAATGAACGTCTGTCTTGGATTTGAAGTTAGATTCAGCCTTTCAGGTTTCTGGGTTTTCTTTTCTTCCACTTGTCGAAAAGTAGCTCTGCAATCTAAGCATTCTAATTTCTCCTTCTGTACACGGGTCATGTATTGGATTTGCTGCAGTTTTCTCTGACCTGAAAAGGATTCAGTTCTAGTCTTAGGCCAACTGATACATAGTAAAACTTTATAGATTGATGAGAGAGATAGTGGATTGCTTGTAAGTTTTATATCTATTTCTGAGGAAAAATGCAGATTTCCATAATGGATTATGAGGTGTCTTGTTTCAGTGATTTGTTCAAGGAGGAAAGGAGATTTCAGGTGTAGAATCACTTGTTTGTGAAGCAATATGGCTATAACTCTGTCTACCTAGTCATCTGACAGAAATCCAAGAAAATTTTGAATGGTGTGTTCTGCTTTTTCATTTTTTATTTGGTGGGGTGGGTAAGGGTGGGGGTACCCTTTTTATATCCAGCATTGCAATCATGCATTTTCCTTACAGAGCCAAGAATTCATTCTTCTCTTCTCTCACACAGACGAAAGACACTAATAATCACTATAATCATTGGAGTTTCTATAATAAAATGAAAGCAAGATTCTTGTGTTTTCTTGTTTTCTTGTTGCATATATTGAGTTTAGTTTGTGTATCAAGCAGGCCTTTTCTTACTGCAAATGATGGGCATGCTCTCGTTAACCAAGGTGGTGGTGCTCTGTTATTTATCATTTGCTTTATTAATCTTTTTCTTCTAATCTCTTCTTTTCAAGAATTTCTCTCTAAATTATCTGCTTGTCTCGAATTAATACTAACAATTTTACAATTTCAATTCCTCGCAGCAGATACAGACAGAAGTACCCAGTCTGCATTGCAGATTACTCCCAGCACAAATGAGGTTTCTTCATGCATTTCTTGATGATCAAACTTGCATAAATTGCACTTGCACACACATACTTGAAATAATTCGATGTGTAAACGCCCGTTTGGCAAGGTATCTATCTTTATTTTTACTTCTTGGAAAAGAGCTCTTTATGGAGCTAATTCAAATCAGCTATTTTGAAAGACTTTCTAGCCAGACAGAAAACTATTTAAACCTTGTTTGATGCTCATTTTCTTAAGATATATTTTTCTCTTTTCTTTTCAATCACATATTTTTCAATAATTTAAAATTTTTCTTATTTTACCATACATTTTTCGTGAATATGCTATTTCAAAATGCACAAAATGCATTCTTACTATAAAAATGAGAAACAAACATGCGTTAAATAAGTTTAAAAGTAGTTGTTTAGTCTTAAAAATAATTTTTGACTTTTCAAAAGTTTTGTCAAACGAGCCCAAGGTCATTTGAGTTGATATCCAACTTCCTACCACATAGGCCATTATTTATCATTTATAATTTTTTCCCCTTTTTAAAGGCCAATTACAAGAGCAAGAGTCGAGAAATGGAAGAAGGTGAATACAAGGAAAACAGCAAGATGGGATCAAGGCCACCAAGCTGTGAACACAAGTGTTATGGGTGCATACCATGTGAAGCCATTCAAGTGCCCACTTCAAACGCACTCCAATACACTAATTATCTGCCTGAAGGTTGGAAATGCAAATGTGGACATACCTTCTACACTCCTTAGCATACTCAAATCTTCAATATGTCAACAAATTTTCCCTAGTTATGTGAAGATTATGTGGTTCACTTGTTAGGAAAATGCATCTGCTTATTGAGCAATATAATCACATTATGATAAACATGCATTTCCTTTGCTCAATTTTCCTAAGAGCATGTTTGGCTTATCTTAAAGTTAAAAGAGGAAAAAGCTTCTTTTGGCTTTTTGGAAAATGCTACAAAGGAATATCGGATGTAACACTGTAACTTTAGGAAAACCCACAACTGAATATGCAATTTTCCATTTTTGTTGTGAATTACAAAACAACATAATTATGTTAAAAAACAATTATGCTACATGTACAACTGATAATTCTGATTAACAACCACATATATGGAAGGGAGCTCACGTTGAATAAAACAATCATGGGTCCCCCTTTTATAAGTACGTTGTCAACTCTGATTGTATAACTAAAATAATTCATGAAAAAATATGTTGTATATAACTTCCTCTTCCAAAATTGTCATTATCTTACAATTTTTTGTTCTTCAAGCGTCTTGAAATTTAGTCCCCATTTGACTCCCATTAATTTTCTTTTCATTTCATTTTTTTTTCTCTTCTATTTTTATCTATGCAATATTCCATAAAATACTATTACACGTAAATCGAAAATTTTCTTTCTTGTTCAACCATTCATTTTTCAAAAAAAAAAATATATTATTTCACTCATTTTCATTTTTATAAAATGGGGCCAAACGGGAGCTTAATTCTTCCAAATGTTAAATCGTTGGCCCAAGCACATTGAACCAATGACTGTTAAAATGAGTTGGATCAATGATTGGGTTGATATAGAAAACAATAATCTATATGTTGATTATCAAGATACTTCGTTGAGGTCATGTAAAAATTTCGGAAGAATCAGATAACATCGGAATAAATCGGCAACTATGTTTTTGCATGGACTCTAAAATTGGCAATAAACCTGTGAAGAATATATGGAGATTATAGCGAGAAGTCTGATAAGATTTTCTGAAATATGGGGGAAGTATTGCGATTGAAATTTGAATTCCGTTAAGTCCCATTAATGTATAGTCTAACCGGATTTTTCAAAAATATAAATAGGTTATATTATTTTTCCTAAATTGATGACCATCAAATTTCCCAATTTGCCCCCACACTCAAATCCACTCTCGACAGGAGCTTTGGACATAGAGCTATACAGCTCACGCTTGAGTCCCATTCTTTGAAAAAATATATATTTTCAAATAGCATTTTGATATTATTTCAATCATATATTTTTCAATAAAATAATATTACACGCAAATTCAAAATTTTTTCTTATTTTTGAACTACACATTTTTTATCAACACACTATTCAAAAATGCATTCTTATGAAACGAACGATGCTTAAACAAAAACATAGTAGATTGCTTTAAAAATGGTCATATAAGCAAAAGGTAGACAACGTGTTAAAAATAATAATAATAATAATAATAATAATAATAATAATAATAATAATAATAATAATAATAATAATAATAATAATAAAATCTTAAATGGAATTTGAGTGGGACTCTATCTAGCTGGCATGATAAAGAAAAAAAAAATCAAAAAACTCAAAAAGCTTGACTAAATGTAAAAACTATGTTAGACAGAGTATGCATAATTTAAAGATTTATTTTTCGCTCTTGTTTCTCATAATTAAACTTTCTCATTTTTACTCATATTTTTTTATTTTACACAAACTTTTTTCATCAAACGAGCAACCATTTGTATATTTTTTACAATTGGTTTATCCCATAAGTGCCTATATAAGACAATCGAACATTAAGAATTTGCATGGTAAATTAGACAAGCCCCTATCGAACCAAGTCATCTTATGTTTGCAACTAAATAGGGCCCTATATGGATTAAGAATTTAAGAAAAGGTCCAAGAACTTGGTTTGATCGATTTAGAATGTTTCTTTCAGCTATCGGTTTATTTCTAGTGCTGTCGACTCTTCTTTATTAATTTTTCAGGAAAAACTAGGAATTCTTCTATTACTTGTGTATATGACATGATTTTCAAAGGGAGTCATCCTAATCTTATAACTTAGATCATTGACAAGGAGATCCAACACCGGATTTTTCACCTCTCTAGGGCCTAACTGCATCTCATAGTCTACCAAGAAACAAACAATATTTGCTAGGTCCAATTCTAAAGCTAAATTCAGAGATCTCAATTCAACCATTGCAAAAATCACAGATATCACTTATCTTCTCATCAAAGATATTGAGTTCAACGATACCCATATGCCTGCACGATTTAGTGACAATATTATTACCTTTCATCTTGCCATAATCCAGTCTCCAATGCTCATACATGACAGATTATAATTGACTATCACTTTGTACAGCGAAAGATGGCTCAATGTCAATTAATCATTAGTTTCGTCAACTCTAAGGATCAATTAGCAAATATCTTCACAAAACCTTTTATCCAAGATACCATTTAAAGAATTGTGTCAAAATTGGTATATGGACTCATCCCTAGGCAAGTTTGAAGGAGATGTAATAGTGTGTTACTATGTATGGTTTCCAATTTGGTATTAATGATCATTTGGGTGGTGGTTGTATATTAATTTGTGTAAATGTTATAAAATGGAACTTGAGCTATTATGGATATGTATAATTTTATTTTAAGTGTAATTACAATGAAATTATGAAAAAAAAATTATATGGAAATAATTACGTATCTTACAACTAGACTAAGAACTCAAATTCTAAATTGATATTATTATGTTATTTCAATGTTTGAAGTTATTGTACAGAGTTATATCCCTATTATATAAAAAGGAGTATGTGGAGACACTGTTGAAGTGAAAAGTGTTTTAATCCATTTTATCTCATTGTAGCATTTTTATTTAATTAATTCAATTTTATTTATTACACTGTAGCCATTCTTTCTGTTTCCCGGTAGTTGAGTAAAAACAACGCCGTTTGTTTTGTTTGATTTAATTGACACAACAATATTTCCCCTTTCGAAATTCTTTTACTTTTTCACAAAAATGTTTCTTCTTCTCTTTTCTCTTTTCTAAATCTAGAGTTTAATGTGTTGTTATTTCTATTTTGTTTTTATTATCAATTTTTTTGTATTTGTGTATGAATCCATTTGTTTTTCAGATCTTTTTGGTGTTTTTATTATTTGTGTATGAATTAATTTGTTTTTCAAATTTATTTGGTGTCTAGATTTTTGTTGAATTGGTTGAGGTTTGGAAGTTCCAAACTTTGAAATTAATAGAATTGGTTTTATATTAATTGCAATAGCTGTGGATATATACAATGCACGTGAAGGAGAGTAGTAAAGTAGATTAGGAGAATTGAAAGTTAAAACAAGTTAAAAGTTTCATAGACGTGTCAAAACTCCCATGTACTTGGAAATTTTTTAGCCATATTTGTCGCTTAATTTTGTTGGGCATATCTGTCGAATAATTTTTATTGATATGCATTTGCTTGAAGTAGCATTTGAAATTAACATGAATTAACAGTGCAAACGTGTAGCTGTGATGGCATTAACATGAATTAGCAGTTGTGCACTTTGATAATTTTCTTTTCATTGATAAGCTTCAATTTTTCATTTTCAGGCAGAAATTAACTATTTTTGGCAGCTTTGCCATCCTAATCTTGTGAAATCAATTGGTTACTGTTTAGAGGATGATCACAGAGTTTTAGTTTATGAGTTCATGCCCAAGGGTAGCATGGAGATTTTAATTTTTAATTCGTCAATTATAAATTAAGTTTTATCAAGAGAAATGAATTTTAAATTTAAGGTCTGTCGTCATTGTATTTACTCTACGTTGTAACTTTGGGGCATGTACTATTGAACAACAGTTTAAGAAAAACAGAGAACATTTTAACTTTCAAAGAGACAGATATATAAATTTAAACAAAGAAATAGAAGGCAAAAACTAGGATATGTGAAAAATAAGAATAAAAATGCTAAATAAATTTCAAAAATATACCAAGTGGTCTGTGCATGGAGACTTCATGCCTCCGTGCGCGGAGACTTTAAACTCCATCAGAGTCTCAGTGCACGGGAGACTTCGTGCCTCAACGCAGTGAAGTAAAAGTAAAACTTGGTGGATTTTAGAGAACTCTGCATCTAAAATGCGCCTCCAATCGTGAAAATGGAGGTGGATCTGAACAGAGTCAGTCCTATATTTGATGGGTCTTGAGGCGAACGATGAAAATTAGGCCTCCCAGCGACAAAATTCAAAGGTGTATTAAGGATGTTGTTTTGTTGTGGGATTTAAGGATGTTGTTTTGTTATTTGGATAATTAGTCTTGAACTGGCTCACCTTATTTTAGGTCTGCTCACCTTGTTATTAAAAGGAACTGCCTCAACCCAGACCTTTAGGAACCGAAGGTAATTTGCGTAATTCGTGACGTTTGAATTAAATTTCTGCAAATTATTCATACGAAAATTTGAGTTGATTCAGTTTTACTTAATTTACTTGTGTGTTTATATGTTTGAATGTGTTATTACAGGTAGAAAGGCAACCCATGATTTTCTATCACTGTATTCACCTGTCCAACAAGATCCACGACCTCCGCAAGGTAAATTTTGATTTCAATTCATGCAAATTATTATTACTTTTTTACTTCTTGTTTCTTAAGAACAATGAATTCAGTGCTGTAATTAGGTTCTTTCCTTCATAAACATAAAGTTTTATTTGAATTTATATCATATTTTAAAAGATTTACTGCGACGTAATTACTTTATGAATCACAGAATTATTTTTTGATTATTTTAACGGTTGTAAACCGATTTGCTATTGTTAGTGATTGGTTAACGCATGACCAATCACATGGAAACTTTTGCTTACATCTTTACTGATTTAATCAATTTGGAGAGATCTTGGGGCTTTGAATTTTTCATAATTGTTTTATTGAAATTAATTTGATATTAAACTAGTTCTTAAGTATTTAATTTTTTCTAATTTCCATTTTTTTCTTTGTTCCTTTCTACCACCTCCAAACGTCGTAAAAGGGTGCATTATGATTTGAACCTGTGACCTCCCGATTAGGCTCGACTCCGTGACAATTTATTTAAATAAATCTTGTATCCAATATTATTATTATTATTATTATTATTTCTTTTTTTGGGCGTCGGGTGGAGTGGTGTGTTAGATGATTGTGGGGTTGGGAAGGGGAAACTATCAGGCACCCACGAGTGGTGTAGTGAATATCCCCGTGACCCCCATTGATAAATCTGGGCCATGTCCTTCAGGTGGGGCTGACAATTATACAGTCCAAAATGGAAAAGGATTAAAACTTACGTTGGGTTTTTGGTGCATTTAATTCAGCCTCCTTTGGTAGGACCCAGTTAAACACTTCATAGAAAAATTAAGCCGTAGTTGGTTTGTCATTTTTGACCCATTTTTTGTTTTCCATTTTCGAAAATGCGTTTGATCCGTCGTTTTCGAAAATGAGTTAAAATTTATAACTGAAAACGCAAAACGACTTTTTAGCGTTTTCAGTTATAAATGTCGAAAACTCTCAAAACGAGGAAAACAGGCCGTTTTTGGGAAAACTAAAAATCATTTTGAAAATGAAAATGGAAACCAACCGCATCCTAAGATTTTGATAGAGCGAGATTAATTTCTTAATTAGTTTAAAAAAATTACTCTGACCCAGTTAATTCCTCGAGTGAAAATTCAGACCAAATTCTTAGATAATTTAGAAAAATTAATATCTGATGCAGATAAAATGTGCAAATCATATATCCTTAAACGTGTTTAAATGGGTCAGATATATTTATTTTTTATGATCACTCGGTTCAGGTAATCGTTAAATCTGGTGAAATTAGTACAACAAGGAGTTCATAATTTATTTCCTTGAAATATAATAAGCATACTGAGTTCTAAGAAGATATATAATTCTCAAACCATAGACAAAACAAATGACATCAAGCCCCCAGGACACATCTCCAAATGGTAAAAGGGGAGGGTGGAGAAATCCAGCTTTGTTTGAGGTTGCTGCGTCAAGGATTCGAATCCTAAAATATGGATTTGGCTATTGGATAAATGCAAGTGTACAAGCAGCCTTCCACCCTGTACCTTTGGAGGCATAATCTGCGATTTACCTTCCTCACGATACTCCAGGACAGGGGTGGTGGGGATCCTTAAGGTTAGGGTTTAACCTTTTTTAACAAATGACATCAAACGTGGAAGCTTTTGCATGTGACCAAATCATTCTCAAAGATTCATTAGACAAATGCTTCTCTGCCCCATCTAAATCCAAAACCTACCGAACATTTTCCCTCCCTTAACTTCTGCAGCCCTTATCAAGAGAGATGAATCGGTATTCTTTTATGCGTACACCTTTATAATCCGCCAAAGCAACATTAATTTTTTTTGTGTTTCAAAGACCCACATTTTGTTTTCAAATCTTTTCTTGATCGGGGAATTAAAGATTCTATTTTGAATTTGAATTTTGTGGGTTTTGTTTAAAGGTCCAGACTGACGATCTTGAAATTTTATTTCACAGTTTTTGTCAATTTTCTTGAGCATTCATGGAGAGTGAATGTGAGTTTAAGAATCAATCTATTGCAATGTACAGATCTAAATAAAAAATGAGGGTTTAAGAAATAATGTTTAGTTTTTTTATTTGTTTATTTTGTTTCGAGTTCCTTTCTTTTTTGTTTAAATTCATGATGTTCTTGGTTTTGATATTTTGGCAATGGTCGACAGAAAAGAGGTATTGTGGTAGATGAAGAAATGACTGTAATTTCTTATAGAAGAGTTAAAATGAGTGATCTTGAATCCTTTCCTCATTCTGAAAGAAGTCTTTCTTCTCTTAATGACCATTTATGTGAAGCATGGCCGGTTTTGGGCCTGAGGTCAAACATTTAGGAGGCCTTTCTTTTCTTTTCTTTTTTTGCTTTTTTTTTTTTAATACCTAATTTCTAAGGATTGTCTTCCTGTGATTTGAACCGGTTGCGAGAGGCGAGAAACCAATAAACGAAGAAAAAAGTTCAAGTAGTTCTTGAATGGAAATAAAAAATAAAAAATGTATGGGTACACGCATTAAATTTTCATCGTCTACTTTGTTTTCTTTCTCTTTATTCCATGCTTCTTGCTTCAATATATTTATCTCGGTTCAGGATTTTCTTTTTTGGTGTACTTTTCTATTTTCTTGCAGTTCTTCAGATTACAACTTCTTCTCAAATTTTCAATTTTACATGCTTGTTTGATCTTTTTTTTTTTTTTTTTTTTTTTTTTTTTTTTTTTTAGTTTTCATATTTTTAATCTTCTACTGCATTATTTTTTCACTGGTTCTTTTAATTTTCAACTATTATTTTCAGTTTATTTCATTTACAAAGAAAAGAGTTCAAGCAGTTCTTGAATGGAAATTAAAAAAAAAAATGTATGGGTACACGCATTAAATTTTCATTGTCTACTTTGTTTCCTTTCTCTTTATTCCATACTTCTTGCTTCAATATATTTATCTCAATTCAGGATTTTTTTTTTTTTGGTGTACTTTTCTATTTTCTTGCAGTTCTTCAGATTACAACTTCTTCTCAAATTTTCAGTTTTACATGCTTGTTTGATCATTTTTTTTTTTAGTTTTCATTATTTTAATCTTCTACTGCATTATTTTTTCACTAGTTCTTTTAATTTTCAACTATTATTTTCAGTTTATTTCATTTACAGCAATAAATTATGCCTTATTGGGTTCTTTTCATTTAATATTTAATGATTACTATTATATATCTTGTTCCTTCTGCTGGGACTCTTTCAATTTATGTGAATTTGATTTTTCTTTTATATATATATATATATATATATATAGCAGGTAGCACAAATTTAGTTTTTTACCGTTTCATTATCAGTCAACACCATCGAATTTCTTGTTTTAGCTATAAATTGAAAGTTTCTTTACCTATTTGTTTGATGATTCTTTTGTTTTTCTTTTAGTTTTTACCTCCATACAATGTGAATAGTGCAATATTCAGCTATCCTGCATTTATGTACTGGGTTTTAATGGACAATTTTTTGTCCATAAGAACTTAAAAAGTGTAAATTGTAATAACAATGAAATGGTGATGATATCCATTTGCTCATTTTTGAAGTTCAGTGATTAACTTGCAAGACGAGTAATAAAATGGAGACTAATAGAATGATTTTTCATGGGGCAGGATCCAAAATCTGCATAATTCATAGTATTTACTTGATCATTTGGAACATTTTTTGTATTGTTATATGATTATAAAAATAATTTTTAGAATGAGCTTGTTTGAGTCCTAATTTTGGTGTACAATGCATTTTGGAATAGTAGATTTCATGGAGAATGAATGGTTAAAAAATAAGAAAATGTTTTTGTTTTACAATTAATTATTAAGTTAACAAATTCATAATTGGCACCACAATACAAAAATTTTGAATGCATAATACAAATTTTTTTTTGGGGGGCCTACTTTATGAAGTTCGCCTCAGGCCAACCCAAATCACAGGACCGGCACTGATGTGAAGTTCCAATTTATATTTGGTTAATGATATTTTATAAATTGAGAGAATTCATGATACAAATTTGAATTTGTTGTTTAGATAAGAAACTTCTCTTGGGCTTAATTGTACGATTTCAGTCTAATATGTGGTTTATGAGTTTTGGGTATTTAGTGAAAACTATTCAAATGCTTCGATTAATTTTTTTGTGAAATACTCCACTTTTGTTGGGGAGGGTTATGTTGTGGAAAAATGAAAGGGCTAAAGAGATTTTGAGGAAAACTTACTACAAAGGAAGAGGGTGGAGACCGATGGTACAATTTTTCATTTTCTGTTTCCGAATTGGAGTTGTAGTGCTTTTAGCTTCACGTGTAAAACAAAAAATGATTTGTCAATCTAAATATGTATATTTGATAATAAATTATGGTCTAAGCAATAGATCTATTAATCTCAATAATTGATTTGTTTGATAAAAAAATTATGGTCTAATCCTCTTGAATTTGTTAAAAAAGACAACGCGTGTTTCATGTCTGTTTATGCCCATACATGTCCACACTAAATTCTTTTTGCTATTTGAAAGAAGAATAAAACCATGATAAACTCTATTCTTGTTGCCTGTTTAGTCCCGAAAACTGCGGCAGTAAACTTTGACTTGAACGAATAATGCGCATGGTCACTGCAGAAGCTGAATATTGACACTTGTTGGCTAGAAACTTAGATTATAGGACACCAGTGGACGTTTGCAGAATCATGAAGTATTATGAAACCTTTAGAGCATCTCAAAGAGACTCTTTAAAAGTGGAGTGTTCTGTATAGTTCTCCATTTACTTTCTTGATGATAGGCATAAACCAAAACATGTGACTGTGTTATTGCTAATTGGACTTAGAATGTACAAGATATAAAGATATAAATATTATATAATTAGATAATTAGTGAAAACGAAATGTCTGCTTTTTGATAATTAAAACCAAATGTTTATTTTTGCAAAAGAAATGAAGCCATTATATGTGAAATGCAGGGAATAAAAGGAACAACTCAGAAAAGTACTCTTGGTCCAATGACTAAGTAAATCTTTCGACACTTCATGAATTCCAATAAGATTTAAAGTAATTTAATTACATGGAATTCATAAGTCAGTAACACTTTGTCTTGGGTTCACATTTTATTCATTTCCAGCCACATGGATCAAGATGCTCTGGTCTCCACTATAGCAGAATACCGTCTGAAATAACGATGACTGTCCTCAAGTTAATTAGAGCTTCGCCTGCAAATCACAAAGCAAAGCAATTTTCAAATCTAAAAATTCCTAATTCAAAGATAATGCTAACATGATAAACTAGCCTGGAATTGAGCATTCTCATTACTTTGTTGTGTTGTACAGGCCGTGCAACTACATTATAACAATGATATTTCAAGATGCTCTGGTCTCCATTGTAGTAGAATACCGTCTGAAATAACGATGACTGTCCTAAAGTTAAGAGCTTGGCTTGCAAATCACAAAGCAAAGCAATTTTCAAATCTAAAAATTCCTACTTCAAAGATAATGCCAACATGATAAACTAGCCTGGAATTGAGCATTCTCATTACTTTGCTATGTTGTGCAGGCTGTGCAACTACATTATAATAATGATATTTCAAGATGCTCTGGTCTCCACTGTAGTAGAATACCGTCTGAAATAACAATAACTGTCCTAAAGTTAATTAGAGCTTGGCCTGCAAATCACAAAGCAAAGCAATTTTCAAATCTAAAAATTCCTACTTCAAAGATAATGCTAACATGATAAACTAGCCTGGAATTGAGCATTCTCATTACTTTGCTATGTTGTGCAGGCTGTGCAACTACATTATAACAATGATATTTCAAGATGCTCTGGTCTCCATTGTAGTAGAATACCGTCTGAAATAACAATAACTGTCCTAAAGTTAATTAGAGCTTGGCCTGCAAATCACAAAGCAAAGCAATTTTCAAATCTAAAAATTCCTACTTCAAAGATAATGCTAACATGATAAACTAGCCTGGAATTGAGCATTCTCATTACTTTGCTATGTTGTGCAGGCTGTGCAACTACATTATAACAATGATATTTCAAGATGCTCTGGTCTCCATTGTAGTAGAATACCGTCTGAAATAAAGATGATTGTCCTAAAGTTATTTAGAGCTTGGCCCGTAAATCACAAAGCAAAGCAATTTTCAAATCGAAAAATTCCTACTTCAAAGATAATGTTAACATGATAAACTAGCCTGGAATTGAGCATTCTTATTACTTTGCTATGTTGTGCAGGCTGTGCAACTACATTATAACAATGATATTTCAAGATTCTGTGACCTTCCATTGTGCCAAATGTTAAAAAGAATTAAACAAAAATTGTATGAATGCTAAGATCCGACGAGGCTGTATAGCAACTGAACGCTTAATCTACTTCAAGGGAAGACAAGTTCAACAAATAAACACAATCGAATGTCGCTCATATGTCATAATGATTGCATAACTAAAGTATATTATTTGGTCAAAGTAAAAAAGAATCAATGTGAAAATATTTAGGTCTACTTTGTCAATTATATGGTTAATTGTGCCAATTGAAAATAGGAATTCAGTTAAAAACTTATACCGTGATATTTGATATAGTGCAAATGAAAATAGGAGTTGAATATAAAATATTGAACAGCGTGCCAAATGAATACCAAATTTGAACAAAAATACACCAAAATACTGCCAGGATTGAGAGCCTTGATTTCTTTCGTGAGAATATAAGAAATAAAATAAGAATTAAAACTCGATGACACAAATATTTTTTATTTTCAAAAAACTACAAATACTTTTTTCTAAATTCTACACATTCTACACTAATAATAACATAATAAATACAAAATTCGTGCAATGCACGAGACAAAAACTAGTATATTTAAACAAATGTATTTGAAGAAATTGATAACAAGCTCTCCAAAGTAAAACTCATAAGTAAAATTTGTACAAATTATCATATTATATATATATTGGCCCTATACTGATGAAACTCCAAGGATCCTTTTAAACATGAAATATGTGGGTAGTTAATAATTGATAATTCTAATTGCTATAACTTTTTCGTATCGTTTTATTGTCAACACAATAAAGTTAAGGGTATTTTGAAAATTTTATTGAAAAACGTAAATTTCTCTTTATATTCAGGGCGGAGGAATTTCATTGTATTCCATGTATTTAATGAAAAATGAAATTAAAAAAAGAAAAAAGAAAAAGAGGTTGAACCCCAACTAATGAGAAATGAAATTTGTTTGGACAACAGGTGGTTTTAGTCGTGGTTTGAATCATACAAGGGCCTATTTGATAAGCTTCTTTCTTCCATGAAAAATTATTCATTTTCCACCCAAATGTTATGTTTGATGGCCAAAATTTTTCATGAAATTGGTTTTCCAATTGACCCCACGTGATCACATTTTCTTAGTTTTTAAGGAATTGATTTTCTTTTGGTTTTGGTGGGAATTGGGTTTTTCAACTTTTTTTTTTAATTAAAAAATTCCCACAATTGTAACAAATATTATCCCTTTAATTGATAATATTCATGAAAAACGAAGTCAAACGAATATCAAAAGATCCAAAATTTTAACATTTTTTCGATGAAAAATTATACCAATCAAAGACATTTAATTGATAATGCTCAATAAAACAAGTTCTAGACAATTCAATTCCATGAAATTCATTTTCTTTCCACCCAAATTTTACAAACAGACCCTAAATTGCATTTGGTCATGATCTAGTCACTTTGATATCCGATTGGTAAAGAGGGAGGCTCACTCAAGTTGGACAAATCCCCCATGTGGGGATAGGGCTGTCAATGGATCATATATGCTTAAATCCGATCTGATAATCCGACGGATATTTGAATATTAAATCCAAACCCAATTAGCTATGTTATCGGATATCCGATCCGATAACCAGATCCAAATTTGAAAAAATTAGAAAAATAAATTTTTTTTGTACTATTATATAATACTATTTATTATTTAAAAATTACATGTAAAGTATAATACAATTTTCAAAATGGAAAAAATAGTGTCATAAATTATGCGATAATATAAAAAATATAATATATTATTATAATAAATTGGATCGAGTTGTTATTGGATCGAATTGACTTATATCCATATTTGATTCATTTAGTTAACAGATTATCGGATTCGGATCTTAATCAGATTATCAGATTGAAACCTTAAATCTATTTCCCATTAATTTCATCGAATTCGGATCAAAATTCAATCCATTGACAGTCCTAATTACCACCTTAGCTATACCTTCTACCGTTTGAAGAAACTACAGCATCGTTGTTAGTCTCCATTTTTTCTTTACCACTTAAAGAATCTACTTTAGAGCCACCTTTTTTTCCCAATATTCACACCACCATAAGTCTTCCTCCTACAAGTAGATGAATCTATGTCAGAGTCACTACTTTTTCATATATTCACCCCACCATAAGATGTACCTAAACCATTGCTGTGCGGTTGCAACACTCGTGCACATGGTTGCAAGTGGTGGATCGATGTTGAAGAAGAGAAGTGTGATTTGGAATTGTTACAATTTGGGATTTGGATGGGTAAGATTTAGAGAAAGAACATAGAAGATAGAGAGAAAATAGGAGAGAGAAGACAGAGAGATAAGTGAATTTTGATCTAATTTTTTAATTAACTAGTTAATGACGAACATATGTTGCACGTTATTCTATAAGTGCTTTATAACTCCTCATTCACCATTTTGTTCTAAATATGAGAGAATGCAAACATCTGAAAATAAAAAGGCTAATTATTATACATGCAAGTATAGTAAAATGCACTTAAGTGCGAGTATTAGACTTACAACTAAATGCATAAATGAAGGAGAATGGCAAATGCGGTACATGAATTAACTCGAATGTTAGTTAATTTAGAATTAATATCAAGGAATATATATGTGACAATGAATGTTAAATCATTTATACTAAATGACTATAATTTAGTTTTCAATTAAGTGAAAAATAGATGTTAATTAACATACATAGACGTGAATAATGAACTGTGCTCTTAAATGTAAAATTCTGACTAAATTAATTAAATAAATGTGAATATTAATTAATTGAGACTTAATAATAGGGACATGGACGTGAATTTGAATGTGAAATACTAATTAAATGAATATGAATGTTAATTAATTGAGAATTGATTATAGAGAAGAACAAGAATTTTGTAGTATTTATTACACTTAGTAAATTAAATACATATTGAAAAACGAAAAGTTAAGTATTATTGAAATAGTTGAATTGTAATGGGGCAATAATCGTCCAAAAATGATTCTTCTTTGATGTGATATTTAATAGATTATATTATAAATAAATTTTAGACCTGAATTTTGAAGTTGAAAGTTGAAATTTAGGTGGGGGTAAATTCCCACTAAATTTATCATGACTAGTTTTGATCCAATCTTTTAACAAAAATGGATCAACACAAATGTCCTAGTTCTAAATATTACATTTCATAAATAACAAACTACTAAAATAATTAAAAAATCAGGTGGTAAATAAATTTATTAAATATTAAATTATAATATAATATATATTAATTATTTCCACTTATGCCACCTCACCTCACTACACCGCCTTCCCTTCACCTCTCCACCGGAGATGGTCATCGATTTTGGTGACAACTTTGGCGACTGCTCCGACAACTATTCTGATGACCACTCCGATGATCGTTCTGACGACTACTCTGACTAGCTCTTTGGCGACCACTTCGATGATCATTCCGACTATTGCTCCGGCTCTAGCGACAAAAAAATCTCCAAAATTGGAAAACAATTTCTTTCTCTATACTCCATTGTATAAAAATCTCTAAAACTTTATTTGTGACCAGATTTTTTGTTTGTGACCATGCCTATCCAGAAATTTTTCAAGCCACTGACAAGTATCTATGATTAATTGTGACCAAATTTGTATTCAATGTCACTAACCGCAACCAAATTTGTATTTAGTGTAACTCTTTGTGACCAAGTCAGTATTAACTCTGACAGTATGTGATCAAATCACAATCAACACAGAATTGATCACAACTTTTACAATAAACACATATTTGCCTCACAAAGAGTCACCACAAACAAATCTCCACACACTATATACCAGTACCACAATCCTTCACATCCAACTTTACTATATTCATTGACCTATGTTATCTGTGACTAATTGATTTTGTTTTTCATTGTGACTGTTTGTGATCGTATTAGTCTAATTTATGACTGCATGTAAACAAATCACATATAGTCATAGTTAACGTAGTTCTGGTTATGGGCAGTCACAATAAAGATAGAATTGGTCATACCTGATTTTCATCATCACTACCACCTCGACACTTCAACCACTCCCAACAATGTCAACTAAATGTGCACCCACAGCAAGCACACCCACCACCACTGTATCCAACCACATATTATCACCACCATCGCCAACCAGATCTAAACCCACCAATCCACCACACCATATTTGGTTAAACACCACTACACATCGATAGTGCCATCACCATACTGCTAACACCACTGCATCCACACCCACCACCATCCCATCCAACCATACCATCTCACCATCATCATCACACCCAAAACCCTAAGTCGGTGTCAAAGGATTGCAGCATCACGACGAATTACTGCAAAATCGACACAAAGGATTACAGCGCAATGAAGGACTGTATGCACCAGTCGGTGTCAAAGGATTACTACGTCGTCGATCATCATTCGCAGAGTTGAAATCAGTGTTGCGTGGCAACCTATTGAGAAATCTAAACAGCTTCCAATGCCAACAACATTGTCCAACGCACTTCCTTCGTTGCTAGTTGCCTAATATCGAAGAGCCATACCGATGGAGCCATCGAGGATCCATTGCCTCAACCAGGCTGTGGTAAACAAAATCATGGGAGATCCTCTTATTGAGTGAATGGGATAGGTTGGGTGGGGTGAAGTGAGGAGAGAGAGAGAGAGAGAGAGAGAGAATAGGTTGGGTGGGAGTGGTGTGATATATGTATATTAGGTGTATTAATTTTAATTATAAGATCTAATTAACACCTAATATGTGAAAATGAAATTTAATTCTTTATTTTTTGAAAATGAATCTTTAAATGTAGATATTTAGGTAATTTTCTCTAACAAAACTCTTTGGCCCAATTCATTTTGACAACAGTACATGCAGCCTGTTTTGTTAGAAAGACAACCCAATCTTGAAAGCTCCAACCGTACGAATATACCAAAAGATTGCGGGCCTCGATTACATCGAAGAAGAGAACCCATGAATATGCCACCTCCTTTTCTCTCTCTTTAAAATCTGAAAGTTTCAGCTCATTAATTCGAGAAGATATTGTTTATTCATTCGTGGGATTTTGGATGGAGCCGCGCGTGGGAAATAAGTTCCGGCTCGGACGGAAAATTGGAAGTGGCTCATTCGGAGAGATATATTTAGGTATGTTAGAATAAATTGATTTTTTTTCCCACTTTTCTCTGATTGAATTTGTGGTTTTTCTTGTATTTATTTTTTCATTTATTACGAAAATTGTTTTTATTTCCTGAATTATGCAGGTACTAATATACAGACAAATGAAGAAGTTGCTATTAAGCTTGTGAGTATTAGAAGACCTCTTTCTTTTCATTCTTAATTTACTTTTACTTATGGTTTTGTGATTTTAATTACCATCATAATTGTGTGCTTTAAAAAATATCTGAAATTGTTATCTGTTATTAAATTCATCAGTTCTATTTCTTTTTTTTTTTCGTGGAAAGAATTTGACTTTCTAATCTTTAGAGATATAAGAAAGAGAATATGCCTCATGCATTTTATAGCTGACGAAACTTACTGTAGAATGTCATTCATTTGGGGAATGGTTCAAGTGGAGAAAAGAGGTAAAATTATGTCTATCCCAATCTCTGTCTCATTAACATTTGCAGTCAGGTGGGGCTCCTTCAAGGTTCTTTCCTATTCAAACTTATGTGCTGATAATCAAAGATTTTTTTTTGTTAAACTTGAACCTTGTGTAGTTTATGCAGCAGTTGTGGTCAAATAGTTGCATGTTCAATAGTCGAGTCGAAATGTCATTTTTAGGAACACGTGAATTCTTTTTGGACATTTCTACTTGCTGATTCCATGTTCATTTTTATCGTGATCTAGTTACCATCTTGTTCTCTGTCCCCAAGATGGTCTTGTGTGGATGAACATTGTTATTTATGATTTTGTCGGACATAATAGAAAATGTGGTCAATATGGCTTCGAAAAATTCTAAGTTCTTCCAGAAGCATTGTCTCAAACCTTGGTTTTTTGGGAGAGGATGGTTGCTTTAACTTTTTAACACAAGGCAGAAGTTGCAGTTTGGACGTGGCATGCAAATCAATGTTGATTGTCTAGCAAAAATGTCATTCTTGGAAGCTTTTGAAGTACTTTTTAGACAATGATATGTATTGATTCTGTTTCCTGTTTTATTATGGTCTAGTTAATGTGGACCTAAGATGGGTTCGTCTGGAGTTGAAGTTGTTTGTTTATGGTGAATGCAATGTAAAGGGACATATGGTCAATGGAAAAGCTATGATCTTTTGGTGTCGCTGTCTTAATCCTCAGTTACTCTAAGAGAGAGTGGTTATTTTGTCGTCTTTTTGGGCCATGGTGGCTGTTGTAATCTGATTATGGTGTGTAGAGATCATTGAAGGCAGATTGTCAAGGATCATTCCTGGAAGCATTTGAAGATTTTCATTTTCTAGCCAATGATATATGCTGATCAGATTTTCTGTTTGTCAAAATCTACTTATTACGAGGTATATTGAAACACGGTGATTATCTATGTAAAAAGTGAACATACAAATGCTTTTGTGGTCCATTCAGCTTGACAGAGAGGGAGGATCATTTCTGAACCTTGTTGTAACCATGTTCGTGGGAGAGATTAGTGTAGTTCTCTTCTATTGTGCCGGGCAGTTGTGCAGTTTGAGTACGGCACGTAGAGATTATTCAAGGCAGAATGTTGAGCAAGAATGTCATTACTGAAAGTTTTTACTCTTCCTTTTAAGACAATATCAGTGCTAATGAATCTCTGGTCATAGTCTAGGTATCGCGTCATGTGTTCTCCCGTGGACCACCATGACAGAAAATGTGGGCTGCTTCACAATCATTAATGCAACTTGCAGCATTTATGGGAGAAGGTGGTGCTTTTTTCTCCTTTTCAGACCTAATCAAGAAGTTCTATGATTGAAATCGCGTGTAGAGATCATTGAAGGCTGATTTCGGGCCAATATGTCATTTTTGAAAGCTTTTGTAGTTTGTTATGACCATTTAATTATTTTGATTTCCTGCCTTTTTATGGTTTAGTTACCATACAAGTTAAAATTTACCCTGTCACTGTTGGACATGGCATTATGTAGTATGTTATGATTGTAGAAGGCTCAAAGGATCATATTGGTCTGTTTGGATTGAGAGTTTTGCTAGTATCTTTCAAAGTCATCATCTCAACCCTCTATTTTATGGGGGAGGAATGTGGTTTTGTCTTTATTTAGGCTAAGTCAGTGGGTGCTTTTTTAGGTTTTTCCTTGAAATAAGCGCAACTTGGTTGGATTGAAATTTTTGTCTTTATTTATAGTGGAATTACTGTTTTCCATGTACTTTTAGAAGCTGTAATCTACTCTTTTAGTTTTGTCCATTTTGTCTAGGCATACTACATTTCTTCTTTTATGACATTTAGACATTAGAGGGCAATACTTGGGAAGTTAAGAAATCTGAGAATATTGTCAGTTGTCAGTTATATGCCACTCACATATTCAGGTCTTGTAAGCTAGGACTTGTATAGAGAATAAACAAATGATCTGAAGATGCACAAATTTGATTATTTTTAGATTTTTATCCCTTCAGCTTAACTACAAACGCTTCTCGCTCCATTCTCCAACTATTTGACCAGGCCAAAGGTCAATTAAACAGCTTATGTCCTCTTAACTTCTCATGTAAATAGAAATTTACTTGGTTAAGCTGGATTGAAACCCAGTGCTGCGGAGATGCAAAATCAACATGGAGGGGTTGTTTTCACAATACTCAGCATGAATCGTTTCAGATAATTTTTTAATCTGGATGGGAGGAATTTGTTACATGTTGAACTTCTATCAAGGATGGATCTTGAAATTCAGTCTTTTCAGGTGCACAGAATTAGTTGTAACAAATGCACATGACAATGAGAGAAGTTATAGTTATGAGCAAGAACCATACAGTTGTATTACTATTTTTTTGCTGGTATCATTTTTATCAGTTTAATGCCAATCAAGATATAAATATTTGATATGTTTATTGTTTTTAGTTATTTATTTGGTTCATAAGATATTTACTGCTTTGATTTCAATGCCGCTGCTCATAATATCGTCTTTACGTTTGTACACATAGATGTACTTTTCTGCAACTTCATCGAACAGAATTCAGTTTTTGCTCACTTTCTGTAGTAGAAGAATCGTCAATTGTTTATTATTTTATTTGATCATAACTCAGGAAAATGTCAAGACAAAGCATCCCCAGTTACTCTACGAGTCCAAGTTGTACAAATTACTACAAGGAGGAAGTAATGAACTTTGTCATTATTCAAACTCCTGATCATCATTTTTCTTTTTTGGATTTTATTGTAAATTAGCTTAATATCGTCATACTTTTCAATTTTGGTAGCTGGAATTCCAAGGATTAGTTGGTTTGGAGTTGAGGGAGACTATAATGCCCTTGTGATGGACTTACTAGGACCTAGTCTTGAAGACTTGTTTAACTTCTGTAGTCGGAAGCTTTCTCTCAAGACAGTTCTAATGCTTGCAGATCAGATGGTAGGATATTGTTTTTGCTTTTGTGTATGGTTAAAAATACAAGACATATTTATGCTCAAATTTTTGTCTGGCAATCTCATTTCTTTTCAGGTTAACCGGGTCGAATTTGTTCATTCTAAATCCTTCCTGCATCGGGATATTAAGCCTGACAACTTTCTCATGGGCTTGGGAAGGCGTGCAAATCAGGTTCCCATGTTTTTGTTTCTAAATTTGAAGATTTCCTCATTTTTATTTTAACTGTCTGTTTTAATGATCTGTGGTGATTCATCGAATTACACATAGGTGTATGTTATTGACTTTGGACTTGCCAAGAAGTATAGAGACTCCTCAAATCAACACATTCCATATAGGTAATGTGTTTTTGAAAACTTGAACAGTAATTATTCTGCATTTTCTCTATTTTAAGGCCTGATGTGCTTAATTATTCAACGCAGAGAAAATAAAAATTTGACTGGAACAGCCAGATATGCAAGCATGAACACCCATCTTGGCATTGGTATGCATGTGAATTATTTTGCTTTTCCTTGAACATTTGATAGAACTTATTTGATCAGTTATTGATGTTAAGTCTGGTTCGGCTCTACTGCATTTACCTCTGAATAGAACAAAGTCGCAGAGATGATTTAGAATCACTTGGATATGTTCTCATGTATTTCTTAAGAGGAAGGTATCAATTTGTATATTTGTCTTGTTTTGTTTTTCTCTATCATTCTCACAATATTGTTACTTACTTCCTTTCAAAATATGTAGTCTCCCATGGCAGGGGCTGAGAGCTGGAAACAAGAAACAGAAGTATGAAAAAATTAGCGAGAAGAAAGTTTCAACCTCTATTGAGGTAAAAAAGTGTCACCATTCTGCTTTGGCCATTTACGTATTCCATGACAAGACTGACTTTTTAGCTCACTTTTTCTTTAGGCTTTGTGTCATGGCTATCCTACAGAGTTCGCTTCATACTTCCATTACTGTCGTTCACTTAGGTTTGATGATAAACCAGATTATGCTTATCTGAAGAGAATTTTCCGTGACCGTTTTATTTCTGAAGGTGTTTGCATTTTCCTTAGCATCACAATATACTACTTTCTCAATTTAAATGATGTCTATTCTATGGTATATTCATGCTTACACGTTTCTCCTTCTTCCTGCAGGATTTCAATTTGATCATGTATTTGACTGGACCATTTTGAAATATCAGCAGTCACAACTTGCCAATCCTCCTCCTCGTGCCCTTGTAAGTAACACCAAACTCTTGACTTGCCTTCTGTTAACCCCAATGCACAAAACATGACAGTTATGTTGGGATAGGGGGCTGCTGGAACAAGTTCAGGGATGCCTCGTCCTAATATTGACAGGAAATCAGGTATGTCTTGGGCATTTGTTCGTTTCATTTCATTTCATGTTTATTTATAGTGCATTGTAAGTGTAGATTCACTGTGCATCTATCTGTTGATTCTGTTCACCAAGTTAACTATTTGTCGAGAGCGAGTCATTTCCATTGCAAGAAGAATTTACAGTTTTATGGAACTGTAGTTTCCCGGTAAGATGGGTTGCTTCTATATGCTCAGGATATAATTTTATTGCAGGTGGTGAAGAAGGAAAGGCCAAGGACCGGTCTTCTGAAAATGCTACTCGTGGCAGAGACTTTTTGAATTCTGGAAGCTTGTCTAGACAGAAAGGTATTCTTGCAAATGACTCATCCATGGGTAAAGAGGTGAGACATTTCTTCTCGTGCGTGTGCGTGCGTGTGTGATGTGTTGATTTTTGTGTACTGCTCAGAAATAAGGAAAATGTGGGGAAAAACTGAATTTTTTCTCAGTTATTATGGACCTTTTCATTTTTTAGTTAAGCAATGGTGGAGTTTATATTGGGTTCAGTTATAGCATGCCATGAGTGATTCATCTCATGATCCGTTAGGATAACGATGTGGCTTATACATGTTTTGCACTGGTGACTTGGGATTGAGCGGCAGAGTTGACTTCCTTTGCCTTAATCTTCCACATACTATGCAAGCGCCAAAGGGTTGTAGTTTATTCTGTGTTATGATTATCATGGATTTGGCTTTTGAATGACTTTGGGTGGTTTAGGGATTTTGTTGTAACTTTAGGGCTTATTCTTCTTGTTTTCTGTGTGAGGTTTTAGAATAGGAAATTTGTGAATCTAATTTAGCTGAAATTATCACCCTTAGGAGAGTTTTAGCCTCTATCTCCATTTTAAGCTATGATGCTCGGACTCAACTATGGGTATCGGGTACGGGTACGGGTACGTATCTAAGTGTCGGATCTTTTATTTTTTCAAATTATAAGATACGGAGATATGACTAGAAGGAGTATGAATTTCAGACACAGGTATGTGTGTACATCTTTGAAACTTCAAAGTTATTATTATTATTATTATTATTATTATTATTATTATTATTATTATTTTTTCCAGAAATATATGTAAAAAGTTAAATAGTAATGAAGTGGCAAATTGTTAAAAGACATGATATTTAAAACCAACTAGAAAATTCTATTAAATCAAACAATATAAGACCATGCTATTATTTGATTACTTACTTTTATTTTGTCAAGCTTTGAAAAATATTAATTCCAGAAAATACTATTAAATTGTTCTAAAACATTTATTTATGCTGATTTTATAATTTTCTGCCAATCATTTTGACACCAAAAAAATAAAAATCGCATTTGAAATTTTTAAAAATTTGTAACAATATTTGCAATGGTATTTTTGTTTAACTAAAATGGTTATATCTAGATCAAAAGAACCAAAAAGCATATTTAAGAAAAAATAAATCTCATGTAATTTGCTTTCGTTTAAACAGGTGGATACTGGGCATAAGAAGTCCAGTGGATTAAAAAAACAAAAAAAAAAAAAAAAGAGGGGCCCAAAACATTAAGACCCAAAATTTGAAACAAAAAAAAGCCCAAATAACTGGCTCTTCTTCTTTCCTAATCCTTCAACTTCACGGCGTTCTTCACTTTGCAACATCGGCATAGCCAAGCTCCAACAAGTTCCTCCCCTAGCGTGTTTGGTTGAAAATTGTCATGTCTACCCCCTATCTCATACCCCATATCCGTATTTTGTTGTGTCGACACGGGTATACCGACCGGAAAGAAGAGTCCGAGCATCACAGATTTTAAGTATGCTCATGGCTGAGAGTGGAAAGTTTTGTTGTGGAACAGCTGGAAGGAAAATCTCGCAAATGAAATTGAAATGTGTCGGTAATTGTCAAGGGTAAATTTGGAAGTTCATTCAAGTAACACCTTTTTTAAGTTATTATGAGCAATTTGGAAATTTAGCTTATTTGGAGTTTGTATGGGGTAAATTTTTCAAAAATCATTTTTCTCCAAACCAATTTTCAAGCTCACATTCTTAAAATAAGAAAAAATCATTTGTCACGTGGTCCAACATCTTTTCCCTATTTTATAACTACATATTGTCCAAAAACAAAAATATTTTTCCCCAACAAAAATCTTACCCAAACAAACAAGGGAAATGGTTGATGTCTAGGAAGCAACGACATGGACACAAGTGTTGGAAGTGACTTGGACATACAACACAACATGGAATGTAATTTTTCAAAGAAAGAAAAAGAAAAATACCGTCACGTCCCCGATAGTCAAATTACAATAATATTAATTATATTATTTTTCATTTTTTTATTTTTACATTGTAAACTAAATATTTGTTTTTCTTTAATTCGAACATGTCGATGCTGTATTCAAAAAGCATCGAGAATGTATGTTTTATTATGTCAGTAATGTATCCAATTGTAGAAAATCTAAAAATGATATGGACACGTCACCTATCGGTGTCCAAGACAATGTATGTTCCGGCATGTTTGCAATGCATCGGAAATGTGCCTAACCGTATAGATCTAAAAAAATTGAACTCACTACCTAGAGTATTCAACACGTGTTAGAGTCCAACACTTCTCGACACGAAGTGTGTCGGTGCATCCTAGGTCCATGCCATTCTTTTTCTACTTTGAAGTCCGCGAGTGTATGCCATGTCGTCTACTGAAATGGAGCATTATCAGCTGACTCATAGCATGTTACAAATGAATGATAAATTCTTGCAATGCTCGATTGAAGAAAGTGAAAAGGGATTTAACTGGAAAAAGGCCCAGAGTCTTTGATTTTGTTAAAATTTCTAAGTTTCTCAAAGAGGTCCCATTTTAGAGATTTGAAGGGGTTAGCCCGTAGATTGTGAATCGAAATGTGAAATCTTCACTGGTTCTGACTGGCTCCATGTTTGTTTGATAATTGCTCGGTTTTCACTTGCATTTACTGAGATTATGCTTATTTTGTTCATAAGTTCATGTTACACTGGCTAATGCTTTTTGTAGATATCTAGTTCTTACATTGGATCTTCAAGGCGACCTGCCATCTCTAGTAGTCGTGATCTGTTGGCTTCCGAGAATATTGTAAGCCCAGGAACACTCCGGCAAATCTCACCACTAGTCTCATTGGATCAAAAACTCGCATCTTCTACCAGAACTATAAAGGACTTCAAATCCAATCTCAAGGGTATAAAGAGCCTCAACTTAGGTAATGACGAGAAGGTGCACTATTAGCTACTGTTTTCTCACTCATTCCCTTCTACTGTACATATTCGAGCTGTAGACTTGGGAGAATCTGTACTTCTGTCTACTAAGGAAAGCTGGCTGAGGATATATCTAAGAATTGTGCAAAAAACACACAATAACGAAGAGGTACCGAAGATCTTGGTTTTTTCGTGTGTGGAGCAAAGTGTGTGTTTTTCGAAATCTTTTGTTTCCAATATGGAAAAAGTCCGCATACGAGACAATGGGATGTCACCATTTGTAATGAAGCAATCATAACACCAATGTGTAGCCTGAATTTGGTGATTGGCTTGTATATTGCTCCACGGGACATTCTACATTAAATCAATTTTCATCAGGGTGATTTTTTATATTTTTTATTTTATTTTATTTATTTTTATTTTTTGGTCGAGCTTATATTTCGAAGGATTATCAATTATGGTTTTGCCTTTTCGATTCTAAGTAGTATAGACTCTTCGATGATTCCTAAGATCTCTATTGACCTTATCTTGGAGTTGAGATTGCTCTGAATCTAAGTGGCTAATGATTCTGGTGTATACTCATACGGACTCCCAACATAGAGCTTGGAGTCGCCTTGCCCCAAATTAGCCCAAGCCATTATATATTGGGATAGACGCTATTTCTTAAACGAGAAACATGGTCCTCATTTGAGTTTCTTTACCAGTTAGCCTTTCTTTTGGGATCTTATGTTCGTCTTCTTTTCTCTCTTTCAGTCCTATTTGGGGATATTTGTTGTTTCAAGTGTCTTGTTGCTTTTACAACTAATTCTAATGAATCGATTTTGTCTAGGATGTAACCCATGTAGTTTTTGGAAGGACAGTGACTGTTAAGGATTTAAAGAGTGATGATTTTGATTTAGTGTAATAGTTTGTCTAATTATTGGTGGAATTTTCCTAGTGTACAGAAGTCGGGTTCATAACTCACAAATGTGGGCCCCACCTAAATAAAACATGGCCAAAAATTAACACACCCAACCCTCATTGTTTGTCACCTGTAAAGTCCTTTTGAATGCTTCCTGCAATCGTCACTCATTATTGATTTACATTAGTTACCTAAAACAGGATAACCTAATCTTCAACTATAGAGGGACAGATATAAAAGTGGAGAATTGGTTCATAAATTAACTGCCTAAGAGAAATTTCCCGTCGAACAAATATTGAGGATCATGTACTTCAGATAACTGGAAAAACACAAGAAATCCAAATTTCTATGACCACATAAAAGTAGTCCACCAATTCAATTCATCAAAGGAACTTCAATATTTCATATAATACTGTAAATTGTGGGGATCCTTGGATCATCAAGAACTCCACAATCGTTCAAAAAACCACCAAATATATATATATATATATATATATATATATATATTTTCAAGATAGAACCCTTAGTTTTTAAAGCCTCATCGATGACATGAGTTCTGTTTCTCATCAACATTTCCACCATCAAGATGATTGTTTGAATCCCCGTGAAATCACATCATCTATAATAAAATTACCACCATTCCTGAACCACATGATTGCATGTTTCCTTGATCCAACTAAAGCTTTTTTTGAAAGAACCCTTCATTTTTCCTTCCATGGAATAGGCCTTGTAACTTGCAATTCTCTTTTTTCTCTGGAACTCAGGGTCATTTAAACCCCAAGTTTTTGAAGAAGAAGAGGAAACCCTATTCTTCTGTTTGTTGATCTTGGCTGGATTACGATCTAGATGGGGTAATGGTAGAGGAGTTATGTGAACTGATGATGATCCATATGAAGTAGAAGCTGTAGTGCTGTAACTCCTCAGATTTTGCATGCTGGTTGGACCTTCTTCATTAATGGAGTTGTACTTCTCTACCTGCACTCTGCTTGATTTAGATCTACTGAATTTCTCCATACAAGAATGAGGAACACACACGCGCGCGCACACACACAGAGGGATGAGGGATCATATCTTTAAATAGCCATCACTAGATGTTATAAAAGATATAAAGCAAATTATGATATGGCTAATAAATTGAAAATAAATTTGGTTCATTTTTATTTAGCACCTGATTGGTTTAGATAAAAATCAGATTTTTATAAAAGTAAATGAAATAAATGATTAAAAATTTGTGGGTCTTACAAAAATTATAGTTAAAATCAAACTGTTGATTTTGATTTAGATTTAAATTAACTTTTATAGCCCAACGTATTTATAGATGCTATTTATTATACACGTCTTAACAACTTCCTTTTTCCCTCTTAATAGGTGTTTCCATGCCTTTCTTCCTAAGAAATTCTTAATGAGGTTTGCCAAAAAAGAGATCTAACTACCATAATAATTAACATTAAAGCATGCTAGGTACAAGATTTAATGCCATCTGATCATTAAGGTAATTTGGTATATTGAACTCGAGAGAATCAAGAAAGATAAACATGTTATGGGCTACATATCTAATTCAAGGGCTACATATCTAATTCAAAGTACCAAATATCTTATAAAAGAACGACCCTGTTATCTCAATAGATCCCGGGGGGGGGGGGGG
>NC_036254.1:23074613-23079529 GCF_002742605.1 Olea europaea var. sylvestris | reverse complement strand
ATGACCACCTTAAAGAAGAACAACACAAATTGATGGAAGCACGTCAAAGACAACTCAGTACCATGAGGCAAGAGATTAATGATGATAAGAACACGATCAACAAATGCCAAATTAACAATCATGTTGAGAAAATTATCTGAAACCTTGTTTTTTAAGTTTTACTTCTATTATTATTATTATTATTATTATTATTATTATTATTATTATTATTATTATATTAAAAAGAGAGAGAGAGAGAGAGAGAGAGATGGTATGTGAATTTAACTTGTTTCTGAAAAATGAGTGTGATTTGTAAATTATGTGATTGTGACTTAGTTTGTGATTGTGACCTGTAAATTGTGTGGCATGTAATTGCGACATATTTCTAATTTTAATTTATAGGTCATAATTTTATAACACCCGATTTTTGAAAGTTTTTAACAAGTTTGCTAATCTTGAAATTGTATTCTTAAATTATTATAGTTTATGAAATTTTCCCTATTATGTTTTTTTTAAATGGATCCGACAATGTTGAAGAAATTTTTTTTACAATTTGTCCATCGTTCAATCACCTATAGTTCAAACTTACTCGGGGTATTTTGCACTTAGTCATAAATATTTTATGTTATTTTATTAAATACATTTAAGTTGTATTTAGTGCATCGTATTAGACAGAATAATAGATATTTTTATGCAATGTACCATTTGGATTAGATTATACGTGTATTAAATTAATCTAGTTGGCTTTCAATGTTGAGACTCTAACGCCCTACTTATACGAAGAGGACAGAGTTTAAAGGTGGATTTGAAACACATTCTAATCCGTTAACCTCTGATTCGCGTGTGATCATGGTGACTTGATGTACTCTAAAAAGAGGAAGAGTAAGCAAAATACTACTGGAGACCATCAAGCCATTGTTTTGCAGCTTCATCCTCGAGACTCTAAGGAGGAGTTTTTGGTTCGAACCTCTATGGATGAGGGAGGGGGGATGTCTGGAAACAATTGCTGAAGCATGGCCGTTGACACAAAAGGAATGCGTCAGGAAACAGTTGGAATATGCTATGTACCTGTACATAATACGGTGTCCACAATAGTATCCATCATTCTCACATGAAGGGGACTCACTTTGGATAAATTATATTTTATTTGAAGTGAGTCTCCCTTCATATGAGGGGGATGGACACCGTAATGGACACCTTGATGTACATCTAGCATAACTCGAAATTAAGAAAAATGGAGGTTCCATTCAAGGGCGGAGCCCAATTGATTGTAGGCCCAACCGAAATTTTATTTTTTATATTCTGGACCGTTGGGCCTTTCAATGCACAGGCCAAGAGAAAAACTCTCAATCCATAAATTTCAAACCACGGGTTTTACTCCTCTCAGCTCAGCTCAGCTCGAGGAAATGGTGGGCAATGGCTGCCCCTCCCGGTATGTTTTTCAAAATAGCCTTTGACCAAGTTTTAAAAAAAAAAAAAAAAAGGGAAAATGTTGTTATTTGTGTAGGGTCGAAAATACCCCCATTTTAGGAAAGAAGAGAAGAGAAAATAGAGAGAAAAAAAAAGAAAAAAAAAAGAAAAAATCAGCACGGACCGATCGATGTCGCCTACGGACTGCCCGGACCTCACCAACTTCGACCAAGACCAGAGCCACCTCGATTCGCTGGAGACCGTCATTTTCTGGAAGGTTAGACATGTTTTCTATAAATAACTACTTCGAATTTTGTGAAAGTTTGAATGTTTAGGTATGAATATGGGTTAAATTCATGTTTTTATGGTTAAAATGTAAGAAAATATCGAATTTGAGGTTAAAATGTTGAAAAAAAGTGAAAAAAATGGACGGAGCTCGTCGAAAATGGAGTTTCCGACGACTCCGTTGGTAAGACGGTCCGTAACGGACCATCAGTGGTCCGCTACGGACCATAGGCCGTAGCGGACCATGTGGTCCATTACGGCTACTGGACCAGGATGGTCCGGGTCCGAACTGGTCCGGACCATATGGCCCGGACCAGTCCGGACACACTGACCCGGATTTTGGTCCTGGTTGGCTATCCGGCCCAAATCCGGGTCCGGACCCGGATTTGGGTCAAAAATAATTTTTTTTTCAGAATTATTGTTTTATTTTTGTGTTAAGAAATAAAATGAAATATAAAATAAATTATATATTAAGAGAATTAACGAAATATTTAAAGATAAATTAAATTGAGTTTTAATTTTTTTTCTTTTTTACTTAAATATACGTTTTAAATAAATAATTTAAATTGATTAATTAAATATGAAATAAATAATATAAATAATTAATGAAATATTTAAAGAATAAATTAAAAAAAGCAATATCTTTTTTACTTAACGAACTAAGATAATGAATTAAACAAATAGTAAAAGGAAAAATCGAATAGATATTATTCAAATAAATAATCGAAATAGAGTAATTAAAAATGAAATAAATAAAACACAGGATTAACGAAATATTTAAAGAATAAATGAAATTGAATAATATTTTTTTACCGAACCAATTAAGATAATTAATTAAAGAAATGATGAAACGAAAAATCGAATAAATATTATTATTTTTATTCAAATAAATAATCGAAATAAATAATATACATAATTAACGAAATATTCAAAAATAAATTAAAAAAACAATAATTTTTTTACTTAACGAACTAAGATAATGAATTAAAGAAATTGTAAAAGGAAAAATCGAATAAATATTATTAAAATAAATAATCAAAATAGAGTAATTAAATATGAAATAAATAAAACACATGATTAACGAAATATTAAAAGAATAAATTAAATTGAATAATATCTTTTGTACTTCACCAATTAAGATAATGAATTAAAGAAATAGTAAAAGGAAAAATCGAATAAATATTATTCAAATAAATAATCAAAATAGAGTAATTAAAAATGAAATAAATAATATACATAATTAACGAAATATTTAAAGAATAAATTAAGTTGAATAATATTATTTTTACCTAACCAATTAAGATAATTAATTAAAGAAATAGTGAAACGAAAAATCGAATAAATATTATTATTTTTATTCAAATAAATACTCGAAATAAATAATATACATAATTAACGAAATATTTAAAGAATAAATTAAAAAAAGCAATATTTTTTTTTACTTAACGAACTAAGATAATGAATTAAAGAAATTGTAAAAGGAAAAATCGAATAGATATTATTCAAATAAATAATCGAAATAGAGTAATTAAATATGAAATAAATAAAACACAAGATTAACGAAATATTTAAGGAATAAATTAAATTAAATAATATTTTTTTACCTAACCAAATAGTGAAACGAAAAATCGAATAAATATTATTATTTTTATTCAAATAAATAATCGAAATAAATAATATACATAATTAACGAAATATTTAAAGAATAAATTTAAAAAAATAATATTTTTTTTACTTAACGAACTAAGATAATGAATTAAAGAAATTGTAAAAGGAAAAATCGAATATATATTATTCAAATAAATAATCGAAATAGAGTAATTAAATATGAAATAAATAAAACACAGGAATAACGAAATATTAAAAGAATAAATGAAATTGAATAATATTTTTTTACCTAACCAATTAAGATAATTAATTAAAGAAATGGTGAAACGAAAAATCGAATAAATATTATTATTTTTATTCAATTAAATAATCGAAATAAATAATATACATAATTAACGAAATATTTAAAAAATAAATTAAAAAACAATAATTTTTTTACTTAACGAACTAAGATAATGAATTAAACAAATTGTAAAAGGAAAAATCGAATAGATATTATTAAAATAAATAATCGAAATAGAGTAATTAAATATAAAATAAATAAAACACATGATTAACGAAATATTAAAAGAATAAATTAAATTGAATAATATTTTTTTTACTTAACCAATTAAGATAATTAATTAAAGAAATAGTGAAACGAAAAATCGAATAAATATTATTATTTTTATTCAAATAAATACTCGAAATAAATAATATACAGAATTAACGAGACATTTAAAGAATAAATTAAAAAAAGCAATATTTTTTTTACTTAACGAACTAAGATAATGAATAAAGAAATTGTAAAAGGAAAAATCGAATAGATATCATTCAAATAAATAATCGAAATAGAGTAATTAAATATGAAATAAATAAAACACAGGATTAACGAAATATTTAAAGAATAAATTAAATTAAATAATATTTTTTTACCTAACAAAATAGTGAAATGAAAAATCGAATTAATATTATTATTTTTATTCAATTAATATACATAATTAACGAAATATTTAAAGAATAAATTAAAAAAACAATATTTTTTTTACTTAACGAACTAAGATAATGAATTAAAGAAATTGTAAAAGGAAAAATCGAATAGATATTATTCAAATAAATAATCGAAATAGAGTAATTAAATATAAAATAAATAAAACACAGGATTAACGAAATATTTAAAGAATAAATTAAAAAAACAATAATTTTTTTACTTAACGAACTAAGATAATGAATTAAAAAATTGTAAAAGGAAAAATCGAATAGATATTATTCAAATAAATAATCGAAATAGAGTAATTAAGTATGAAATAAATAAAATACATGATTAACGAAATATTTAAAGAATAAATTAAATTGAACAATATTTTTTTTATCTAACCAATTAAGATAATTAATTAAAGAAATAGTGAAACGAAAAATCGAATAAATATTATTATTTTTATTCAAATAAATAATCAAAATAGAGTAATTAATTATGAAATAAATAATATACATAATTAACGAAATATTTAAAAAATAAATTAAAAAAACAATAATTTTTTTACTTAACGAACTAAGATAATGAATTAAAGAAATTGTAAAAGGAAAAATCGAATAAATATTATTAAAATAAATAATCGAAATAGAGTAATTAAATATGAAATAAATAAAACACA
>NC_036254.1:23012916-23073602 GCF_002742605.1 Olea europaea var. sylvestris | reverse complement strand
GATGAATTTATTTATTGGTTTATTAATATGAAATTTGATTGGTTAAATTTGAAGGTACGATATTTTATTTAAAATTTCTTTTATATGGTTTTAACATGTATTAATTTTGTAGGATGGAATATCATATAGACAACGATCTGAGGGCTCATTTGGGAAAAGTTACAACGTATTGTAACTTTTCCAGCTATGCGACAGTACTTGAGGGGCTGGACGAGGAGCATATTGACTTACTCCGTCGATCGTTTTTATGGTCGTTCTATCCGTTGAAGGACGTGCAGTTCTCTGGACAGATTGTTGATTCTTTATTACTCCGGCTGCTTAAACCAGTCGATGGCGATCGGTTATATTTTGCTATAGGGGACGGGAAGGTATGTAGATTCTCGATCCTTGAATTTGCCCTGATTACGGGCTTGAGATGTATCAGGGAAGAAGAAGCTAGAGCCCGTATTATACGAAATAAAAGGTTATTGGATTTATATTTTGGAGGTAAAGGGCCAGTTACACCATCGCAGTTAGAGGACGCATTTAGGAAATGCGATCACATGTTAGACAAGTTGAAATTAGGATTAGTGTATATACTGGAGAGTATATTGAGGTGTCGACATCGTAGGACGTCGATTGATCTTTTTTCATTGGATGTTGTTGATGATATCGATGCTTTCAACAGCTTTCCATGGAGTCAGAGATGTTACACCGATACTCTCCATGTATTCAGAAGGGTACATACTATGCCGAAATCGGAGAGGGGCGATCGCAAATATGATGTATATGGCTTTTGCATGGCTTTGCAAGTAAATATTCAGTGTAACGTAATGCGTGTTGATCTTTTTTATTAAATGTATATGCAAAGTTTTATTTTGTAATTGTTGCAATTGTGGGCATATGAGGCTATTCCTGCTTTGGGTAGCAAATGGGCGATCAGAAGGGAGACCAGCTGCCCACGAATGCTTCATTGGCGAGCACATGAAAAGCCATCGGCTAAAGATTTGACAGTTATCCTCGACGATCCTCAGGTGAGTATTATATATTTGCTATATATTGTACATACATTTACTCGGCTCGATACATGCTCGTTAACACGTTGAAATATGGTATGTCAGCTCGAAGTTCATGCTGAGTTGGTTGTTTCGGTGGAAGAGGAGGATGCAATATATGTACGTGAATTACTTGTTCCCCCTACTGAAGACGATCCAGTATTTGAGTCCGTTCCGGATAGAAATATAGTACGTTTATTTAAGATCATTATTTATTTTGACTTATAAATTCATGTGTGGATTATTAATATTAATTGTCTTCTCTGTGTAGTAGCGCCATCCGGAACTTCCATTTAGGAGATCTCCTTCGCCTCCACCGATGAGATCTCCGTCACCTCTACCGATGATATTGCCTCTACCGCCATTATCTCATTCTCCGAGGATATCTCCGTCTCCCGTACCCACCCACCTCCCACATGGATCGCCTACACCCAGTCAGACCCGTCTTTCAGATGATTTCTTTGCACGCATGACTGGCATTATTAGAGAGGAGCTGGGAGCGATGCGACGAGAGGTAGTCGCACTACGAGAGGAGATAGGGGTGTTGCGACGGGATTTTACGACAGAGGTAGTCGCACTACGAGAGGAGATAGGGGGTGTTGCGACGGGATTTTACGACAGAGATCGTCGCAGTACGAGAGAAGATAGGGGTGCTGCGACGAGATTTTACGATAGATGTAGTAGCTTTGCGAGATGAGATTGGAGTGCTACGACGAGATATAGGAGACCTTCATACTGAGGTTGCAGCACTTCGAGGCGATGTAGCAGGCATCCGAGGGAATGTCAGGGAGACTGGTGTCCCTCGAGATTGGTGGGCAACGGCCGGGGGAATCGATGAGTTTTTTGGTTCGGTGTCGGAGGTCGAGAGGGAGGGGGTGGAGGTCGGGCAGGAGGAGCCGGAGGAGGCCGGGATGCCCGGGGTGGACGTCGGGCCGGAGGTGCCGGAGGAGGCAGAGATAGAGGGGGTGGAGGGAGGGACAGGGGTGGTCGAGGAGGTAGCGAAGGGGACATCAGAGGTGGTAGTAGAGGGGGATGATCAGGTTGCGGAGGATGAGAGGATGCCGGAGATGACGGATGAGGAGGTAGTATTTGTGTCGGAGGGGGCGACGGAGGTCCTGAAGGGTAAGAAGCGTGCTACTGACGCGCCAGAGCTGATGGTCGGTAAGAGATCAAGATTGCCGTCACAGTACATCGTTTCTCCCTACACGGCCGAGGCGAAGAGAAGGGGATTTGTGGATGGGGCGTACCCCAATCTTTTTCGTGACGTCGACCCAGTCAGACAGAAGGCGTTCGATGATTGGTTCAAATCCCTTAAGTCCGAGTAAGTATTTTATGATGTTGCTACTATTTTTTTGTATTTTTGGTAACTGTTTTTTCATTTTTCAGAGATAGTTATACCATCGGCTGTATGACCGTGCCCAATGCTAAAAAGTGGTTTGAAGATGTACTGACGACCTCAGCTTGGCTCGCTGATGATGTAAGTTTTTTGAGTTTCCGTTTATTATATTTATACAAGTTGTTGGTTCATTTACTTAAATGACTCTATCTTTTTTGTTGGTGTTTTTTTATTTCAGCATATCGACTTGGCTATGGAATTGTTACGCGATCGGGCGGAGATACCCGAGATCTTATGACAGTCCTACTCGAGTTATCTTGAGCGCTGAGTTCGCTCGTGTCGTAGATATTGAGCATCACGAGCTCCTAAGCAAAGGGAATGATTATATTCTGTCTGAGTACATGCTGGAGTGGGTGATTGGACTACAGTTGAGGTGCGGAAAGTAGTGGACGGATTGTACACATATGTACATTCCAGTGATCGCGAACTCACACTGTTTTTCGGTGGAGATCGTATTTGCTGATTCCACAATATATGTGTACGACTCTGATCATAGCTGTCTGACACAAAGTCAACTGGAGCAAATACTAGAGCCATTGGCTGTGATCGTGCCCATGATGGCTAGTCATGCGATGATTCGAGTAAATGATAGATTAGCCATTGTGTGGAACACAACGATGGCGAGACAAGAAAGATCGTAAGGATTTACAACTTTTTAATTTTCAGATTTAATTTTCAATTATATGTTATGGAACTAATATCTTCTACTTCGGTTGCAGGGGTGACTGTGGCTTATTTGCAATCAAGTACATAGAGTTCTTGAGCATTGGTCGCAATGTTGATACAATAAATCAGACTTGTATGAATATAACTGTGATCCTTAGTACATTGTAAATTATTTTATTAAAATGTAAATGTTGTTTACATCAGTAGGATTCGTGTTGTACTGAAAGAAATAAATAATCGAAATAGAGTATATTGTATGATATTATTTTGAAAATTTAAATGATAATCGGAAATTAAATGGACTAAATCGGATGCAATTGGAAAAAAATGACCGATTCATGTAATATTTGGTTCGAAAAAAGCTTTAAAAATTTTGGGGACCTAATTGCAACTTTTTAATAGTTGATTCGAAACATAAAACGATAATCGAGAATTAAGATAATTAATTAAAGAAATAGTAAAACGAAAAATCGAATAAATATTATTCAAATAAACAATCGAAATAGAGTAATTAAATATGAAATAAATAATATACATAATTAACGAAATATTTAACGAATAAATTAAAAAAACAATATTATTTTTTTACTTAAACAATTAAGATAATTAATTAAAGAAATAGTAAAACGAAAAATCGAATAAATATTATTCAAATAAATAATCGAAATAGAGTAATTAAATATGAAATAAATAATATACATAATTAACGAAATATGTAATGAATAAATTAAATTGAATAATATTTTTTTACTTAAACAATTAAGATAATTAATTAAAGAAATAGCAAAACGAAAAATCGAATAAATATTATTCAAATAAATAATCGAAATAGAGTAATTAAATATGAAATAAATAAAACACATAATTAACGAAATATTTAACGAATAAATTAAAAAAACAATATTATTTTTACTTAACCAATTAAGATAATTAATTAAAGAAATAGTAAAACGAAAAATCGAATAAATATTATTCAAATAAATAATCGAAATAGAGTAATTAAATATGAAATAAATAATATACATAATTAACGAAATATGTAACGAATAAATTAAATTGAATAATATTTTTTTTTACATAACCAATTAAAATAATTACTTAAAGAAATAGTAAAACGAAAAATCGAATAAATATTATTCAAATAAACAATCGTAATAGAGTAATTAAATATGAAATAAATAAAACACATGATTAACGAAATATTTTTTTTACTTAACCAATTAAGATAATTAATTAAATAATGTGATAAAGATTACATCCGATTTAAATTCAGAAAATCACAAACACATGACAAATAGAGAATATATATGATTTATATAAATACTACACATCCGTCGAGTCATTGTTTAGTGGGATCTAACTTGTACAAAATCGACGTGTATGTCCTGTAGCGCCGCACCTCCCGCACTTACGCGGTTGTAGAAACTCTCCTGTAGATGGTATTCTAGACGTTCGTCTATGACCAGGAGTACGCGGTGGAGCTTCAGGTGACAACAAATTATTAAGTGCTACAATATAATCAGGAACTTCCCACTCGGCTTCATTTGGTAGAGGAAATATAGTTTCGGCATACGCTGCTCTCCAAAAATTAGTTATATAATAATGATTGCACAGTTGTGTGGTGGAAATCCTCTATACATAGCCACTGCGATAGCATGTGCACATGGAAAACTTTCCAATTGAAATTTTCTACACGTGCAGGTATTGTCATTTAAGTCTACAATGTATCCAACATTACGCCCGCATCTCACGGAGAAGCGAAATTGATTTAGTGGTTCCACAAATAGAGCTTTTGCCACTTCCAGAGTTTTGAATAGTCGATCTTCCTATGCCGGAGCTAGCACACTCGTGCAATTTTGGGATTCTTCACGTCGATTATAAAACCACTGTTGCAACTTGCTGCGAATATGTTCAATCATTGCGAGAATCGGTAACTCTCGATCCTTCTTGAATAATGCATTGAGCGACTCTGCATTATTCGACGTCATCATGCTGTATCGACGTCCTGGAAAATGTGACTGTGCCCAATGTTCGACCCCCATATCTGATAGATATTCCCATGCACTTTCTGATTTATGTTCTATTTCGCCCATGAACTTTGTAAACTCTTCAAAGCTATAAGCTTCTGCAGCTCTCCTAAACAATGCAACGATGTCACTACCCCGGTACCTAGTTTTCAGATTGACCTGAATGTGGTACATGCAATAACTATGATGTGCTTCTGGAAAAACTTTGGCTATACCATTTATTATTGACTGCCCCCGGTCAGTCACAAATGCAAGGTTCTCGATGTTCCCAATTACTTCTCTCAACTTCGTGAAGAACCAACGCATTGCTAGATCATTTTCTCCATCGACAATGTCAAATGCAAGAAGGTAAATTTGGATATTGGCATCTTGACAAGTAGCAATAATCTACTTTCCTTCATATCTAGCTTTTAGGGTTGTACCATCAACTAGAATTAGAGGTCGCATCGCATTTCGAAAACCTCTAATGCATTGTCCAAGAGCCATAAAAAAATACTTGAAGCGATTCTGCCCATCGATTTCAATAAAAAACGTCGAGTCAGAATTAGTTCTCACCATGTTGTGGCAATACCTGGCCAATTTGGCATAACTCTCCTCTGTCGAACTCATTAAATCTTCCAATGCACATTCTTTAGTAACCACCCCATACTCTCGACGGATGTCGTTGATGATATCTGTAGGTCTGTAAATCGTCTGTGGATCCTGAAACTTGTGCATTATCTGTCGACCAATAAACCATGATCGAGCTTGCCTATGATCATTTTGACGAATACCCACTTCACAAGTATGTTCCCGCGCATACTTACGAACAACAAAAAACTCATTTGTATCCATCTTTGTCGCACTCAAACGCCAACTGCAATTGTTGTCCACACAAATAATTGTGTATGTAGACTTGTTTGATTTTTTTACCTTAAACTCAAAATTATGTTTCATTGCAATTCGGTGCGCGGCTTCTTGCAAATCTCTTTTCGTGTCAAACAATTGATCGACATGTAAATCTTCATCATCAGGAACTACGCGAACAATTAGAAGACCGTGTACTCGGCCCAGCATGTGAGCTCCCACCAGACTCATGTCTCTGTCTGGATAAAGCAATCAAATCCTAATTTGTAAATGGCATTTCATCCTCGTTGTCTTGAACTTCCTCGTAAATCCTTCGTGTAACGGTGACATCGTGGTGAGTAGCAACTGCCCCAGGAATAACCACATCATCCTCCCGAGCAATCTCAACAGTATCCCAAAAATCATTCTCATTACGATCCTCTCCATCAAAAACTTCGTGTTCACCTTCGATGACATTTTTCTTCAACAAACTTACGCAAATAGGAGTCGTCTTTCGACCTTGGTTCAATTGAATTAGATGCTTTATTTGCGCTTCAGAAGTAACTTTCAAAGGTGGAATTGAAATTGTTGAATGCTTTTGAAATAAAAATCCCAATTCCATATCGTACTGAGAGGAATTGATGTTAAGCATGTTTTGTATTTCACTGCACATTTCTGTAAACGAAGTATTTTTTGTTATCGAAATAGTAGCAACCCCTTTTCCTTCACTCGTCCATTTTCATTCCCATTGACCATTTTCTTTCCTTTGAAATTCGTCGAAATAATAGATTGGGACACATGCTTTTGCCATATCTGCATTACGAATTAAAAATATCAGAACAAATTATCAGAAATAAAATTATCAGAATCGAGGGGCGGGTTGCAAACGGACGGTCGGGATGGTCCGGACCGTTCGTTGCGGTCGGTCCGGACGCCGTTCCGGCGTCTGATCAGTGCCGGCCTGAACTTTGGCTTTAATATTATTTTTTCTACCATTTAAAAAAAATATATGACTTCAATAAAAATAAAATTAAATACTACGAAAAGATACTTACCGAATTGAAGTGCTGAAATTTAACTAAATTTTTCTGTTGAGGTTGATAACTGATAAGTTTATGAAATTTTGAGGTTGAAGTGGATGAAAAATGAAAGAGTTTTTATCGTGTTAGAGTAAACTGATGAAAAGACTGACTTCGTTTTCAAATTTCAATTGAGAAGTGTTTGGATTTTTATTTGTAACCTAAGGATATTTTTGTCTTTTTACCATATTTCTATTTTTGTAATTATATAACTCATTTAAGGGCGTTTTTGTCTTTTACACAAGAAATGGCTATTGTGGTGAATGTTAGATTTTTATGGTTAAAATGGAAAATGGTTGGTTTGACAAAGCCAAACTTAAAAGTACCCCACCCGCTCAGCTCTGCCTCTCCAGTCTCCGTACCTCAGCCTCTCACTCTTATCTCTCATCGCCTTCCACCACCGACCAGACTTAGTACACAACTTTTGTATTAGTTCGAAGATTTGTTGATGCGGGCAGGTGAGGAGAATCCAACAAGAGAACAACTTGAGGAGGTTAGTAAGAATGAATTTTAGGGTTTGGGTGATAGATTTCTCATCACACTGTTTAGTGTTGCAGGTGGAGAAATTGTAGCATGAATTAAATGGGGAGTTGCAATTGAACAAAATTTCGAATTGTGTATAGGTATGGGTCAATTCACTCATGTTTCCTTGTTGCTCCCACAAAAGGTAATTGTGTTAATTCCTTAATGAGTGTTATCCGTTTTCCTTGAAAGTTGTTGCTTATTTGTGTGAAAGAGAAGAGTTACGTTACCATAATGTATTCAATTAATTCAACGCAATATTATTTTCGAAGCCCTAACAATCACTTAGTTATAATTCTAATGGAAGCCAATTTTTCCTTTCCATAGTACTAAAGCCGTTTTAACAACTAGAAGCTTTTTCACTCCGAGGGTCATGTGAGGTTGGGAAATCTTGGAAAGTTGAAATAGGATCAGAGAGTTAATTTCTCTCCGAGATATCTTATGCTGCTTTTTAGTTTCAACTCACCTGTTTTATTTCTAACACCATGGCCTAATTCTTTCTTTCCCATTACTCTAAGCGTTGGGGACTTTCTTCTTACAGCTATAGACTTAATGCATACAAATGGAAGTTGGAGCATGTTAGCCAAATTGTTGTCAAACGACCTCCCAGGCTGTGATGTTAATTCAGATTAATTCCCAGTCGGCTTTGGCAAATGATTGAATGGAAAATATAGCACTACAATCGAAATGACCCGACCCGAAGATTAATTGGGCTTTGAAGCAAACTAAATTTTTAGTATTGCTCATGGTCTAACTTACTTGCTTGGATGACCAAAATGAGAGAAGCCTACTTAGTAGCCCATTTGTCTAATGCTTGGGCTTTACTTGACCCATTAGTTACCCTACTGTAACTTCCTTACTTGGCCTTATATGCTTCAATATATTTGGGCTGTGTTCTCTTCTCTTGAGGAAAAACTGTGCGCTTCCTTCTTTGTGAGATTTTCGATCTTCTGCTTCTTTGCCTGTCGCCTTCCCTCTTCATCTCTGCCTTTGTGGTAATTGTTATTGAGTTATTGTGATCCGAATCCCGTAGCAGCGTTGACTACGAAACCCACAACTAGATTGTTCCAAAACCCCAGAAAAGCCAAATAAAAGGTTTGAAGATTGAACCTTAAATTACTGAACCAAACAAACCCAGCAAGAATGTTGCTTGAAGGACCCCTTGATTACACAATCGAAGACCCGTACCCGAATTGTAGAACACCACAAGAATAGTTTTGATAAGTTCAATGTGTTCAATTAAGAACAAGGAATTGAAAGCAAAATTGCATTTCGTGTTGAATCTCAAATAATGTCTCGTAAAAAAAAAAAGAAAAAAAAAAGATGAAGAATTGAGCTCTATTTATACTAGATCCTAGAATGGAAATTGAAAAGGAATAAAATTCTAACAATCTAGTAGAATATGAAAAATACTCGTCCAATATTTCTAGAATTTGACTAAAAATAGAATTATAATAAAATACGAAAAAAATGCGAAAAAGGAAAATTTCTGCCCGATTTAATACTATGCGACCACATAATGTAAACCTATGCGGTCTTATAGTTCAATTGAACTATGTTGGCATAGTTCCTGCCTCTATGCATGCGGTCGCATGCCTATTATAGCTATGCGACCGCATAGCTATCACTTTTGCCCTCGACTTCGTCTGCTTGTATTGAATTGATCTATTTTGACCCGAACATGAAAGTTGCCTCGTTTTGCATCCCGAACATCATCCCATCAATGGTTTCTCAAATGAGCAATCCCATCACTTGTTTCACTTGCTTTGCTCTCGATCGCATCATCGGTCCACCTTCGATAGTCAACGGGTCTCGCCTTGAACTCGTCGTCTTCAAGTTTGATTCTTGGTTCACATCATATTGCCTACCTTTTGTGGTCTCCTATGTGGATAATCTTTTGGCAATCGTAAGTGGGAAGAACTTAGCATTGTATTGGGTCGATTGGTTTTTTTATTGTGATGAAATTAGAAGGATAAACTGAGCTTGGGAAACACCTTGGTGGTCAATACATTCTCCACATTTAGTATCAGAGCTTGGGTGGTGGAAATTTAGCCAAAAATCCTACCAAAAGTTGAGATAGAGGGCCAAATCCTTCTTGCAACCGTATTCGAAATCTTTCAATTTCTCCCAAATTCGACCTCCATTAGACAAATGGAGGCCGGATCTATAATCAGCAGATCGATGCGCTTCTTTTGAGGTGGTGCATATGGAGTTTTCAGACAAGATTTTTTTCAGGCATTTTATTTATTTTAATATTCTGAACGTATTGATGTGGTCTATTTAGTGTTTCAGGTTACGCGAGAAAAATTGGACGAATTTGGCCCTAGATATAATTCTGTGTTTGTGATTGATTGGTATTAGTACAATTGCTGAATCTTTAGGGCGAATAGTGGTGGTCCTAAAGTATCAAATTCGCATCTCTTGACTTTACGGACTCAAATAAGTTCGCTCTGGTAAATTGGCTTAACCCGTCTAATTTCCAACATTAGCATGTTATCGTGTGGGGTGATAATAGGGTTGTGGTTACTGTGAGGGGTAACATTGCTTGTGTTAGAAATTAGGATTACTTAATCTTAACTATTTGATTGAGTACTTGTTCTTGTTAAGTCAGAATATTGTTCTGTGTGTTATAATTGTCGTAAAACTTGGTATTTGCTAGACATATCTAATTTTTTATTGCATTGTTATCTCTGCTACTTACTAATTCCGTTAGAATACCGAAACTTTACCCGTTTGAACATTCCCTTGATTTAAGACCACGAGTCTTACAAAACCCTGAGAATTTAGAATGGAGCATATTGTTTATGACCCGAGGACTACTTTGTATGGTTTGACTGTGTTTTGTATTTTTTTGGCTGTTGTGTAAAGATGGCAACTCACAACTTCGATCTGGAAATTTTTAATGGAAAATGTGATTTTTCAATTTGGCAACAAATGAAAGGTATTTTGGTCCAGCAAAAAGTTTCAAAAGCCATTGAAGACAATTTTTCAATTGATTTTTCAAAAGAACAAAAAGAAGAAGTCGATGAATTTGCTTATACTTCAATCATTTTATACTTGTCCAACGTCGTTTTATAAAAGGTGGGTAAACTGAAAACTACTAAAGAATTTTGGAAAAAAATTGGAAGATCTATATTTGCTCAAATCTACAACCGAACAAGTTTTATTTACTTGAGCGTTTCTCCAGCTTTAAAAAATGGATCCTTCAAAGGATCTTGATGACAGTTTAGATGTATTTGACAAATTAGTGCAAGATATTGTTAACTGTGATGAGGCTGTGTCTGGAGCCTATAAGGCCATAATCTTGCTCAATTTTATTCCTGACTCATATAAGGAAGTTAAAAATGTCATTAAGTATGGTAGGGATACCTTCATGCCTGATATTGTGATAGACTCTCTTAGAATAAGGAGATGGAAATTAGAGTTGAAAAATATGATAAGAAAAGTGGTAAAACACATATGATGCAGGGCAGTACTCAGTTTAAGCAAAACAGTCATGATGGATACCAAAGTAGCGGCGAGTCAAGTAGTAATGGATGGAAGAAGAAGGGCAACGGTAGGTCTAGATCAAAGTCTAGAATGAAGTCAACGAGTTGTCTAGGAAAAGGGCATTTTATAAAAGATTGTTATAAGAAGAAGGATAAGCTAAAGGTCAAGGAGAGAGACGAGGTCAATGTGTTGTCTTCTGCTTTCGATTTAGATGACGGTGAGGTTTATATGATTAGAATTCCCATTGCTTATACTGCTGAACTAAATATAACAGCTAATTTCCACATGCTAGAGTGGATACTTGATTTTGGTGCATCTTTTCATGTGACATTCGAAAAGAATTGGTTTAAAAACTTGCATGAATCTAATACTGGGCATGTTCTGCTGTGTGATAATTTCGCCCATACAATTGCTAGAATTGGTGACATTAATATCAAGTTTGACACCGGTTTTGTGTACACCTTGAAAGACGTTAGATATATTCTTGAACTGTCTAGGAATTTGATTTCAGTAAGAAGGCTTGAAAAAGATTACTTCACGGGTAAAATTGAAAATGGAACGTTAAAGATGGTTAAGGGTGCTTTAATCTCTAATAAGAGAACTAAGAAAAACAACATTTATATCACTCTGGAGAAGTGATTAGAGGTTTAAACTCCTCTATCTCTTTAGTCAAGATTGATCACACACATATGTGGCGTAATAGGCTTGCACACGTAGGCATTAAGGGACTTAAGTTTCTTAATGAAAAATGTGCATTTGGTAATGACTGTGTGTTTGATTTGTCATTATGTGATCACTTTGTGCTTGGTAAGCATCATAAAGCATCTTTCTCCACTAGTGTTCATAAAGCTAAGACATTCTTGAATATGTGCATTCTGATCTGTAGGGTCCTACTAGTAATTCCACATCATGTAGGACTATGTATTTCTTGTCTATTATTGATGACTACACTAGAAAGTGTGGGTTTATTTTTTGAAGGATAAATTCGATACTTTCCATAACTTTAATAACTGGAAAATACAAGTGGAAAATCAAACTGGCAAAAGGATTAAATTCTTAAGAACAAGATAATGGCCTAGAGTTTTGTAACACTGAATTTAACAGTATGTGTAAAGAAAATGGAATAACAAGGTATAAGACTATTTCTTACGCTCCCCAACAAAACAAGGTAGCGGAAAGGATGAATAGAACCATACTTGATAAAGTACGTTGCATGATGTTAAGTTCTTGTGTTCCAAAGTCATTTTGTGGGGTGAAGCTATTATGACTGCTTGTTATTTAATTAATTGACACCATCTGCTACCTTAAATGGCTACACTCCTCATGAAAGTTGGTCTGGTAAACTGAGTGATTACTTTATACTTAGAACTTTTGGATGTGTTGCTTTCTTTCACTAAAGTAATGGAAAGCTTGAACCTAGAGCTAGAAAATATCTTTCTGCGATACTTTGAGGGTGTTAAGGGTTATAGGTTATGTGATAGAAGTCAAAAGGGGGTTAAGATCATCGCGAGTAAGGATGTCACGTTTAATGAGCGTGAGATGCCCTGCCTTGGGGGTGAACTTGAACTTGTGAGTAAAACAGAACCAGGTGAAGAGAGAAATCGGTTTAAGGTGGAATTAGGAAAGCTTAGCACATTTGTCCCTATTCCTCCAAATGAGGTGGAGACTTGGGTTCAGGAACTCGGGTTGGAGAATAGAGATGATGTAGTGATAGAAGAGCATCCCGAGGAAGAAAATCCATTGGCCAATTACAATTTAGCTAGGGATAGAGAGAGGAAACAAACGAGAGAGCCTAGGAGATTCAGATATGAATCTGAGTTAGCCTTCGCCCACGCTAGTTACGAAGAACTAGTTGATAGAGAGCCAAAAACATTTGAGGAGGCAATGAAGAGTGAACAGTCCAAAGAGTGGTTTAAGGTAATGAAAGAAGAGATAAGTTATCTAGAGAAGAATCGGACTTGGAAGCTAGTACATAAACCTAAGAATAAATCGACCGTCGATTACAAATGGGTCTTTAAGGTTAAAGAAGGTACCAGTAGCTCGGAACCCTTAAGATTTAAGGCTAGGTTAGTGGCTAAGGGCTACATACAAAAGGATGGTGTTGATTATAATGAGATTTTCTCATCAGTTGCTAAGTATACTACTATTAGGGTCATGCTTGCATTGGTTGCACATTTTGACTAGGAACTTGAACAACTTTACGTAAAAACAATTTTTTTACATGGTGAGCTTGACAAACAAATATTTATGAATCAATCAAAAGGTTTTAAGGATAAGCTAAAACCTGATCATATGTGTTTCCTAAAAAGGTCTTTGTATGGCTTGAAACAATCACCCAGATAGTGGAACAAAAGATTTAACTCTTTTGTACTCACTATAGGGTTCCAAAGAAGTAAGTTTGATCACTGTATGTATTTTCAACACAACGAAGCTAACAACAATTATTTGTTTTTGTTGATCTATGTGGATGACATGCTTTTGATTGGTTCATCATCTAAGTGGATAACTAACATAAAAACAAAGCTAAGAGGTGAATTTTAAATGAAAAACCTAGGTAAGGCTAAGAGAATTCTAGGCAAGGAAATCGAAAGAGGTAGGTCAAATTTTGCTTTGTTTCTATATCAATCTCCTTATATTTCTAAAGTGTTGAAGAGATTTAATATGATTAATTACAAACTTGTCACATTTCCTCTAGCTAATCACTTTGTATTATCTAAATATCAAGCTCATTGCAATGAACGTGAAGTAGAATATATGAGTAGAGTTCTATATTCTAATGTGATTGGTTCCATAATGTATTTGACGGTTTGACTAGACCATATTTAGCTTTCGTTGTTAGTACTCTCAGTAGGTACATTTCTAATCCGAGTCCTAAACATTAGGAAGCCTTAAAGTGGTTATTAAGGTATTTTAATGGTACTAGTGATATAGGTCTTAAGTTTGGTGCTAGTAAGGAAGATGTGAAATTAAAGGATTTTGTAGATGCTAACTGTGCGGGGGATAGAGGTAGGAAATCAATATCCTCTTATGTGTTTACCTTATCTAATTCTTATATTAGTTGAAAATCACAGTTACAATACATTGTTACACTATCCACAATATAGTCAGAATCTACCACTGAAGCAATTAAAGAGGCTCTGTGGGTTAGAGGTTTGCTTTATGAATTGTGTGTCTTGAATGATTATGTGGTAGTGTATTCCAATAGTCAGTCTTTATACATTTACGTAAGAACCCTATTTTTCATGAACGCACTAAACACATTAATGTTAGACAACTTTTCATTAGAGATATTATATTACAAGAGGTGATAAGACTTCAAAAAGTCCATACACAATACAACCCTTTAGTTATGGACACGAAAGTGCTACCACTGGTAAAGTTTAAAAGTTGTAAGGATCTTCTAAACATTAGAACAGGTAAATGATTTTCAATTTATTGGTTCTCTTTTTAAAGGTGTCACTAATTAGAGATATATTTTCTTTGCAGGTCACTTGATACCAAGGTGGAGGTTGTTGGGCAAATTGTTGTCAAACGATCTCCCAGGCTGTGATGTAAATTCATATTAATTCCTAGTCAGCTTTAGCAAGTGACTAAATAGAAAATATAGCACCACAATTGAAATGGCCCAACTTGAAGGTTAATTGGACTATTTGAAGAGACCTAAATTTTTAGTGTTGCTCATGGCCCAACTCACTTGCTTGGATGACCAAAATGACAGAAGCCCACTTAGTGGCTCATTTGTTTAATGCTTGGGCCTTACTTGATCCATTAGTTACCCTTACCTTACTTGACCTCATATGCTTGAATATATTTGGGCCGTGTTCTCTTCTCTTGAGAAAAAACTATGCGCCTCCTTCCTTGTGAGATTTTCGATCTTCTACTTCTTTGCCCGTCGCCTTCACTCTTCATCTCTGCCTATGTGGTAATTGTTATTGTGTTATTTCCTACCTTTTTTGGTCTCCTACGTGGATACTCTCTTGGCAACCGTAAGTGGGAAGAACTTGGCATTATCATGGGCCGATTAGTTTTTTGATTGTGGTGAAATTGGAAGGATAAACTGAGTCTGGCAAACATCTTAGTGGTTAATACATTCCTCACAGAGCAGAGAGAGGATTATAGAATAAATCTTGCCACCATATTCAAAATTGATTTTTTTTTAATTTTCGATGGTAAACCCCTTGAAGAAGACGTTTCGATTGGCATGGAGTGTACTTTGTGAAATCTAGTTACAAACTGGAGCTGTCTTTGGATAAGGGTGGCATAGAACCACTTTCCAAAATGTTTACAGAATGGTAGAAATGTTTGTGGAGTAGTGATGTCCCACTAAAAACCATATGGAGGGCTTTATTAGACATCCTGCCATCAAAATCATGCTTTAGAGTAAACAACTGGAGTTAGCCCCAACCTCAGTAGATGTTCGGAGGTGGAGGAAGACACATCTCACGCCATCATCTTCTACCCCGTGGAGATGACAATTTTGGATGAGAGAGATTTCTTCCAATAGGGTGTTGTCAGCTGGAATTAGTGCCAGAGAGGTGCTATTGAGGATGTTGGAGAATCTATTAATATATATAGGGTAAAGCTACCTCCGAAAATGGTGTCCTCAATGCCCGAGGCTGGGATCTTGGTTGAATGCAGTCCTTGCGATGAACAATCCATCACTCCATTCGACCGAGGGTGCTATTTTGGCAAGAATTGATGCGCTATGGGCAATTATTTTGTATTACTTCATAAAGTAAAGCTATCTATACTTAACAACTTATGTATTCAATTTATAATAATATTTGTGATCAGGATACATTTTATTATTTGCTCAATACTGAACACATAAAAATAATCAAATAACATTTATTTGTTCAAAATATAATGTCGAATAATTCATTTGAGTATATATTTAACCACAGTCCAATGCTCTAATCGAGTATTAGACTAACATCGACTAACAATCCCACAACATAATAAATATTTGATCTAGTGCAAAGCATATTATACATGAGGTTTCCTATTGTAGATGCATAAGGAATCTACCTAATCCATGCTACCTCATCAGGACTTTTCAAAAAACGCTCCTTAGAGATGTGTACTCCATGTCTAAAAAATAAGCATTCCCTTTTCGAATTTTGCATAGCAAATCAAACCAGTTTTTGTCAATATATGAGGCTTGAGAGAGGGCTATCTTCGTGTTCTTTAGATCTTTAACGATCTAAATGTCTAGAACATGACTAGCATCTCCCATGCCCTTTATATCAAATCGTTGTTCAAACCTTTCGTTTACTAATGACAATGTCCCTACATCATTACCAATGAGTAATATCTCATCTATGTAAAGTATGAGAAATTATTTTGTTGTCTTGATGAGCTTGTAAAGATAAGGCTCGTCCAAATTTTTTGACTGAACCATAAGTCCTAATAGTTTGGTCAAATCTAATATTCCAAGACCTAGACGTTTGTTTATGATCATAGATGGATCTTTGTAAACTATAAGTTTTCCTTTCATGCCCTTTTATTATAAATCTATCTAGTTGCAAGGTTGTCTTGACATCCATTTACCATATCTCAATGTCATAATTTACTGTAATGGATATGACAATTCGAATGCACTTAAGAATAGCTACTGGAGAAAATGTCTCCTTGTAATCGAGACATTCTCTGGATAAAACCCTTGTCATAAGTCTAGCTTTAATGGTCCATATCTGTCCATCTATTCTTCTCTTTTTGTTACAAACCCACTTGCACCCAATGATTTTGACTCTTTTAGATGTGACTCCATTTTTTGTTTTCATAGCATTTTTCAATGATATTGTGTATATGTCCTCCATGACTCTTTTAAATAATGTGAGATCCACTTTTTGCTCAATGGAAACTACCTGGAAAAACTCTCCATAGAGTAATTACCTAGAGGGCGATATATTAACCCTCTCACTTCGTCTAAGTTGTGGAGGCTCTTAATGATCTTGTTATACTGGAGGTGGATTTAATTTTCCCACTATATCAACAAGTCCCTAATCAGTTCTCTCAGTTATTATACGTTGGATTTTTGGTTATTGATTGACAATGTGGTTCTATCCCCATATTACAAGCTGAGGTGTTGCCTGTGTATTCCTGTTGTGTATTGTTTGTTGAAAACCAACAAATGAACAATGTAATGTAGAATGAAATCAAACAAAAAACAAATTGGAGACCAAAATAAGCGGTCCTTGCGGTCGCATGGCTATCACCAGAGACTTTAGGGACGGTCGCAAAATAAATCATGCGGTCACATGGTACATCTAAAGTGATCGTTAGTGGTCATTTTCTAATGCTATGAATTTGAATTTGGTGGCCTTTCATTCGATTTTTGGCACCATTTCAAGTATATAGACGAGGCCTATATATAGTGGAGTCATGTTCAATGAAAAAAGTAATAAAAACTTATTGTAATCCATACATTGCTCCACAAATAATCAATCATGATTTTTCATTCATATTCATCCTTTGTGTTCTTCAAGCTTTGAAGAATTTAACTTTGTGTTTTGGTGAAATTCTTTGCAAGGCTTGTTATAATCATTCAAATCATTTGTCGGAATACCCTTAAACATCTCATAAACCCCGGAAAGGGAACAAATAACGTTTGAGGACAGCAATCCCGCGTTCAAGCCTTCGAAATTGTTATCGACAAACTTTTTGATTTCTTCGTTTTGTTGTTGCGAATTTTCATGTTATTTTTTTGTTTCTTCTCCATCTCTCAAATATTTTCAACAATCTCAAACGTTATTTTGCGATGGAGAGCAAGACAACAATGGCGACTATCAAACTAATGAATCAAGACTTGTATGGTTGGACAGGTTCGACGACACAAACTTCACGCTGTGGCAAGATAAGTTGAAGTTTCACATTACTGTGTTGAAGATCTTTTATATTCTAGATCTGGATTTGACATCGTTACCGAAACCCACAAGTGGAGGGACCAAAACAATCATGGCTGAAAGACAGAAACATCAAGAAGATGAACTAATTTGTCGTGGTCACATCCTAAATGCCTTGTCGGATCATTTATATGATTTGTATACAAATACAACTTCGGCGAACGAAATCTGGAATGCATTGGAGAGTAAATACTAAGCGGAAAAAGAATGTACCAAGAAATTCTTAATTTATAAATACTTTGATTTTAAATTTCTTCATAACATTCCCCTTCTACCCCAAAGACATGAATTGCAAATAATTGTCAATAAACTAAAGGCAGTAAAGATTGAAATCCCGAAAACCTTTCAAGTGGGGTCATAATTACTAAAAGAGAGAAATTTCTGCCATGAATAATTTTAGTTTATACTTTCTCAAGATGAGGGCTATTTAGTTATCATCAAGTTCTTGAAGCAATTTTAGGAGAAATTGATTAATTGTTCAATAATATGTCTAAGAAGGAAAAGAAAAATGTAATCAACAATGTCCATTTGGAATAAACTTAAAAACGTTTGTGTTTGTTCGGTACTCTCTAAATATCAATAGATGATTAGGACCTTACATTGATTCATTATGGAATCCTCGTATTTTTTATAATGTTACCTCGTATGTAGCACATGTTCAAGCAGTTGAAAACAAAATTTCAATCAATCATTTGTCAAACACAATTTTTGGATGTTTTTGATGTTATCAACTACTTGATATGTAAACTACATCTTCTAGAATAGTTGGAATAACTCTTGATAACTATTTTAAGAATTCGTGGATGCAATAACAATTGTCATGGTTTCAGGAAGTCGGGGCACTACCTTTCAGAATTCTCAATGAAGCAATGATGCCCAAGATGCGACAAAGGATTTGTGAAATGGATAGAGCAATGTTACAACGAAGGAAAACATGTACAATTTGAGGGTGAGTTTAGTGGTACAGTAATGTATTTGTTCGGATAAATATCAAATGCTAGATTTGTCACTTATGTTGAAGGATGTTGCTAAAATAACCAAACAACAATAAGTGGAGATCTTCCTCAATATTACTATCCGCAAAGGACAATGAGATGTAGAAGAGAATGGAAAGCTAAATGGTATAGCTCCACGAAATTGTATTGCTTATCTTAGTACTTAAAACAATGTTATTGTAATCCTGAAGTTTTATTCATGTATGACTCCATATCTGTTTCTTAAGAAGTTTGATCATTGTGTTATTCAAGTACGAAATGGTTCTTTTTTTTTTTTTTTTTTTGGGTTTAATTATAACTATATTTCCATGTACTATTATTCATACTGTTATGAACTTACAAAGAATGGTAAGGCATAGCCTCTTCAATCTTCCTCAATTTATAGAACGCAACCAAGGGATGATGGAACGAGGCAATGCCTTGACTAAATTTTGGAACTCCTTTGTTGGTGTTTTGTATTCTTTAGATATAATTAATCTTGTAATGACATTAGCACTACAACTATAATCTTCAAATGACATTACGCTTATTTATTAATCCCGTTTTGATTTGCAAATTGTTATCATTTTACCATCGTTACATTTGCTGCTGACCTGTTTGATATGATCAAATCAAAAACTGAGATTGAAACATGGAATTTCTTCAATTGGAATCGCGTGTTCTGTATGGGAATGGTGATTATATCTAGGGCAACGTGATTGAAAACATACATTTCACCCGATCAAACTGAAAACCAAATTTAGGTTATGAAACTAAAAAGTGTACAAGATACCTAGTGAGGAAATCCCCTCAATGGTCACCGAACTTTGCCAAAATTCCCTAGGAGGTCACTGAACTTCACTTCGTCCCTAAATGGCCACCAAACTTTGCCAAAATCCCCTAGGAGGTCACCAAACTTTATTTCGTCCCTAAATGGTCACTGAACTTTGCAAAAAGCCTCTGGAAGATCACTGAACTTGTTATGCATGGGTCCCAATTTGCAAAAGTTGAGTGATCTCTTGGAGAATTTCGGCAAAGTTCAGTAACCATTTAGGGATGAAGTGAAGTTTGATGACCTCCTAGGGGATTTTGACAAAGTTCGATGACCATTTAGGGAAGAAGTGAAGTTCGGAGACCTCCTAGGGGATTTTGGTAAAATTTGGTGACCATTGGGGGATTTCCTCATACCTAGTAGAAGTTAATTATTATTGTTGTATTTCCATGACTTGAGCTAGTCTGAATTCTATGACATCAGTAAACCCGACCAAACTAGCATGACCATTTCCAGCAGTAATGTAAGTGAAATGAATTCTGACAAGACTATATCACTAAGTAACGAACAATAAAGAGAGGAAAAAACACAAGTTTCTCTACAGCATAAATACCCAAATTGATATGAACGTAATTTCCAGTGTTACAGATGTGAGCAAAACTGAATTGGAAAGATACCAGTTTCTAAAAAAAGATCAGTCCTACAGATACATTCGAAAGCAACCACAAGATGCATAAATTCTAGCATAACCATTTCCAAAAAAATAAAACTACCAATATGATATGAACATCCTAGTCCAGATTTAAGACATCCTGATCGTTCTTTGTGCGAGACCATGGGATTTCGATGAAATTAGAAGAAATGAAGGATTATGTACCTCGAATATTTATTCTATAAGAGCAATTGAGTGATGAGTCAATTGTGATGGCAACCATTTAGCCAACCCAAAATTTGAGTGTTGTTTTGCGATGAGTCTATTTGAAGCACTAATATCTCTATGAATTTTTCTTCTTGGACAACTCTTGTGCAAGTAATGTACGCTTTCAGCAATTCCAACTGCAATTGTGTCCTTTTTTCCAGTCTATGGACATTTTTTCATCTAAACGAGAGAACAAATATTAAAAATATTATACAAAACCTCAAAAAAAAAAAAAAAGGGCGGGGGAAAGTAGTCTTATAGGCATACTATAGAGTAGAAAAGCAACATAGCCTTTGGAGGAAATTTTGAAAATAAGATGAATGCCATTATCAATAAAACAACCCAATAATGCTATTTTGGATGGCAAACATGCCAAATAGTTCCAATTTATGTAAAAAATTCCTCACAATTATGTACAACAAAGCACCAACAATTCCTCACAATTCAAGATTGTCAAATGTTATCAGATATCATAAAAGATGTTTAATTTATAGAGGGACAGAAAACCCATTTGAAGATAGTTAAATTCAACCATACACCTTCCTTGCACTATGAAATTTACCTTCAATAGGTCCATCCATATGCAAGCTCAACTGTCTTGCTTGAACTTTTCAAATCAAATTGATGCTACTTCCGGTAGGGCTCTTCTACTGGTTACCAACGGCAGGATGTAGGTCGATAATCAGATTTTCTAAGTTGAGGATTAGGGTTTCGAAAGTCGAGGTGATTTTAGGAATTTGGGATAGAGCTTAACTATTCTGAAAATCACGCTAGATAGTTTTGGGTTTTAATTGAGAAAGTCTCGTAGCTCGTATTTCTATAATCAGAGAGGTAAAGGCGTGTTGGTGATGATGTAGAGCTGATTTGGCCGAAGTTAACTTGCCAACTCATTTTTTCGTCTATCATGTGAGCATGTTTTTAAACATCATCCACCAGGTGACTAATGGACACTAATGAAGTGAAATTCAATGGCTAATGGGACAATTGTCGAAGTTCGGTGATAAATTGTGACATAGTACAAAGTTCAGTTGCAATGAAACATTTAATTCGGCAAAGCTCCATATTCAAAACCCTCACCCTCTGCTTCATTTCCAAATCTCAGTCGAATTTAGTGAAAGATCCGATCTTGACCCCTCTCCGACCAACCATCGGACAAAATTGCATTGGCGTTTGATGAATTTGATTAGCCGTCCATTATATTGAAGGAGCAGGAGCAGAAGATTCGATTGCGAGGTCTAGATGCGTAGAAGGACAACATTGCCGTCGGAAAAATGGTGGCTTGAATCCTTCGAACCTCACTCGGACCCAAAGGCATGGACAAGATGCTCCAAAACCCCAATGGTGACGTCACCACCAGTATGTCTCCTTCATTTCCTTCTGATGTATTTATGAGGAAATTGATCTATAGTATTTGTACTTTACTTTAGGAAGATTATGATTTATCATGTTGTGTATCTTAAAGATTGGTGTTATTCTTTCTATTGTATGTAAATGTGTTAATTAAATCCATGCTCATTAACATTTTGGTCCAGTTACTACTTGCTCATCCTAAAATAAAATGTTACTGACTGCTCACTCACTTTTACAAAAAGTTACCCATCCATCACCTAATTGCTTTCATCCGTCTACCTGGACAAAAAAAATTACACGTGGCAGATGAAAATCTTACATGTCAATTAACCCCGTTAAGTTTTGCCACCTGGGATTTGCACTCACTTATTTCCCTTCAATAAATTGAAAATCACGTTTCTTCCTTCATTCATCCCAAATTCTTTTCTTCACTTGCAGAGCCCTAACTGACCCATTTATTCTCTTCCAACAAAGTGCCAAACTCATTCTTTGGGAAGAGGAACAGGGTGACCCACAAGACCCATTGATGGCAGGCATTGAAGAGGCCATTTTGGAGACAATAGAAGAGGGATCATAAGGAGGTAAAAATTGTGTTTCACGTGATTTTTTTTACCTCAACGGGATGGTATTTTGGGTTTCACATGAAATTTTTTGTCTCATTTTATATGATTTTCAAATTTACAAGTATATAACACTTGCTGAATTCTAGTAGGGAAACGTGTTATATGCGTTTCACATGAATAAGTAAATTTTATTACACACACGGGAAAAATTTACTCTTTTATATGATTCTCAATAACTATTTTCATGTATACAATAATTCTTCATATACTTCACCATATGAAATACCCGAGGCTATGAAAATTCACATTTATAAGTGTGACTGACCACTCATAAATATTCAAATTTCTAGCATTAGTAGTCCAGAGCTTCCTAAAATTTTATAAAAATATTACTTGAAGTTCACCCATATGCTCTGTTTCTATATTGTAGTCATTGTAGAATTATATACTCACGATGCTTGTTACTTTGCAGATAATACATTTGAAGATGGCGTAGAATACCCATTGAATGTCATTTAAGTGATTCAGACAATAATGTCAACGATGATGGTTTTCAAGTTGACAATAATGCAAGTGCACATATTTTAGTTGGATTGAATACAGACCTTGTTGTCGAACGTTAGACTACTGGGGAAGAAGAAATGGGATCAGATGATGGCTACTGCCCAAGTGAAGAGGACTTACACACCAATTATTCTTCTAATGAATAAAACAATTATCATTTCCTGGTATATGATCTAGAGAATGAGAAGTTAGATCCTCAGCTGGAGGTTAGAAAACAGTTTAAAAATATAGAGGAGTTTAAGCAAGCAATTAGGAACCAAGGGGTAGCAACTAGGTGCAACTTTGAGTTTAGGCCTAAGATGAGTTTAGAGCTCAAGCCATTTGTAAATTAGGCTGTATGTGGAGGAAATGTGCATCATGGAATAAAAAAAAGGGATGCGTGCATATAAAGTCTAAAAACTCAGAATATACATGTATAAGGGATAGAACAAATAGGCATTGCACTGCCAAATACATAGCAGAGAGGTATTTAGGAACATTCAAAGTTGAACTTGATTGGAAATCTAAGCTAATTATGAAGGCTGTAATGGACAATCTCAACTTGAAAATCAATAGAGTTACGACATGGAGGAGTAGAAGATATGCTAGGGTAATGATACAAGGATTTGATGAGCATCAATTTGGATTACTTAGGTCTTTTGCTGTTGAAATTTTGAGAACTGATTCGAGGTCTACATGCATAAAACCTTCAAAGTAGACCCTGATTGGAAATCGAAGCTAATTATGAAGGCTATAAAGGACGATCTCAAGTTGACAATCAATAGAGCTACGGCATGGAGGAGTAGAAGATACGCTAGGGTAATGATACAGGGATCTGATGAGCATCAATTTGGATTGCTTAGGTCTTTTGTCGCTGAAATTTTGAGAAGTAATCCGGGGTCTACATGCATTATTGCCATGCATGCTTCAAAGTTTCAAGGAATATATATATGTTTAGAAGCTTGCAAGAGAGGGTTTTTGGCCGGTTGTAGGCAACTTTTAGGGTTGGATGGGTATTTCTTGAAAGGGACATTTGGAGGGAAGATGCTTGTAGCAGTGGCATTAGATGACAATGATTGTATTTATCCAGTAGCATATGCTATAGTGGAGAAAGAGAATGCTACTACATGGAGGTGGTTTATACAAAATTTGGGCGAAGATTGGGAAATTTTGAATAGCAATGAATGGACATTTATGATAGATAGGCAAAAAGGTTTGCAAAACATGATAGAAGATTTGTATCTTGAGGTAGAACATCGGTATTGTGTTAGATACATGTACACCAATTTCTTCAAAGCTAGTTTCGAAGGGTTGATTCTCAATGAATATTTATAGAAGACTGCAAAGTCAACAGTAGAGCCTGATTGGATGTTTTAGATAGGTGAGATTGAAAAGGCAAGTCTTGCAGCGCAGATTGGTTAAAGAAAAGGCAACCAAGTGAATGGAGCAAAGCCTAGTTTCTTACAGAGGTGAAGAGTGACATACTTTTGAACAATCTAAGTGAAGCTTTCAACAATGCAGTGTTGGAAGAAAGAGAGAAATCCATATTGACGTTGCCGATCGATTTGCATATAAGTTTCATGAAGAGGATACAAACAAGGAGAGACAAGATGAAGAACGTTATAGGGCCTTTATGTCCTAAAGTGCAACATAAATTGAAGACGTCCATTGAGTTAGCAGAGAGATGTGAGGTTGATTGGTCTGGAGGGACACAATCTTATGTGAAATGTATAATTGGAGAATATGTTGTTGATCTACTGAACAAAACATGTGCATGTAGAAGATGCTCTCCTAGTAAAACTACCGGAATGGTGTTTGCCTAAAAGCGGAAGAAAACAGAAGAAGAGACGAAGACAGGAAAAAGAAAATGTTTTAACTTGTTTTGGGTCCAAAACAAAGTTGAATAAAAAGGGTACTATGATTATAGCTTGTAGTGTCTATGGATTAATAGACCACAACAAGAGGTATCATCAAAAAACTAATGCACCACAACAAGTTGGTTTTTAGTAAAATCTGCATTAAGTTTTTTATTATTTTCCAGGCCATATGAACTATTGATCTTCGTTTAAATGCTTGTTATAGGATTTGTATTATGAGGTTGCAAATCCCGTAAATGAAAGAAGCTCCAGCCATATTCGAAGTAAAAGCTCAAGAGTAATCCAGTTCATCATAATAACATCCATTAATGAACATGTGAAATAATTTTTATAATCATATATGACAACTTATACATGCAAAACTCGTGCCAAGAAAACCATCAAGGATGCCTATATGAAATGCAACCACCGGTACCGGCATCTAATTTTCATGCGAACCCCTGAAATTGGTATAACTAGTGGAGCACACTCTACAGACTATGGTATTGCACTTGAGCAAGATAGTTCAACAACGAGAAAAGTACTTGAATCTTTGGTGGAAGACTTGCAATTGATAGATAACCAAGAGAAAGAAAGAAAGAGGACAGCCATTGCAAAAAAAGAAAAAGGACTATTCGAGGGTCAATTTCATTTGCAATTCCAAGGAAAAATTCAGCAAATCAGTAGTGTTATCATTTTGTTTCGTGGGAGTATTTTGGGTTTTGAAGGCAACAAACGACAATGCACTGATGTAGTTTCGCGATTAATTTCCTTTTGGTACAATAGTTGAATGCTGTGAAGTTGAATTAATTTGGTGTAACATTGAATTTGATCAGATGCAGTTAGAATGGGATTTTGATATAAATTTGTTGTTCTGGTAATAAGACAAAACTACCATATACCAACAAAGTAACAAGATTAGTTCTCTTAAGCATCATTTTTAGTTATAATTTATGTTTTTTCTATGAAATGTATTGACTTTGTTTCCTTTATCGAATTATGTAGTGCATCTTAATATTAAATAATTTTACAAACGTGTTCTTGATTGAACCCAGGATGCAGGGACCTATATTCAACTATTATCCTACAACCATACTGATTCCAAATAACACAAGCATAAACTAGCATAATTAACCAGCCAAACAAATTTAACAAAAAAAAAAAAAATTAGATATTGGACTAGAATCTAGAATACATGTAATAGTCATAATTTAACCATATTAGAAATTGAAATTGTAAAATACATCAAGTTTGAAATTTCCAGCTAATTTCAATTCAATTTGAAATTGTAAAATACATCAGGTTTTATTTGATGATTTTACAACCATTGTTCACGAAATTATTCTTTCAATTTAAAACACCACAAGTGTACGGTTCGTAACAAGTAACAAAGTGAAATTTAGAGTTCCGAACATCGTCCCATAGAGATTGAGTAGTTCGATTTTATCTAACGTAGACTTAACCAAAACCAATTATACAAAATCAATTTTTCTCCTAAGAAACCCCTAATTATGCGATTGTGATGATTGGAAAGAACTAAATACACAAATGATGTTTTAACGAACTAAAATGCAAAGTAAACGGTTGGAACGCAAATTAATTTTATTCAATGAAAATTAACCGCAATAGGATCATGAATTCACATGCAATAATCACCTTAAACCCTAGTTTCACAATATGACCACACGATTGAATTACTGAAGAATCAGTGCTCATAAATCTATCCAACACTCTCTCTTGAGCAGTATTGAATATATTCTCATATGCCACCAGCCTATATCTCTATGACGAATGCATGTATATATATAAGAAAGCATGTGGTTTTATGAGTACTTAAAAATTCATGCAAAGTATAGGGGTATATCTCTATTCCCTATCGGACCCTACGATAATTTATACCTTGTCGAATTTATTTCCTTTCTCTCGAATACAAAAAATAAATCACCACACATCACATAATTACATCCACTTAATTGTGGAAGTCAATTAATGTATATAAATCATTCAAAAAATCAAATACATGTTTTAATGTCGAATTGCAAAATTAGAAATCCAAAGATCACATCACATGGTTCATCGATCTCGTCGTACAAAAATATTTAGCCTAATATGGAGAAAATGGCAGAATACACATTTTCTTGAAGATAAAACATCACTGGGTTATGAATTCACGTGAAATCCCGATGATCTTCATGAAATCCTTCGTTGCTCTCGCTCAAAACCTTCTCCAAGATATGTTTTCTTGCCTCCCAATGCATTTTCCCCTGAAATATGACAGTTCTAGGTCTTTATATCGCGTCCCAATCGAGTTCCATAAGAGTTTTAAAGAAAACAGGAAACTGTAGATTCGGCCACCAATTTTGCACTATGTGACTGCATAGGTATAACTTATGTGTCCGCATAGAAGTAACATTTTTGGTCCAAAAAGTTTCAATTGCCATACATGTGACCGCATGGAAGTATTACTATGCGGTCGCATAGTAGTACTTCCTTCAAAGATGTCCATTTTGGTCCTTAAACTTTCTTTTCTTCCATTTGAACATCATTTCTTCATTCTTCTCATTCCATCGACCAATATTAACCTCTGATTGGTACTTAACTCAGTCAGATCTCGATCATTTTTTGGATAATTGCACTTGAGTCCCTAGATTTTTATATTTCTTCATTTTGGTCCTTTTTTGTCTTTCTTCCTCCGATCATCCCGCATTATCCCTGAGTTGTTGCTCAGCTTGTTTGCATTCTTGACTTACCTTTCAATTCAACTTTTAAGTATTTGTGCTTTGGTCCCTGAACTTTCACTTTGCTTCGTTTTACCATTTTTCGAATCTTTTCCCGTAGATTTCAACATGTCCATCAATATAATCTACGATATATAAATCAAATGAAATTAAGCCACAATTTAAACACTTTGCTCGTAATTTTAGTCATATTTGTGAATTAAATAAGTACATAAAGACGCAATTATCAACCATCAACATTAATACACCTATCATTACAACCATTGAGCTGAATTAGAACACCATAAACATTCCTACACCATCAATATATGACTTACAAAACCACCAACCTACCAACTACATACTCAAAAAACCATAACAACATTTAATTCACTTTTCCAACAATTTCCTATCTGAGATCAGATTTGATTTCTTGATGAGCAATGAGGAGCTTTAACTAGGCTGCTTCTACAGACTGTGGGAAGTCCAAGTATTTATCCTTTCCTTGCATGTGATAAAGTAGATCATTGGGTATTAAATTGTGCAATTCTTTTCCTTCACTGAAATTCCACAGAAAAAATTAGATATCAACACAAGATAAGTTGCTATAAAACAAGAACAAAAAAATTGACATCAATACTGAATTTCAGAAGCAGAACAAAAACCAGATAATCTAAATTTACTGAATCTTTCTAAGCATCTTCTTGCTAAGAACATTGTTCTTTCTAAAGCATGGTTCCCATTTAAGTAGTGCATTTAATTGTCACTACCTCCATGTAACAGTCAAGAAAACAGAAGGAAAAAACAATACACAATTATATAAATGGTATAGAAGAAAATCTCGGTCAAAACAGTTAGGAGAAAATTCCAGTCAGAACAATTAAACAAATGATGTAGAAGAAAATCCTCAAGCGTGGACAGTGGATGTACAAATGACTTCGATTCCTTTTTTGCTTGGGAAAAATCGATTAAAACGGGTAGGAGAAGAAACGGGTTTGCAGTTTAAGAGATTGTTCCTTTTTATATTTTGATTTAGAGATTAAATATTGATTTTGAGAGAAATCTATTTGTGTGGGAGAGAAGAAATGGGTTCCTAGTTGGGGCTTGTAAGAATTAGGGATGAATGTGGGAAGAAACGTGATTTCAATTTAATGGAGGGAAATATGTGAGTGCAAATCCTAGGTGGCAAAACTTAACGGGGTTAATTGACACATAAGATTTTCATCCACCACATGTCATTTCTTGTCCAGGTAGGCGGATGGAAGCAATTGGGTGATGGATGGGTAACTCTTTATAAAAGTGAGTGAGCAGTAGGTAACATTTTATTTGTAAGTATTATGCCCTAAGTCCAATTAACATTGGACATAAATACTTTTAATATATAATTAATGCAATTTAATGACAGATCTATTATTTAATTAATATACAATTAAATTAAATAATAAAGCCCGTAGATTCAAATATTCGTAACTTGTTAATCACAAGGAGTTGTGATTATGAGATACAAATTACATATGATTGAATCTTAAATCGTCCGTGGTCGTAAGTAATAACGAGATACGGATATCGTTATTACGGATAGACCATCACGTGTGGCATTTCTTACTTGTGAAGTAAGTAGCTGATCTCACAAGCTAAAGTGTGGTGACACTTGAATGAACACGTAGATGTTTTGCTATAGAACAAAATATTGGAGACCTACCCACAGATTCCACATGGATAACTATCAGAGTGTCAGTGGTTAATATCTAATATTCAGTAGTGAGATTGGTCATTTGACTTGAGATCGTCATAGTACCTTATATAAGGACAATCATGCTTTGACGGTGTTGGATGTTGTTCTGCCAAGGGCCACTAATACGGTATCGTTCGAGTATATCAAGAATCGTATGAAGATTGTAAATGATCAATAGATGATTCGTCACTCTTAAATAGTAAGAGATTATGATATGCATTTCATTCAATTAAGTCGATAACAAAATCCTTGATCAAGGTGTACTCTTAAGTTGAAAATGAGTTTTTTACTTATATTGACTTAATAGTTGAGTGAAAGATATGATCAATAATCGAGATTGACACACTTTCATATCTTGTAATTGATCGGATCATATTGAAGAAGGGATTATAGTTTCGCGGTAAATGAACGAGTTTAGTTTTGTTATGCTGCGTGACATTTCTCATTACATGTATTGTCATGACACATTGCTAGATATCAATCTGGGATGGTGAGTGTAAATTGTTGATAAATTAAAATGGTGTTTTAATTTATCAATTTTGATTAGATCAAAATAATATTTCATGTCGTTGGCCATTGTGATCGGGAACCTGATGGGTCGCACACAAAAGAGAATGGGAAGATTGTAATTTGTCAATTAATTAATTTAACAATCGTTAGATAAATTAATTAATTGAGTTGGTTATTTATAGGCCCAAATTAATTAATTGGATTAATTAATTCACGGACCAAATTTAATTAAATGGATTAATTAAATATTGGATCAGGTTAGGTCAAGCCCGTTTGGGTTTATATAAATACATGGCTAGGGTTTTCAATTCGTAGTGAATTCATTATTCTTGCTAGCACAAGAAGAAAATCATAATCTTGCAATCTTGTTCTCTGTGTAGAACACCGTTGGAGGGTGGACAATTGGTCAGCTGTGGGAGACAGATCCAAGTTGTTGGAACAAAGATAAGGCAAAGGAGCTTACAGATTTAGAATAGGTACAACGTATATCACAGTTTCTATCTAAACACATAGGAGATTTCTGGTGGGAATTGAATTTTGTTTTAATTTTTGCTACGCATGTTTAAGTAGATTTTCAATAGTGATATCAGAGGCAGGTTGCGTTTGTTAGAAATTGTTTTTAATTTTTGGGAACAATCAAAAGTTGATTGTTGTTTTTGTTCTCGAATCTAGCAATTAGAAATTTATTTTCATCTTCAAAATCTGTTTTAAATTAGAAAATAATTTTTTGGACGAAAAAATGGTGTAAGGCGGTGAAGCTGGTGGCAACAGGGGACTGGCAACGCGGCTGCACATGTTATTGCACTGAGACAGTGGTGGGCACCGCTGTTGTATTTTTAGTAGCAGCTACTCCTACTGCACACGGCAGGAAGCTGCCAGTGTTGGACAGTGATGGCCTCCACCTCAAGTCCTGAAGGCGGCTCCCTGTCGGAACTTGGTTAACAAGCGCCGATGTCTCTACCAGCGCCGGAGGGGTTAAATAAATAAAAAAAAATTGGTCTCATAAGGTTTTCAGCAGTCGGGTGACGAAGATGTGAAGGCGGGGGCTCTTATGCAATATATGAAATTGCGATCCCTTGCTTGCAATTAAGTCTCTAGGGTCATTTTGCAAATTTTAATGGAGGGCTTGTCATGCAATTTTTGAAATTGAGGGACTTGCTTTTAATTTCATTCTCGGGTCAACTTGCAATTTTCAAAAGGGGTTTCGAATATAAATATTAAATGATTTTAATGTTGGGTTTTTTAATTGGGTTTGACCCATATTTATTAATTTGGCCCAAAGTGAAATTTTATTTAAAATTGACGACTTTCAATATTTTCGTTAAAATATGATTTTAACTTAAATATTGAACATTGACCCTAAATTGAATTTTATTTTATATAGGAGTGTTATCCTAGATTATGATTTTAACTTAAATATTGAACTTTGACCCTAAATTGAATTTTATTTTATATGGGAGTGTTATCCTAGATTAAAATATTAATTCATTTTAAATTAGAGTCGGATTCTAATTTAATACTTAATTAAAATATGATTTTAATTAATTACTCGCCCAAATATATTCTAGAAATTAAAATTGGATTCTAATTTGACATTTAATTAAAATTTGATTTTAATTAAATTGTCTTACCCTAATTTTTTTCTTTTTTCCCCTTAAAAAATTAGAGTTGGACTCTAATATGTTGTTTAATTGTTAATTAAAATTTGATTTTAATTAAATAAGTTTTCCCTGAAAGCTTGGAATTAGAATTGGACTTTAATTTTACTGTTTAATTAAAATTTGATTTTAATTAAATTCAACCACCTTAGATTTTGAAATTAGAGATGGACTCTAATTTGATATTTGATTAAAATTTGATTTTAATTAAACAGTCTCGTCCTATAATTTTGGAATCAGAGTTGGACTCTAATTTGATATTTAATTAAATATGCTAGCTAATTAAATTAATTGATTAATATGATTAATTAATTATTTAATTCTTCCAATCCATTTGTCCAAAAGAGTTTAGATGACTTTATTTGCCAAAAACTCGAAACATATTTGCATATAATATTAGATATTATGTAGGAATATATTTATGGGATGAATGTATTATTGGTGGATAATTATGGACTCGATCATATGGATGTGTTGAATGGTTAATTTTACTCTTGTCATTTTATGAGCCTTCAAGCTCTTCATTGTTTTGGGCCTGCGAGCCCGTATATTGCTGTTATTATTTTGGGCTTGAGAGCTCGTTATTGTTTTTATTATTATGGGTTTGCGAGCTCTTAATCATTTTGGATCTGCGAGTCAGTTATTGTTATAGTTACTATGGGCATGCGAATCCAATTTCATTTAGGCCTGCATACCAACTAACATAGGATACATGTTGCAGTTAGACTAATTGAAGAAACAAGAAGAGAAGGAGACCGTGGAGATGGAGCATTGTATGAGTCAATGCAATACCCCCTAAGAATTGACCAACTAGTCTTCCTCATGGCTTCAGAAGACTGGATAATAAAAATCCATAATCGTCCACACTATTATATTATATTATATATATATGTTTATTTGCATGTTTAATGTGTAATAAATTGTATATATATGATTATATCGATGTTGATGAGATTTTTGAATGTAAAACCCCCTCAATAAAATATTAAGTCAATTTATTATTTACCTTCCATCATTATAGTAAAAAACCAGAGCCTCAAATCGTTTCAACTTGTTGAGTACACTCAAGGCTGCTCTATTAAGAATATGTTGGATATTATGAAATATTAGATATTTCTAAATGATGGATCCGACTTAACTAAAATTTATCTTTTGTAGAGTACGCTTAAGGAGATAAATTTTGGAGGTATGTTAAGCTAATACATAAAATATGTGAAGATAAATAGTTGGCAACTTAATGATCTGAGAGTTGTATGGAGATACAATTGATTATAGTATCTACCCAAATGTTATATTAAAACTTGTTGAGTACACTCAAGGTCTTGGTATAACAGATGGGATCCCAGCCCACCTGAGAGTCAAGTATGGATTCCATATATTTATGTGAGAGGATCATAAATTTTAATTAACAGTGAGAGCATAATTAATTTAATAAAAGTCCATGTTAAATTAATTGATGCATTTTATATATTATTCTTTTTCTTTTTTATTTATATTTATTGAATCGTGAGTAACTATGTGTATTTGGGTGACATGCTGAATGTCAACAACCAAACCAAAATTTTCTTGATTGGCACTACAATCTGAGAATTGTTTTCAGGCACGAGAAATTTGATTATTTCATTGAGTAGTCCTTTCTAAAGACAATTGTTGATGACTCAGTTAAGAAAGAGGTGGCTGCTATAATAAACGCAGTGATGACAATAGTACTGCAACGTATGTGATACTTGCAACTATGTCACCTGAGTTACAAAAGCAACTTGAGAGTATAGATGTTAACACATAATTCTTTATTACAAAGAGTTATATGATAATAATCATGTGTGGAAGGATATAAGACTTCCAAACAACTACATCGGTGCAAAATGACAGAGCAATCTTCGATCGATGTTCATGTACTGAAGATGATTGTCATTTAGAGGTTGCCTCAATGTGGTTTAGTCATGAACTACAAACTAAGTATTGATTTAGCTCTGCAATTTCTGTCGGATAGTTATTCATACTAATTATAAATTATGATATGAATAAGTTCGAATGCACACCCATTGAGTTACTTAACATGCTTAGGACTGTTATGCCCAATATCAAAGTTAGAAGTGGGCAAGCCATTGATACCTCTAAAGGTATTAAGAGGAAGTCTAAAGGGGAAAACATCCAATATGGCTGAGATGGTCAAAGCGAAGGATAAATATCAAGTCTAATGACCATTGTTTTCATTATAGAATTAAAAGGTCATTGGAAGAAATATTGCAAGGCTTATGTCTACTTCATAAGCTTCTTAGGTATTTGATACCAGATATGAATCTCATATTTATATAAATATAGAGAAACTAAATAGAAGTAGACCACTGCAAAAGGGAAAAGTTGACCTACATGTTGAAAATGAGCAAAAGTTATCGCATTGCTTGTAGGAGCATACTTCTTGCCGTTGCCTTTTGGCTTAGTAATGAAATTAGAGAAATGTTGCTTTGCACCCATCATAGTTGGAACATTAAAATGAATTTTATGTTCAGACGTGAACTATTTTAATGTTAAGGACAATTGTTTTTTCTGCTTATTTTGATTAAGATCTTAATGATATGGTAAGCTCAAAAATAACATTTATATTCTAAACACTAAGCATTTTATAATGAGTGTAGAAGTTAAAAGACATAAAAGCGATAATCTAAATAATGCCTAAATCTGGAATTGCAGACTTGGTCATATAGATGAAATGTAATTTTAAAATTACATAGAGATGTATACGTAAAGACAATTGATTTTGAATCGTTTGACAAGTGCAAAACATGCTTGTTTGGCACAATAATCAAATCTCCTTTTACTTGAAAGGGAATAAGTCTATATAAATAGTAGCATAATGCATAGTGATGTATATGGACCCATGTCAATTAATGTCAGATGAGGCTTCTCTTATGTCATCAATTATCATGTAGATTTGATGAAATTCAAGCATGAAGTTCTTTAAAGGTTTAAAGCATTCAAGCTAGAAGTAGAGAAACAAATAGGTAAAGACACCTCGCATTAAGATCCGATCGAAGTGAGAATATCTTAAAGATAAAATTCAGATTATCTAAAAGAGAATAAGATTTTCTTACAGTGAACTCCTCCATATACACTGCAATATTGTGGTGTATCTGAATAGAGAAATCGTAAACTATTAGATATAGCCCAATTAAAAATGAGCCATGCAAATCTCCCAAAATCATTTTGGAGTCATGCACTGATTGCAGTGTGCTATAGACTAAATCATATTTTATCTAATTTGGTTAACAGAATTCCGTACGAGCTATGGAAAGGCAATAGTCCCAACTTAACTTTTATGAAAATTTGGGACTGTAACACTTATTTGAAAAGCATTGAATCGGATAAACTTGAGTATATATATCCGATGAATACATATTTGTGGGATATCCAAAAAAAATATTTTGATATCAATTCTATTATTCCATTGAGAAGAAGTCTTCGTTTTCACGATATATCGTCTTTTTAAAGAAAATGTTTACTCTAGAAGAGGACAACGTGAGCAAAATTGAACTTGAAAGAGTTCAATAGTCCATAGATATAGTTAACCAAGTAGATGAATTCGAGTTTGATTCCATATCTGATGTGGAACATACTCTTGATCAGGAAGTAGAGACTCCTGAGGACATGTCAGCTTTTTGTGAATCTAGTAAGATCATTCGACCTTCAAGAAGGTGCGAATCCATGATTACTAATCAAGCATTGCTGATACAGGATGATGAATCTATTAATTGCACAAAAACAAAGTCAAGTATTGACTTAAAAAAGATAGCAAGAGGCCATAAAACTCGAAATAAACTTGACGTATGTGAATAAAGTTTAGACTTTGGTTGACCCTCCTGATGGGATAAAACTCATAGGTTGTAAATGATTTAGAAGGAAAAGGTCAAGACAGATCGGAATATCGGTACATACAAAGCAAGGCTAGTAGTAAAATATTAAGTGTTGATCTTGACGAAACCTTTCGCCTGTAGCATGCTAAAGTTCATTCGAATTTTGATTGCATTAGTTTCATACTGTGACTATGGATTAAAGCAAGTCTCATGGAGCTGAAATCTTCAATTTAATGTAGAATCAATAGGTTTGATGTTATCAAATATGAAGACGGATTGTATGTTTGCAAGAAGATAGTGGGAGTATTATCGCATTCTTAATATTATGGCCTTTCTTAAGTCACATTTTTTTTTTTGAAAAAATACATTCTTCAATAGTGATTTGACATCATTTTGACCATATATTCTTCAATAAAATAATATTACACGCATATCCAAAAATTTTCCTTATTTTTTAACGACACATTTCCCATCAATACACTATTTAAAGATGTATTTCCATTCCAATAATGTGGCTCAAACAAGGGCTATATGTAAGACATATTGTTGATAGAAAACAACATCCCTAAGTTTCAATCTTTAAAATTATGGTTAAAAAATTTTTCATTAAAGATATGGGATAAGCAACTTGATCTACAGAGATAGATAAAGAAGATTGCATAGATAAAATCTTGAGAAAATTTTATATGGAAAAATTGGTTTACTCTTAAGCAGTATGTTGTTAAAGTTTTAAATGTGAAACAACCGTTGGTTCAATAGCAGAAATCTAATACGTGATTGCTTTAGAAGCAGCAAAGAGTTGTAATGTGGATCAAGATGTTCATTTATGAACTTGGAAGTTCCTGATATTGTTGATCACATGTCATTGTATTGAGCCATCGCGCAATCAAAGGAACTAAGATCTCATCTTGATCCAAACATGTATTGAGGCAATATAATCTCATCAGAGAGATAATATATAGAAATGACGTGAAGAGAAGAACGAATTCCCATAATTAATTGCAATCCATTGACAAAGAGTTGTCGCAGTATAAATATGATCGTCATGTAGACTCTTATGATATTGGATACATAAGTGATTTGATATAGTGCAAGTGGGAGTTTGTAAGTATTATGTCATAGGTCCAATTAACATTGGACATAAATACTTTTAATATATAATTAATGCAATTTAATGGCAGATCTATTATTTAATTAATATACAATTAAATTAAATAATAGAGTCCGTAGATTCAAATATTCGTAATTTGTTAATTACAAGGAGTTGTGATTGTGAAATATAAATTACATATGATTGAATATTAAATCATCTGTGGTCGTAAGTAATAACGAGATACGGATATCATTATTACGGATAGACCATCACATGTGGCATTTCTTACTTGTAAAATAAGTAGCTGATTTCACAAGCTAAAGTGTGGAGATACTTAAATAAACACGTGGATGTTTTGTTATAGAACAAAACATTGAAGACCCACATAGAGATGGATAACTATCTGAGTGTCAGTGGTTAATATCTAACGTTTGGTAGTGGAATTGGTCATTTGATTTGAGGTCGTCATAGTACCTTATATAAAGACAGTCATGCTTTGACGGTGTTAGATGTTGCTCTGCCAAGGGCCGTTAATACGACATCGTTCGGGTATGTCAAAAAACGTATGAAGGTCGTGAATGACCAATAAAGGATTCGTCACTCTTAGATAGTAAGAGATTATGATCTGCATTCATTCAATTAAGTCGATAACGAAATCTTTGACCAAGGTGTACTCATAAGTTGAAAAAGAGTTTTTGACTTATATTGACTTCATAATGGAGTGAAAGATATGATCAATAACCGATATTGACACACTTCCATGTCTCGTAATTGATCGGATCATATTGACGAAGGGATTATAGTTTCACGCTAAACGAACGAGTTTGATTTTGTCATGCCACGTGACATTTTTCGTCATATGTATTGTCCTGACACATTGTTAGATGTCAATCTGGGACAGCGAGTATGAATTGCTGATAAATTAAAAGGGTATTTTAATTTATCAATTTTGATTAGATCAAAATAAAACTTCATGCCATTAGACATCATGATCGGAAAACTGATGGGTCGCACACAAAAGAGAATTGGAAGATTTTAATTTATCAATTAATTAATAACAATCGTTGGATAAATTTATTAATTGTGTTGGTCATTTATAGGCCCAAATCAATTAATTGGATTAATTAATTCACCGACCGGATTTAATTAAATGAATTAATTAAATATTGGATAGGGTCAGGCCAAGCCCGTTTGGGCTTATATAAATACATGGCTAGGGTTTTCTATTTGTAGTGAATTCATTATTCTTATTAGTACAAGAAGAAAACTATAATCCACCATTGGAGGATGGACAATTGAATAGCTGTAGGAGACAAATCCAAGTTGCTAGATAAAGATAAGGCAAAGGAGTTTGCAAATCTAGAAAATGTACAATCTCTATCACAGTTTCTATCTAAACACAAATGCAATTCCTGGAGGGAATTGAAATTTATTTTAATTTCCGTTGTGCATGTTTAAGTATATTTCCAACATTATTTTATGGTGAGCAAGTAGTAACCGGACCAAAATGTTAGTGAGCAGGGATTTAATTAACTCGTATGTAGATAGAAGGTTGAAATTATTTCATTTGAAAGATGTATTCCTATGGACATTAGGAAACTAAAAGTTGGAAATCTACTTTTAGTTTTGTTGTTCCCTTTACTGAAATAAATTTAGGGTTGTTAAAACTTGTGAAGGTAGTGAAAAATAGATGATGGATATGATAACATCAAGACAGAAGTTTGAAACAAATAGAATAACTAAAAACAATATGAATATACTTGTCGTTTGAAGAGGAAATTTTTTTACCCCTTATTCATGGACAGTAGACAATAGGTGAAAGTTCTTAGAGCTGTTCATGATGTCAATACTCCTCCTTGACATTTTTGCTGGAAACACCAAGGCTTTTCCTTAATGTTTCAAACCTTCCTTTGGACAATGACTTGGTAAGTATGTCAGCATATTGGTCTTCAGCTTTGCAGTGCACCAGCTTCACTTCATGATTTTCTTGTGCTTCCCTGATTGCATGATACCTGATCTTAATGTGTTTTTTTCTTCCATGGAACACCGGGTTTTTTACCATGGCTACAGCTGATTGATTGTCACAAAAAATGACAGTTGCATCAGTTTGTTTAGCATCCAAATCCTCCAGCATTTTTCTCAGCCAAATAGCTTGATTAGTGGCCTCTGATGTAGCTATATACTCTGCTTCTGCTGTTGATTGAGCTACCATTTTTTGCTTCATTGTGTTCCAGCAAACTAGACTTGATCCCAGATAAAAAGTATATCCAGAGGTGCTCTTCATATCATCTAAAGATCCGGCCCAATCACTGTCAGTATAACCAACTAAATCCTTGATTTCTGACTTTCTAAACCAGATTCCCATTTCAGCATTCCCTCTGATGTATCTCAGGACCCTCTTTGCAACTTGGAAATGTAACTCACTTGGTTCTTGCCTAAATCTGGAAAGCAAATTTATAGCAAAAGTGATGTCTGGTCTTGTGATTGTCAAATACATTAGGCGTCCAACCAAACTTCTATAAACCTTTTCATTAGTCTTCTTGTTTCTATCATCCTTTACCAGCTTTAAGTTTTGAACAAGAGGAGTACTTAATGGTTTGCAATTTTCCATGCTGAATATCTTTAAAATTTCCTTGGCATACCTCCTTTGACAAAGAAAAATACCATTTTGTGACTGGTTTATTTCCATTCCTAGAAAATATTTCATCTCCCCTAAATCTGTCATTTCAAATGCCTTCATCATTTCAGCCTTCGCTTTATCAATTAAGACCTTGCTACTACCGGTTATTAAAAGGTCATCTACATACAGGGAAATGATGATTGACTCCTCCTCCAACTTCTTTATGTACAAGGTTTGCTCATTAACATTTCTTACAAATCCCAGGCAGCTCAAATGTTCATCAATCCGGCTATACCAAGCTCCTGGAGCTTGCTTCAAACCATACAAGGCTTTCTTCAATAGATACACCTTGTCTTCTTCTTCAACCACTTGAAAACCATCTGGTTGATCAACATAAATTTCCTCATTTAACCATCCATTTAAGAAAGCTGACTTAACATCCAATTGATGGATTTTCCAGCTTCTTTGAGCACCAATGACCAGCAACAATCTGATGGTTTCATACCTTGCCACCGGAGCAAATGTGTCCGTGTAATCAACACTATATTGCTGAGCATAACCCTTTACAACTAATCTGGCTTTCAGCTTGTTAATCGAACCATCAGGATTTAATTTAGTTTTGAACACCCATTTAACTTCTATCACATTCTTATCCTTTGGTCTATCAACAAGCACCCAAGTCTCATTCTTTTCAATCATATTCAGCTCCTCCTTCATTGCATTCATCCACCGTTTTGAATTTATAGCTTCGTGGAAGTTTGAAGGCTCCATCACGACGGAATTACATCTGGCATATACATCAGCAAGAGGCCTGGTTCTTAGCACTTCATTTTCTGAGTCAGAATCACTGTCATGTTCAGGTTCATCCTCATTGATGGTGTCTTCATTTTCTTGAGTTACCAACCTTGGAATTTGAATTTTATCCTTGGTACTTGCTTCCTAATTCCATGAAGATTCTTCATCCACTTTAATATCCCTGCTGGATATGATTTTCTTGGTTTGTGGATTGTACACTTCAAACCCCTTAGCATTGCCACAATATCCAACCAAAATACCAATCTCTGCCTTTTAACTCAGTTTATCCCTCTTTACATTTGGAATATGAGTGAAACATATGCTGCCAAATACTTTCAAATGAGCAACATCAGGTTTTACTCCATACCATGCTTCAAAGGGTGTCTTTTTATCCAAGGCTTTTGAAGGTAATCTATTGAGTAGATACACAGCTGTGTTTACAGTTTTAGCCCAAAATTCCTTTGGCACATTCTTCTCAAGCATCAAACACCTAGCCATCTCCATTACTATCCTGTTTTTCCTTTCATAAACACCATTTTGCTAAGGAGAATAAGTACGGTCAGCTGGTGTTTGATTCCCATATCATCACAAAATTTGTCAAACTGGTTACAGCAATATTCGGTACCATTGTCTGATCTGATAGCCTTGATTTTATAGTCACTTTCATTTTCCACAAGGTTCTTAAATTTCTGGAACACATCTGCAACCTCTGATTTTATTTTCAAAAAATACGCCCAACACATTCTTGTCAAATCATCTATAAAAAGCACAAAATATTTACTGCCATTGAGTGTTGGAGTTCTCATTGGACCACACACATCAGAGTGGATTAATTCCAGCTTTTTTGTGAATCTTCTTGATTGGTTTTTTGGAAATGGAAGTCTGGTTTGTTTTCCAAGTTGACATATATTACAAACACAGCCATCATCACATATATCTGGCATGTTTTCAACTAGTCCAACTTGTTTAATTGCTTGAGTGAAGTGAAATTAGCATGTCCAAACCGTTTATGCCAAAGTGAAGAATCAATCACTAAACTGACCAGTGCCTGATTGGTTACATTTTTCCATTGAAAAGGAAAACTTTTGTGTTTCATATCAACAATCATCAATTCTTGATTATGTGTGTCCAATATAGTACAACCTTTATCTTTGAATATCAAAGTGTAACATTTCTCAATCAATTGGCCCACACTAATCAAGTTTTGATCAATATCAGGAACATAAAGAACATCAGTTATGTATTTGGTACCTGATAGAGTTTGAACAGCAATCATCCCAACTCCTTTCACTTCCACATGCTCTCCATTACCAACTTTAACACTTGATCTGTATGCATCATTTAGCTCAACAAAGATACTGGAATTTGGAGTCATGTGATGAGTGCATCCACTACCCAGCAACCAAATTTCAACATTACTGCAGGCCTTAAAATTGATAGCTGAAAAAAGATGCTCTTCCTGATGTTGTTGCTGATTTTCAGCCATCTGTGCTTGAGACTTTGTTTGCTTCTCCTTCAAATTTTTACACACTTTTTGAACATGTCCGAATTGCTTACAACTTCGGCATTGAACATCAGGTCGATACCAACACCATTTTGAAGAGTGTCCTGATTTTTTGCAATGACCACATGGAGGATAAACTCCACTTTTTCCAGCAGTCTTATTGTTTTCCACCTTCTTCTTTTCATTTTGGTGCTTTCTTACACCAAAACTTGTTTGAGCTTTATGTTTTCCTTTAACAAACAAGGCCCCTTCTACCTGTTCTTCCTGTCTCATTCGCCTCCTTTGCTCAGTAGCTTGTAAGGCATTAACCAACTCAAACAAGGTTATAGAAGACAGATCTCTAGAGTCTTCAAGAGAAGAGATTTTTGCCTCAAATTTTTCTGGCAAACTGATCAGCACCTTCTCCACAACTCTCCTGTCAGGTAGGTCATCTCCCAACAGCCTTATTTGATTCACCACTTTCATCAGCCTATCATAATATTCTTTGATAGATTCTGAGTCTTTCATCTTCAAGGTTTCATACTCCCTTCTTAGATTTAAAACTTGCATTTGCCTTGTTCTTGCATTGCCTCTAAACTCTTCTTGCAATCTGTCCCAGGCATCCTTTGCTGTTTCACAAGTCATAATCCTGGTGAATATTGCATCAGACACGGTAGATTGGATGCAAGACAAAGTCTTGAACTTTTTTGCAACCTCCTCACTATGTTGCTTCAATTGAGCAATAGTACGATTTGTTCTAAGAGGTGGTGGATCACTTCCTGTCTCTGTTATTTCCCACAGGTCGTATGCTTTCAGGTAAGCCTTCATTTTTGCTACCCAAAAATCATAATTTTCACCTGTAAAAGCCATCCCTCTCAGGTCTGATTTTTCCAGCTGATATGGTGAAGGTTTTGGTAGAAGTTCCTCACTTGTTTTCTCTCTTTTTCTGTCTCACAACCTTTCCTTTTCCTCTAAGATCCTTTTGCTCTGATACCATTGATGGTTTTGTGAAGCAAAGAGGAAGAGAAAGACAGAATTTTCTGGGAAAAATATCAGTACATTAAGCCCCATGACCTGCTGCCATTATATATATATATATTACAAAAGCTTACTATCTTGCTTCTAGTCAAAAACTTCCTACCAACTACAACCTTACCTGTTGAAAGAAAAAGCTATGCTGTGATAGTCATTTTAATCACCAAAAATAAACATTACAACTGATTATAATACATATAATTGCTACAAAATATGACAGCAAAAATGACAATAGATGTCAATAGTTCATATGTTTCTGGATAAATTGCAATGAATAATGGGATTATGCTCAAAGTTGTCGGTCTGGTTGGCGTGATAGTATTAAAATGATGTATATGTGGCATTTTCTCTAACAAAAATTAAGATTTTAGATGGTTCAACTGTGTGCTTCTCATTTGTGAAAATCTACAACGTTATAGTTGCAGAACATGTTCTGAATGTTTCTTGCTTGAGAGAAGTTACTCATCACATCTTGTTGTTTTGTTAGCGAATGATGGTGCGACAATCTTGGAGCAGATGGATGTTGACAATCAGATTGCGAAGCTAATGGTTGAATTATCACGAAGTCAAGACTATGAAATTGGTGATGGAACAACTGGAGTTGTTGTCATGGCTGGTTCACTTCTAGAACAAGCTGAGAAGTTATTAGAACGTGGTATTCATCATATCTGGATTGTGGAAGGATATGAAATGGCTTCTAGGATAGCTTTTGAACATCTGGAGAATGTAGCCCATAAATTCAAATTTGATGCTTCAAATATAGAACCTCTGATTCAAACTTGCACGACTACTTTATATATTCAAAGATGTAGGTGCCAATTCTTAAGCAAAAATTTGACCATGCTTCCCTCACCCCCATAGTATTACAGGATGCTCTACCCTGGTTCCTGGCATACAATCCAACAAGGCATATAAAAATGTTTCTATATATTCTTTGCTATAACAGGTTTGTAGGGTGGGCAATTATATGGGATGTATCTTTTGTTGCTTTATTTTTGAAGCGCTTATGCTATGCTTCTAGTTCTAGCACTCATGCCTTGCAAAATTATTTCTTTTGATTTTCTATAGAATGGCATATGTTAACATTATAACTGATTCCTTTTATTGTGTACTTGTTTTGATGTCTACTACTTTGTACGCAGTGTAAATAGATGCAACCGTAGTTTGGCAGAGATTGCTGTGAAAGCAATCTAGCTGTTTCAGATTAGAGAGGAAGGATGTTAACTTAGATCTGTTTAAAGTAGAAGGGAAAGTAGGTGGAAAGTTGGAGGATACTGAACTGATATGCGGAATTGTTGTCGACAAAGATATGAGTCATCCACAGATGCCAAAGCAGATTGAGGATGCAAAATTGCCATTTTGACTTGTCCTTTTGAGCCACCGAAGCCAAAGACCAAGCATAAGGTTGACATTGATACCGTTGAAAAAGTCCAAACACTATGTCAACAAGAGCAGAAGTACTTTGACGACATGGTTCAGAAATGCAAGGTGAAGGGCTTCCATCTTTTCCTTTTTCCATTTCCTCTTCGAGTCATCCTGATCATCCTCTGGAAGATTGTTGTTTCTACTCTAGGGGATTTTGCTGAGCATGTCAAGTGTAGATATATTTATATGTATATGGTTCTCTGCATTTTCCTTACAATCCTTTGGTGTTATAGGATGTTGGCGCTACTCTGGTTATCTGCCAATGGGGTTTTGATGATAAGGCAAATCACTTATTGATGCTCATAAACTTGCCTGCTGTTTGATGGGTTGGTGGTGTTGAGTTAGAACTGATTGCCATAGCCAAAGGTTTGTATCAATTTTGCAATTTTCTAGTGATAAGATTTGTCTGTTTCGGTACGTTAATACATTTTGGATTTATAATTGCCTGTGTCTCTCTACTTTGGCGTTTAGGTGGGAGGATTGTGCCAAGGTTTCAAGAGTTGACCCCAGAAAAACTACGCAGAGTAATATTTCCTCTCTGTAATGCTGGCCTCGTGTTTATATTTACAAATTGCGTATGAAACTCAGTTTGCTTTTGCATGCTACTGTGTAAAAGATCATAATGATTGATGATTGTTTATACACCCCAGGCTGGTTTGGTTCGAGAAAAAGCATTTGGCACTACTAAAGATTGAATGATATACATTGAACATTGTGCAAATTCAAGGGCTGTAACCATATTTATACTTGGGGGTAGGTTGATTTTATCTTATTTCTTCACTGAGCATCGTTCTTGATGTTCTTTTTTTTCGCAGTTTTGTGTTGAATAGTAGCATAATTGGTTATTTGTGATGAAATGAGACGAGGTAGATGGTAGACCTCTTTTTTACAAATTTTCACATGGTTTTGAAATAAAAGTATCCAGCACTGTAACTTTCAAACTATGTTGTGTAACTCTTTGAGAAGATGAAAGAAACAGAGAATAGCGCAAGATAAGAGGAACGGGAAATAATAATTCCATGAACACAGAAATTTGAAACAGATTGTTGTTCTTGATGATGCATTAGGTAACAAGATGATGATAGAGGAAACGAAACACAGCCTTCATGATGCTTTATATGTTGCTCGAAATCTTATTAGCAACAACTCCATAGTATATGGCGGAGGGTCAGCCGAGATTTCTTGCTCAATTGCTGTCGAAGCAGCTGCTGATAAACACCCAGGAGTTGAGCAGGTAATATGCTAAATATCCTTCCATCCTATTACTTTTAACTAATATGCTAAAAGGTTAATATTGTCTGCAGTACGCAATTAGGACATTTGCAGATGCATTAGATGCAATTCAAATGGCTCTAGCAGAGAATAGTGGTCTCCAACCCATCGAGACTCTTTCTGCTGTTAAATCTCAACAGATTAAGGTAATCTTGACATTATTGCAACTTCTCTGTGATTTGAGGACCAAAAACAAGTCTCTCTTCCCTTTATTCTTTGGGAAATTTGCACCATTGGTCCTGGCCTATCCCTAGTAGCAAACAGGTCCCAACCTTAACAAAGGGGCAAGTTTGTCTTCCATGTTGTACCATCAATCCCAATGTGACGGGAATTCAGAAGCTGTTCAAATGTTTGTAAAATGCAATGGTGAAATTTTCCCCGTTCCTTTGTCCCTAGTCTTGTGGACGTTTTAGGTGTTCATTTGTCTCTAATGATTGTGAATTTTTATATCGAGGAAAACAGCCACTGCTGTGGTATCGATTGCAATGATATTGGCACTAATGATATGCTCGAGCAAGACGTCTTTGAGACGCTGATTGGGAAACAACAGCAGATTCTTCTGGCAACTAAAGATGTTAAAATGATTCTGAAGATTGATGATGTTATCTCATCATCTGAATATTAAATTATCCGGTATTTTCTACAAAATTTTTCTTGGTCTAAAAAAATTGTGTACGCTATATAGTTTGCTCGAACATCAGACACACAGTTTGAGTTGATACATTCCTTTGAAGAATTCCTCTAGAGTGGCTTTGTTTTTGTAATGAAGTGTTCTGTTTGATGGATTGATGATGATGTTTACTCTCTGATTATGCAAGAAATGCTTGACCATTATATTCTGTCTCTCACTCTCACAAGTTTGTAGTCTGTTTATGTACCATAAAAATATTTTACGATGCTTTATGCCTAAAAAGAAATATTGTAAGTGATAAGAAAGCAAGTGGGGTATCTAATATGAGGTCTATATACCACCAGTCACAGGCTTTGGATAAGAAAACAATCCAAAATTTTCAATCCCATTGGACCTCATTTTTTCTCAATCTGTCCCATTTTTTACCAAGATCAAAATTGAACTCAGTTTTGTTCACCTGCAAATCTTTCAGCATTTAGCCAAACAAAACTTGAACACCAATGGCAACTACCATGACTACAATGGCCATGATCAATACCAAATGCCTCAACACCAATACAAAGGGTACTTTTAACCCCTCCAAGAAACCAGTCTCTCTACTCTCCATACAAAACCTCCCAAAAGGGCTCACAGCCACCACCTCAAAGCCATTAGAAGTCTCAGGCCTGGCCGGAACTGCCCTTGCTGGAGTCATATTCTCCACACTCAGCTCCTCCGATGCTGCCCTTGCCGCCCAACAAATTGCTGAAATAGCCGAAGGTGATAACCGGGGACTTGCCCTTCTACTACCTATCATTCCTGCTATAGCTTGGGTTCTTTTCAACATTCTTCAACCTGCTGTTAACCAGATTAACAAAATGAGGAGTGTCAAAGGGGTGATCATGGGGCTTGGGTTAGGTGGACTCATGGGCTCGAGTTTCATGCACCCGCCAGAGGCATCGGCCAGCGAAATCGTCATGATTGCTGATGCTGCCACAAGTGACAACAGAGGCCAGCTCTTGCTGTTTGTGGTCACTCCTGCCATTCTTTGGGTGCTTTACAACATTTTGCAACCAGCTTTGAACCAGATAAATAGGATGAGATCAGATTGAGAAAGGTTGTCAATCTTTATATTGGTTACATACATATATATAAATTCTGTTTCTGGTTTTAGTAGGATTTATCCTGGACAACTGTGAGTATATCAAAAGGTTATATTGAGCTTTATGTATATTGTTTGTTCTTAATATTCTTTACCATAGAACTCTTCATCTAGAATTGCTTTTGTTTGACTCACGGTCCTTCGGGTGAAAACTTTGACATAAAGTCGACAAAATTAGTCATCTATAACCACAGATAAAGGATTTCTTGAAATGTAGAAGTTTAATATTACTTTTGAATGACATTTAATAGTCCTAGATCGTCGTCAAATCCTCTCATAAAGAACCATATAACGAGAAATACGAAAACTTTAATAAGAGATTATCCCGTTCGTCTATGGATTCCAGTGGATAGGCGCCATGCATCAAGAACAGCATTAGGCAAAATGGAGGCAAACCACCATTGGATTGAATGTCCCCTGTAAGGTGTACATCGTGCTTCATATCCTATACTCTCAATTGCACTTTACATATTTTCCGGCTGATGGTATGAAAATTGATGGTTTATCTACAAATGCAACTTTTGAAACCATTTTGGTTGATACATATAATGGCACCTGATCAATTAGCCAACTCAAGAGCTTGAAAAAGTATAATGAGGAAAATAAAAGTTTCGGTTTTGTACATGCTTAAGATGACAAATTGTGAATTTACTGGTGTCTTGTACATTTTATATGATGCTTTACTTGATATCAAATATATTAGTAATTTCCTTTCCATCAAAATAACATTGAATATGTTCTGATTGGAAAGAATTTGAATGTTCTGCCAATTGCCAAGTTGCCAACTGCTATTGTGTAATTGATGCATGTGTTTTGTTGAAGATAATAACAATCTCATGCACTAGTGTGTATCTTTTCCAATTGTTGCCATGGTTGAATGGTATATATTAAATGCATACATTGACAACTGAACCGGTGACTTTGGCCATTCTCTGAACATTTATGATTGTGCATAATTGTTTATTCATACAAATTAATATTGGTTAATGTTCATGGGTCGATGCCATCATTTTAATGAATATGGTTGTGCACGTACATTTGAAACGTCCATCACTGTCAATAGCATGAAAGGGTCCTTTATTGCATGTGTTGGGGATACGTTTTGATGTCTCCTTGAAAATTTTGTAACTGCCTCAATTTAAAGTAGCCGACTGTTATAATGCTAATGCAAAATAACAAGCATGTTTTATATGGATTTGTATAATTCAATGGTAAATGAGGTTACTGTGATTGAATGGTATGGCTAGTGGATGAAATCTGTTTTGACCAAATACTATTTAATTTGTTGATTTGGCAGTTTCATTTGCTAAGTTCAATTTGCTTGTGATCTTAATCCAAAGGGTGTGCCTATTTTAAAAGAACTTGTGCCATAAGTTGTCAAAGGAATTTTATTATAATTTCTTTAACTGTTTTGGGTACCCTTGCATGTGGAATGCGGAAATTGGAATAATATGATTTTCATTTTAAATGCAATGAAAACAGTTTGTGGTGGCTTTTGATTGGAAAGCATGAATTGGCTTATGACAATTTTATTTGATGGTAAATTCCTTAAAGAATCGCTAATGTTCATTGGAATAAAATACAAAAGTGGATATGGAATGTGACATTATTATGTCATTTGTATAAACGTGAATTCCAAATAGTGAATCTATTTGGTGAATCCATACAAGAGTTTGGATTTCGGATAGACTTTTGGTTAGTATATGCAAAATCGGTATATGCATATACAATACGATGCAAATACGGTAAGCTGCATATACGATAAGTTTCATATACGGTATGCGTCAATCCGGTAAATAACATATATGATATAAAATTGTAAATCCAATATATGTCTATAGATTTTGGTTTGAAAATTATACAAACCTTGATTAATGATGATAGCCTCAATTAATTCTATGAAATTAAATGAGATGACTTGTGCAAAATTATAGTTGCATAAGAGTGACAAAATGTGGTTTTATCCTAATTATTTGAAAGTGGAAATTGTTTGCCCAATTATTGAGATATGAAAATATTTTATAGAGTACAAATGGTGTCTGTAGTTGACGGTGGTGCCGGATATCATTAAAAATAATGATTGTAAAATGACATTCATTTGTAAAGGATAAAAACTATGCAAAAATTGTGAAGAATATTATGAAATATTCTAGGATTAATTCTAAAAGGTATGTCCTTTTGTAAAGTTGTGACTTTAAAAGCACAACTTGTCAATCTATGATTGATTTATTATTTCAAATGTGAATATGGTGAATACAGTGAAATGTACCTTATTATTTGACGTGAATAATATTATTTGTGAAATGTCACAAATGTGAAAGTTTCACGTGGTTGAAGATGCTTAATCTTCTTCATTGTTGAATTTGACTTCAATAGTGGAACCAACTAAGTTGGTTTATGGCGACCTTAAAGATGACCTTAATTTAATTTGGATGATCTAATTAATATGGTTGATTGAAGTACGAATAAAAAATGATTTTCATTCACGTGAAGCAATGACCACTATTTTGATATTATATAAGTGATAAATGGATTGAACTATGAAAGAGTTGATAAACTCTAAGTTCAAGAATAATCCAAAAATGTGGGGGTTATCATAAATGCTTAAGAACTTATGTGAAAAGTTCAAGTCGTATGGGTACAACGCTACTATTTGGATATATAACCCTAATTTAGGACTTGTGGGGTAACTTAGTTTAAAGTTACACTTTCCTGTACCTCTCAAGAAAATGGAAGAGGCTCCATATGAGTTATGAAAATATCATCCTCCTTCCTACCAGCACTTAAAAGTGTGAGAATGTTTGGCAAAGGTTGAGATTCTCAAGCTTAAACAAATAGAGATTGGTCTCAAAACAATTGATTACATATTTATTGGATACGTCAATAATAGTAATACATATCGTTTCCTCGTACACAAATTGGATGTACACAACCGTACCATAATTGAGTCAAGGAATGCGATATTATTTGAGAATGTGTTTCCTTGCAAGACAAGAAAAATGTAAGTTTGAATAAAAGAACATATGAAACTACAAATGAGTTTTCAAATGAGGAAGAACCAAGGCGTAGTAAGAGTGATAGAACGTACACTTCGTTTGGTCCAAATTTTCTAACAGGTATGGTAGAAAATGACCCAAAGACTTTTGGAAAAGCAATGTCTATTCTGGAAGTACCGCATTAGAAGGAAGCTATCAATAGTGAGATAGATTCCGTAATGCAAATTCATACATGAGAATTGGTAGATATACCTCCCGAAAGTAAGCCTTCGGGTGTAAATGGATTAAAACCTGATTGATCCATTGATAAATATAAGGCTAGATTAGTTGCCAAAGGATATAGGCAGGAAGATGGATTTGACTTCTTTACCTACTCACTCGTGACTATAATAACTTTGATAAGGTTACTAATTGCAACTGCAGCAATACATAACCTTGAGATTCACAAAACGGATGTGAAAATGAAATTCCTAAATGGTGAATTAGAAGAAGAGATATACATGGAGAAACCTAAAGGTATCTCCAAGAGAAAGTCACAAAGTTTGTAAACTTGTTGAATCCTTATATGGATTGAAACAAGCTCCTAAGCAATGGCACCAAAAGATTACAAAACAGTGTTGTCAAATGAGTTCAAAATAAATGAATGTGACAAGTGTGTATTTGTGGAAAATACACATAATGCCTATGCGATTATGTGTTTATATGTAGACAATATGTTGATGATGGGCAATAATCATGAAATGGTGTTAAATGTCAAGGGGCAATAATCACGAAGTGGTGTTAAATGCCAAGGAAATGCTTACGAAGCATTAGACATGAAAGACATGGATGCGGCAGATGTAGTACTAGAGATAAAAATCTCTAGAACATTGGAATGAATTGTACTTTCCTGGTCTCATTATGTTGAGAAAATATTTAAAAAGTTTGATATATTAGAGGAAAGTTCGGGAAAACCCTATTGACACAAGTCTACACTTGGTCAAAATAAGAGTGAAAGCGTATCACAACTGAGATATTCACAAGTAATTGACATTATAATGTATATTACAAACTGCACTTGACCGGATAATGTGAAAACGAAATTTCATGTCATAATTATTGGGTGGCATTGACAGGGGTCCTTCGGTATCTGAAATATACCATGACCTATGGATTATATATCACAAGATATCCTGCAGTATTATAAGGATATTGTGATGCGATGGTATACACTAAATCTATAAATGAAAATGGATGAAAGCCCTAAAGTGGATGAAATGGGATGAAAGTCGATCATGACGATTGATTAGAGATAGAAGAACAATTGGAATATTTAAGAATATTCATAAAATTAAAATGCATTGCAATGCTTTAATGACAATATTGAATACCCATGTATGAAATCCACTAGTAAATATGATAGACTAGTGTAAGGATTTGATAAAAGTCCTCCAACATTATTTGGAATTGATAAAGCTCAAATAAAGCTAATGAAAAGCAGGTAGCTTCACGAGAGGATTTCTTGGTGGTGACAATGTGTACCTATCAAATGAATCAATCATTGGCTAGCTAAATTTGAAAAGATACTAAGTCACATGTAATGGTAAGTATATTCATGTACGTCGTAGACATAATACCATAAGCAGTTGATCTCATTAGTGTAAAGTTGTGGATCCATTTATATATGTTTACCAAGAGATCAAGTATACTGCACATCGAAGGGAATGAGATTAAGCCTACTGAGTAAGATCTTTATAACGGTAACCCTACCATATTGACTGGAGATCCCGAGATCTTGGTTTAAAGGGACAACTAAGTTATGAGGATTCCACGAAGCACTTAGGAAACTAATTTCCTAACTCATTCCTATGATACCAAAATGCTTTCTGCAGAGTGGTTGGAGGTTAAGATAAACTTTTAATGATTCCTATATCTTGATTAAGTTAAGTGAAGTAGGACATAATACTCTCAATAGGAGATCACCTATATAAGTGTGAAGTGGGGCCGCTTTAATGAGAATTATTTAAGGTTTGAATTCTCTAAACACTTACAGAACCAAGATGAGTTTAGGGCCAAAATGAATCAAGTCATGAGAATCATGAACAGTTTATGGGAGATATTGTGTGAGTACTGTTGTCTTGGTTTACACCAACAGCTGATGGTTCAGGAACATCACGTTCACCAATTAACTAGTAAATCTGATAGTATTTCACTAAGGAATGTTCAAAACCAGAAGCTATCTTACCTGATGCAGTGTTTTTTCACTCTTTCTACTAGTGTCTGCATAGACATTTGCATTAATTTTTATTAATGTGGGGGATTGTCGAAATTTTTTTTATCAAAAATTGGTTGTAACCAATTTTAAATGATTATTTAAGTGGAATTCAATATTTGGTGAATGAGAAATTAAGCCAAATATAAACCGCTTAAATACTGAAAATTTTTGAAAAAATCGTATAGAATATTATGGAATATTCTAGAAATATATGGAGGAAAAAATGTCGTTTTTCGTATGAAAGATCATGACTCTTGGTATAAGTATGATTAATGTCCAATAATTATAAATTTCAAAAGATGTGCCTCTTGGTATAGTTGTGTCTTTTAACATACCTTTCTAACTACTATATATATAGACCCCATGTGTTTGAATTTTACTCATTCAAGAAAAATCATAGATACCATATCATTTCATTCCAATTTACACTTTGGTTTTGCATAAAACATTTGCATCAAAGTCACGGTCATGGTCGGGGTAGAGAGGAAATTTCGTTCGAGTTTGCTGGTCGAAGTCATTTGGAGTGCTCATATGGCTCGACGTGGTCGTTGTATCTTGGAAGATGATTGTCGGAGAACCGTTAGCACTGATGTGGGGCAAATTCATCTTAAGGACAAAGTGTCCAACACTTGCCTCGACCAAAAATTCGTCATTTGCATCTTCTTTCTTCATTTTCTGATTCTTTTGATTATTATTTGATTTTAGAAAATGATTAACGTTATTTATATGTTCATCCTACAATGTTTGATCCAAAGAATTACTTGCTTTCGATCGTGAGTTGAAAGGGAACAATCCATATTCAGGTATTCGGATTCGATAAATTCTTATTTTGTCTTCTCAAATCCTATCTTGGTAAGTCAAAATTATATTTCGATTTCACGCAAATTAACAGTATGTTTTTATGAATATATTATGCACAATTATCGATGTAATTCTCCAACAATTTATTTACTTAACATGTTCTATTTCACTCAAATTAAATTAATACTTTCGTCGCTCGATACATACATTTTTTGTAATTAAGAAAATGACCGACTTCAATAAATTACCATAAATTGAGTGCAGTCCCATTGTAGCTAGCATATGGCCTCACTTTATTTCAATCTACTAAACTGCATAACCTATATTATTTAACAACTCCATGAAACCAATAACTTTCTACCATGTAAACTTGGTGGAGATTTTATAGAAAGGTAGTAATTAGAATGCAGGCATAGCATTTGAAAAGGCTGAATAAATCAATAGACGAACATGTCACATACCACTTCTTAACTTGGACAACATCTAAGATCACCTTAGATGCTGATTATTATTTTTTATATGCAACACGAGATTTTATCTTTGACATGACCATACAAAATGATCATTCATTTGATGATGTCAATCCTGAAATCCGAATATTCATTTAAACGTATGATGAATTGAATTCAATAGTTTGAACTTTTTGGACTCTAACACAATATTAAGTCTTGACTACTCTTGACAAGATTGTCTATTTAAGGTTACGCTTTGGTAGCAGCATAGATGCCATAAATAGGATGAGAAGGTACAACAACGGATGCACCAGAACCAATATTAACAATTGCACCTTTCTTCCTTGCAACCATTTCTTCTATAATACCTCTTTGTAATCAAACTTCTAACCTCCACATTAACTCTCACTAAATTCATCCAAATTTCTTCATCCACTTCATGAAAAAACATTGCTGATGGATATGTAACTCCAAGATTATTGATTAAAACCTCAACATCCAAACCCTTAATGCCCTCTTTCATTTCAAGAATCCCAGCTGAAATATTTGGACCCGCAAAGTCGATTTCGAAAATCTTGATCAATGTATTGGGATATTTGGCTTGAATTTCATTACTTACATTTTTGAGTTTGCTCAATTTTCTGCTAACTAGTATTAGGTTTAGACCTTTTTTGGCAAGTTGGAAAGCAAAAGCTTTGCCTATGCCATCAGTTGAGCCAGTGATGATCAGGGCCCATGATCCATAATTCTTGAGATTTTTGGGTTTTCTGAAAAAATGTTATGAAGATCCATTTGAGAAGGAAAATTGTGTTCTTGAAGATAGAGAGAAAACCTAGAAGAGAAAGAAGAATTATCCAAACAAAGGTTGTGTTTTTAGATGAATAAAGCAGGTTGACAGCATTTCTTGAACCTTGGGAAGACCTAATTTCAAAGGTTATAGTTTGTTGAGGCTCATTATAAGCGTTCTCCGAACGTATGGAGAAAACTGCAATTAATATTTCCTTTTTATTCTCCGTTTTCTTGGAAGAAAGAGCCTTCTACTAGAATCGCGAAATTGGATCCACGCATCAGTTCCTTTTAATTAAAAGAACATGACTCAGCTACCGGTTCTCGACCTTTTAATTAAAAGAACATGACTCAGCTCCCGGTTCTCGAAATGATTTACAAACCTAAACCAATTTCCTTGATAGGCAAAAGAAGAGCATAATATTGTTGGGTCTGATAATTTTATTTATATGATATGATATATTTATAAGTGAGATTATAAAAAATGCTTTAGTTTGAAGAAGTCACTCTAATTTATAAGTCGTCTTGTAAGAAGCATACGTGTTGATTATGTGGATCATATTCTTGTATATCTAATAGAGACGTAGATAAGTGGAGAGTGTACAATATTATAAGGGTTCTTTCGGGATAAGGTAGGTGTGAAACCAGAAAATAATATTAGGTTGGGCTGAAATTTAAAAAACTTTAAATGAACTTACGCCACAAGAAATCGAGTTTCGGAGGCTATTTTCGTGACATTCACGATCAAAAGTATACGATACTCAATGAAATAAAAAAAAAGTTTAGATACCTTACATTAAGATATTCCACTAATTTTTTGTATTTTTTTTACTAAATAGAAAATCGATGCTTATCTTAAAAAATATAAACTAACCGAATCACGATAGATTTAAGCAAAAATACATACCCACCAATGAACATTTGAAAAATAGCTTAATGAGTACTCTACTAGTTCCTTTGATAGCTCGTCTTTCCAAACAACTGAAAGTTTTAACAAATATTCTTTTTATTGTCGATGTAGATTACTTTATAAATAAATAAGTTTTAACACATATTCTTTTTATTGTCAATATAAAATCTATAGTAAATTATTTATTTTGATCATAATATCCATTTTATGGTCAAAATAAGTATTTTTTTAGAAATATGAGTGAGTAATGAATGAAAACATACGTAATTTAGAAAAATACGTAGTGTCTCTAACTACTAAAATAAGTAATTTACTTTTAGATCTAATTAAGACAAATTGTGTATAATAAAATTTACTTAATAATTATGAGTAAATTTTAGTCGAACATGCATTAAATAGAATATCTAATTTGACAATAAAATATTCACATTTCATGAATGTCTTGAAAAGAATAATTAATAATTGTAGTGTCTTTAGCTCCCATTTGCCCCCATTTTTGGTAATGAAAATGGGAGGAATAGTGTTTTGTTGAAAAAAATGAGTAGTTGAAAAAGAAGGAAAAATTTTCGATTTACGTGTGATATTATTTTATGGAAGACTGTGTGATTAAAAATAAGAGAGAGAAAAATAGAATGTAATGAAATGTAATTTAATGTGAGCCAAATGTGGGCTTAATATAATTTGAATAATTGAGCATTAGACTTGGATTGAAATTTAAATTAGATTTGTATTAGTGCTAACATCTGGGCCACAATTTTAAATTTTGGCTGAGAAAATAATATGGGCTGGGGAGCATTGCTAGCTACAGTCGAGCAATGTCCCCCCAATAAAAAAAGACTTGTATCCAATTCAACATAGGAAATCTACTCATAATAGAATATTTTCAAGGTAAGAAGTTGATTTCTTTCTATTGAATTATAAATGCATCCATCTACAGATTTGAATCACAAAAAACTTCAAAAACTATGAAAAAGATAGTCACATAAAATTATTCAAGTATGAATTCCATACCATAGATTGGGAGCAAATTCACAGTTGTGCTGTACTATTTTCGGCTAGAATCAAAGCTGTCTTTTTTACGGCTTTTATTTCATAGTGGGGCCCGAGCTCAAAGTATTGAGACATATACAGAGACACACAAAGAGAGTGTTGTATTGTGTACTGCTAGGCTTAATTATTCTATATTGGTTCCTTCGTATCAATAATTCTCATAAAGAATTTTAGAAGGTTGGTTATTTATTTATTTATTGTTTGAGGCATCAGATCATGTAGTGGCAAAGTGTGTTGGATGTATAAAACCCGATCATACATACTGTATACTTTTTCTTTCGACTTTTACTGTCTTTGGAAATTTTGTGTTATTGTGAATTCATATATAATCTATTCGGCCACTACTATTTTTTCCTCATATAGAAAGAGTATTAGGATGAGCATTTTCGTAGTATAAAGAATACAAAGATAGGCATGCATGAGTCAAGACTAAAACATTGTATCCTCATCAACTTCCCTATAATGAGATGCTGCAATGACATGAAGATTATTCAAGTGGATACGAGAGAGTAAATCACTCTAAATTCTGGGTTCTTACCTGCTTTTGATTTTCTTTATTTTGCATTATTATTGCTCTCGATAATATAGTTCTAAGGATTGATCCATGACAAAATGGACGTATTTCTCATAATAAGAGTGAACCTATAAACGTTTGTGTATCATTATCTCAATGCATTTCTTAGTATTGCAATCAATTTAATTTTTGATATGTGCACGCTTTAAAGAGTTTTTGGTAGATGAAGTGCATTACTTTTTGGGGTCTACAAAGTTACAAACTCTTGATTAAATGGCACACAAATTAGCTTCCAACTTTCTATAGTTGACTTTTGGTTGTTGGAGTACTAGTTTCACCTACAAAGTAAAAGTTATAAATTACTCGTTTCAAAAAAGAAGTTATAAAGCTTATGCCGTAGAAGCGGACATTAGGCTATTGGCCTTTTATCTGCCCCTGATTTTTTTTTTTAAATAAAATAATTAGCAAATTTTGATAAAAGTTGATAAAAGTTATGAATCCTATGAAATTTATGATTGAAAATAACTTTGGAGAAAAATGAGTTTTTAAAAATGGAACCAAATAGGGACCTAGTAAAAATAAAGTATGTAATACGTAGTATAATCTTTATTTTAGCGCTTATTATTTAACTGGAAAGGTACAAAGTTTTAATTATTGTGATTTCATAAGTTTGATAATATAGAAAACAATGATATTACGATAATCATAATTTCTTCGGTTCATAAGAGGAATTACCAGAAAATATAAACTTCATTGTACTAGAAGATAATGTGAAGAGCATTTCATTGGGAAGATTAAATAAAATTTCAATTTTATTATTTTTAAATTGCTTTTCTGTAAATAAATATTGTTTTATGACATAATTTAATTAAAATTAAAACAAAATCATTTGCATTCTACAAAATATCCTAATATTTTTAATAGGTTGAGCACTTTTCTCAAAGAAAAATAAAATAGCAAGATCGTATAAGTAAGTTTGATTCTTTGTTAGACCATAAGACATCATGTGTGTATGATGTTGGTAACTCATTCAGTACGAAAACACGATCTTTCTTATTTTTCTCATCTCTTATCCCTTTCTTCCTCATTGTTCCTATGCCCCTGCAACCAATGGCGGAGCCAAATTTCAATGTTTTTCGCGATAGATTTTGAGGGACAAAATATACAAGTAATTTTTATATATTAAGCCCTCGTTTGAGCCACATGTTTGTCAAAAAATGCATTTTTGAATAACGCATTGATGGAAATGTATGGTTAAAAAGCAAAGAAAAATCATGAATTTGCGTGTGATCTTATTTTATAAAAGAATGTGTGGTTGAAATGGGATCAAATCATTGTTGAATAATATATTTTGATAGGAAAAATGGGGCTCAAACAAGGGCTAAAAAAATAATTCTATGCAAATTTAAAGAAAATTTCATATGTAGTGGAGCGGTAGCTATGCCACTGCCTTCAACCAAAATCATTAGTTATTGTTCAAGTTCTTGAAGTACAGATTGGAAAATGTTGCTACTCAACAAAATATTCTAAAAGACATCAAAATTATAGATTCAATATGGTCTTAACTAGTTGTCTGTTTACCACAAATCAAAATTCAAGAGTGGCTATGTACCAAGTTGAAGTGTTCATGAATACTCAATAAGAATAAGTGAATTATAAGATCAAAATGAACATCACATGTATATATATATATATATATATATATATTGGGACTAAAATTTTGAAAAATATAGAATAAAGCAAAAACAATGAGAAAAACTTCGAAATTTCATTCTTCTTATAAGGATTACATAGACACTTCGCTTATAGGCTGCTCATTTGCCTTCTTATTTCGACAATAAGGACATACTCATCATTGAAATAAGTCAAGAAGTGCTTATATATCCGTAAACATTTGGCACAGTTACACACGCTGTAAATTCACAACATTACAACTATTATTAGCTCAAAAATTTGGGGAAAAAAAAGGCACTTCGTCACTGGAATGTTTTAAACAACATATATTGAGAATAATAACACTAAGCATGCACAGACACGCACCACAAAAAAAAATAAAAAATAAAAAAATAAGGGACTCGACAAGGAGAAATTAAGTACGATAAACAAAGATAGGACACCGCTACCCTTCATTAATCCAATCGCCTGAGGATTAACAATCAATGGAAGTCAACCATTTGCCCCAGCATCAACCCTAATTACAAATTGATCCATGTAGGCCAACAAAACTAGCATTGGAACTATTGCAAATGATAATTTCATTGTACTGTCTACAACTCATATACTTTAAGAAATTTGATGTGTTTGAAAGATTTGTCCATATATATATAGAAGGCGTATATATAATACAAAATCTAACCAGAGATGAGTATTCTCTGAACTCAATAATTACATTGTAAATAAGGAAAAGAATATTAAATACATATTCCATTGTTTAAATATAAATATAAATATTCCAGTAGGATGGTGATTGTCCGCATAAATCATGACAAATCTTCTAGATCATATTTAATTGTTAGGCTTTGCTATGTGTGCACCAGGGGCGGACCCATTAAGGGCCGGGCGGGATCAGCCTCCCTCACTCAATTTCAAGAAACCTTCGATTGGACTTTTTTAAATATAAATTTTCAGATTTTTTCATTTCTTTCACAATTTATTTTAGCCTATTTTCTATCTCGCCCCCATTGAACTATAAATTTGGATCCGCCCTTGTAAATAGTTACATGTATTCGTTAAAAATTCAACATGTATTTATTCTAAACTATCTTGTAAATAATAAAGAGGCAATAGATGAGCATTTAGCTTTAGTATAAGATCAATACATAGTTGCTTTAAGCGGTTTAAATAGTTATTTTTATAAATAAATACTTGTTTGACGACAACCACTTATCTCCATCTTCAAGCAAAATGCTTTTGCTATCCAAATATAGCTTTTATGCTTTAAAGAGTCTTCCCAAACACACATTTAGAATATGTCTATCAATGTGTTTATAAACAATGATATTTAGGCTCTGTTTGCCCTACTTTTTTAAGAATAAATTTTATAATAGCAATTTTTTTGGAGAATATACATGATTAAAAAGTAGAAAAAAATTTGAATTTACGTGTAAAATTATTTTATTAAAAAATGGTGATTGAAAATGAGTTTAGGAAGGAAAAAAACAGAAAGAGTTTTTAAATAACGAGGTCAAACAAGGGCTCGTAAACAAGAGCAAATGAGTGGTGTAGAAGTAATAATATTTGTACATCCTACAAAATGTGTTAATATTGAACAAAAGTATTTTTTGATCAAGGTATTTGTAAACACTTAAAAACGGATATCCGACCATACTCTTAATTTTCCTAATATTATTCAAATAAAGGAGAAAATATAAGATAAAGGTCCTAGACTAATAAGCATTGGATAAAGTAGGTCCTCAACCTTTTTTAACATTTTAATTTTAAATTTTTAAAGTTTATAGCTCATTAATTCTCGATAAACAGACTTTTTATTCATTTCAATGTTATAAAAATAGTTCATAAAACAAGTAAATTCAAATTATTATAATAGAAAATGTTAAAAAAAGGAAATACATAAAAAGAAAAAAAACGGTAGAAAATATTTTTTCCAATTATTATTTATGTCAATTGTTGTACAAAAAAGGTCTATCAAAAATAAAGTATTATCAATTTTTTAAAAGTTAAAAACTGAAATAAAAATAAATAAATAAATAAATAAAATAAAATAAAATAACGAGTTACATATCCATTTACACAAATTTAACCCTAAAGATAACTTCTTCAATTATTCCTTGAAATATTTAGCATATATTCCAAAGTTATTGATTTAGCATGTCCTAGGATGTTAATTTTTAGAAATAAAATGTCCAAAATACCCCCGACGGATTTGTCAACTTTCGACTCAACCCCCTCAATTCATTCGTAGTCTTTATGCTATTTCTACATAATTGTATAACCTATCTAAAGATTGATAACATAGAAAAAGAGAAGGAGAGAAAAAAAAAAATAATATAAAAAAAAAAAAAAAAAAAAAAATA
>NC_036254.1:22927941-23012727 GCF_002742605.1 Olea europaea var. sylvestris | reverse complement strand
TTTTTTTTTCCCCCTGAGAATGTAAATTTATCTGAGAAATAACTATGTTATGATTCGTAGTTGTGAAGTTGTAAGTTATACATGAAAGGAATTAAGTTTATATTTTTAAATTGCAGTAAATACATATGCTTGTTTATTCTGTTTTTAGATTAACATTGACCCAGAAATAAGTATTATGAATTACGCAGAAACTGATGGTAATTTTCTAATGCTTTTCTAGTTTTTTTGATCTGGGCTTTTCTAAGAAGGTAAATTATGTCGTAGAAGTGACCCTAAACCCCTTTTTTAAATCTAAAGAGATATGGAAAATACATATTTTTCATATTTTAATGCCTTGGACCTGTTGTTTGCTTTTTCAAATTATATCAAGATTTAACTCCTACAATTACTTACTCCAATTACTTACTCGTTGAGAAAATACCTTACGAGAAGGGCTGATTTGCAGATTAGGAATTAGCATATGGACTCGCTTTATGTCATAGTCCGGTACCTGATAAATCTGCCACTAATATGACACTAGCTAACCAAAGTGGATAACATACAGGCATGTAAATCCGTTATCCCCCGTTAACAAATAGCAGATGAGAGCAAGAATTTGAAGTCTCGAACTTTTGATCCATCCTATATCAGTTGTGGGAGGATCGTGCAGCTAGTTTACTTAGGTTTTGGTAGCTACTGGTTTAAGATGTTTGAATCCGTTGGTCGTTAGCCGACTATTTTACTAATGGAAATGGACTAACTCAGTCTTAAGTTCCTATAGGAGGTATTCGCCTAGTCGAATCTGAACTTGTGGACCGGGGCATTACATAGTGTGATTTGTTTGTTTTGAGTAGCAACCATTTATAAAAGTGGGGTGGTAACAATTTGGCTTGATTGATTAGTACCTAAATACATTTGCAATGCCAAGGGTAGCAACTACTAGTAATTTGGTTTACAGATCATCTTTAAATGGCTATTATATTTTCATGTCATTTTGTGATTGAATATCAGATCCAGCTGTTGAAAATGGCGGATAACAATGCTCCACCCGAGAACCATGATTCCTCTGTTGATGCTAATGTACCTTCTGAGAATGAAAACGAAGCATCAATTGATGCTTTAGCACGGAAGGTCCAAGAGTCTCTCTCCCATGCGAAAAAGCACAAGTTTTGGGAAACCCAGCCTGTTGGCCAGTTCAAGGATCTTGGTGACTCAAGTCTACCTGAAGGCCCGATTGAGCAACCGACACCCCTGTCTGAAGTGAAGCAAGAGCCCTTTAATCTTCCCACTCCTTATGAGTGGATTACTTGCAATATGGACTCAGACGAAATGTGTAACGAGGTGTATGCTCTCTTGACCAATAATTATGTTGAGGATGATGAGAGCATGTTCAGATTCAATTATTCGAAGGAGTTTCTTCTTTGGGCACTTCGCCCTCCAGGTTATTATAGGAGTTGGCACATTGGAGTGAGGGTCAAGAGTTCGAAAAAATTGGTCGCTTTCATTACTGGGGTCCCTGCAAAAATCAGGGTTCGTGACACCGTTATTGTCATGGCAGAGGTAAATTTTCTGTGCGTTCATAAGAAACTCAGGTCGAAAAGACTTGCTCCGGTCATGATCAAAGAGGTCACCCGGAGGGTCCATTTGGAGAATATCTGGCAAGCAGCTTATACTGCTGGGGTCGTTCTTCCAACGCCTATAACTACTTGTCAATACTGGCATAGATCATTAAATCCTAAGAAGCTTATCGATGTTGGATTTTCTAGGCTTGGTGCAAGAATGACAATGAGCCGGACGATAAAGTTGTATAAGTTACCAGAACAAACCGTAACTCCTGGGTTTCGAAAGATGGAACCCCACGACGTCCCTGCAGTTACTCGTCTGCTTAGAAATTACTTGAAGTTGTTTGTTGTTGCACCGGATTTTGATGAGGATGATGTAGAGCACTGGATGCTTCCAAAGGAGAATGTTGTGGATAGTTATTTGGTAGAAAGCCCAGATACTCATGAAATCACAGACTTCTGTAGTTTTTACACTCTACCGTCTTCTATACTTGGTAACCAAAACCATTCTACTTTAAAGGCTGCTTATTCTTACTACAATGTGTCGACGAAGACTCCATGGCTTCAGTTGATGAATGATGCTCTTATTGTGGCGAAGAAGAATGGTTTTGATGTTTTCAATGCTTTGGATGTTATGCATAATGAGACTTTCTTGAAGGAGCTTAAGTTTGGTCCGGGAGACGGAAAACTCCACTACTATCTCTACAACTATCGTCTAAAGAATGTTTTGAGACCATCAGAACTCGGGCTTGTGCTCTTATAAATTGTCAGGGCAAAGAATTTTCTAACTTGAACTAATTTTTCTCATTCCATGGTTGATTTCCTCCGTTGTACTTTGTTGATTATTGATTAAAACCTCAACATCCAAACCCTTAATGCCCTCTTTCATTTCAAGAATCCCAGCTGAAATATTTGGACCCGCAAAGTCGATTTCGAAAATCTTGATCAATGTATTGGGATATTTGGCTTGAATTTCATTACTTACATTTTTGAGTTTGCTCAATTTTCTGCTAACTAGTATTAGGTTTAGACCTTTTTTGGCAAGTTGGAAAGCAAAAGCTTTGCCTATGCCATCAGTTGAGCCAGTGATGATCAGGGCCCATGATCCATAATTCTTGAGATTTTTGGGTTTTCTGAAAAAATGTTATGAAGATCCATTTGAGAAGGAAAATTGTGTTCTTGAAGATAGAGAGAAAACCTAGAAGAGAAAGAAGAATTATCCACACAAAGGTTGTGTTTTTAGATGAATAAAGCAGGTTGACAGCATTTCTTGAACCTTGGGAAGACCTAATTTCAAAGGTTATAGTTTGTTGAGGCTCATTATAAGCGTTCTCCGAACGTATGGAGAAAACTGCAATTAATATTTCCTTTTTATTCTCCGTTTTCTTGGAAGAAAGAGCCTTCTACTAGAATCACGAAATTGGATCCACGCATCAGTTCCTTTTAATTAAAAGAACATGACTCAGCTACCGGTTCTTAACCTTTTAATTAAAAGAACATGACTCAGCTCCCGGTTCTCGAAATGATTTACAAACCTAAACCAATTTCCTTGATAGGCAAAAGAAGAGCATAATATTGTTGGGTCTGATAATTTTATTTATATGATATGATATATTTATAAGTGAGATTATAAAAAATGCTTTAGTTTGAAGAAGTCACTCTAATTTATAAATCATCTAGTAAGAAGCATACGTGTTGATTATGTGGATCATATTCTTGTATATCTAATAGAGACGTAGATAAGTGGAGAGTGTACAATATTATAAGGGTTCTTTCGGGATAAGGTAGGTGCGAAACCAGAAAATAATATTAGGTTGGGCTGAAATTTAAAAAGCTTTGAATGAACTTACGCCACAAGAAATCGAGTTTCGGAGGCTATTTTCGTGACATTCACGATCAAAAGTATACGATACTCAATGAAATAAAAAAAAGTTTAGATGCCTTACATTAAGATGTTCCACTAATTTTTTGTATTTTTTTTACTAAATAGAAAATCGATGCTTATCTTAAAAAATATAAACTAACCGAATCACGATAGATTTAAGCAAAAATACATATCCACCAATGAACATTTGAAAAATAGCTTAATGAGTACTCTACTAGTTCCTTTGATAGCTCGTCTTTCCAAACAACTGAAAGTTTTAACAAATATTGTTTTTATTGTCGATGTAGATTACTTTATAAATAAATAAGTTTTAACACATATTCTTTTTATTGTCAATATAAAATCTATAGTAAGTTATTTATTTTGATCATAATATCCATTTTATGGTCAAAATAAGTATTTTTTTTGAAATATGAGTGAGTAATGAATGAAAACATACGTAATTTAGAAAAATACATAGTGTCTCTAACTACTAAAATAAGTAATTTACTTTTAGATCTAATTAATACAAATTGTGTATAATAAAATTTACTTAATAATTATGAGTAAATTTTAGTCAAACATGCATTAAATAGAATATCTAATTTGACAATAAAATATTCACATTTCATGAATGTCTTGAAAAGAATAATTAATAATTGTAGTGTCTTTAGCCCCCGTTTGGCCCCCATTTTTTGTAATGAAAATGGGAGGAATAGTGTTTTGTTGAAAAAATGAGTGGTTGAAAAAGAAGGAAAAATTTTCGATTTACGTGTAATATTATTTTATGGAAGATTGTGTGGTTGAAAATAGGAGAGATAAAAATAGAATGTAATGAAATGTAATTTAATGGGGGCTTAATATAATTTGAATAATTGAGCATTAGACTTGGGTTGAGATTTAAATTAGATTTGGATTAGTGCTAACATCTGGGCCACAATTCTAAAATCTTGGCTGAGAAAATAATATGGGCTGAGGAGCATTGCTAGCTACAGTCGAGCAGTGCCCCCCCCCCCCCCCCCCCCCCCTACCTTCACCTTTGGAATTAGGGTTCTATACAAATAACCTTATGTAATTATATAAGTACTTAGCAGATTATTGATCATGCCATACAATAGTAAACGTAGGCACATTGTCGAACCATTTAAATTCTTGTGTGTCGATCTTATTGATCTTCTTGTTTTTTATTTTATTGTTCACATTTTGTTCAATAAAGTGAAGAAGAAATATTTAGTTTGTATTGAATGAAACGTATATCATGTAGATGTTTAATATACACAAGATGTTGAGATCGTACGCGATTACACAAAATAAAAAAAGACTTGTATCCAATTCAACATAGGAAATCTACTCATAATAGAATATTTTCAAGGTAAGAAGTTGATTTCTTTCTATTGAATTATAAATGCATCCATCTACAGATTTGAATCACAAAAAACTTCAAAAACTATGAAAAAGATAGTCACATAAAATTATTCAAGTATGAATTCCATACCATAGATTGGGAGCAAATTCACAGTTGTGCTGTACTATTTTCGGCTAGAATCAAAGCTGTCTTTTTTACGGCTTTTATTTCATAGTGGGGCCCGAGCTCAAAGTATTGAGACATATACAGAGACACACAAAGAGAGTGTTGTATTGTGTACTGCTAGGCTTAATTATTCTATATTGGTTCCTTCGTATCAATAATTCTCATAAAGAATTTTAGAAGGTTGGTTATTTATTTATTTATTGTTTGAGGCATCAGATCATGTAGTGGCAAAGTGTGTTGGATGTATAAAACCCGATCATACATACTGTATACTTTTTCTTTCGACTTTTACTGTCTTTGGAAATTTTGTATTATTGTGAATTCATATATAATCTATTCGGCCACTACTATTTTTTCCTCATATAGAAAGAGTATTAGGATGAGCATTTTCGTAGTATAAAGAATACAAAGATAGGCATGCATGAGTCAAGACTAAAACATTGTATCCTCATCAACTTCCCTATAATGAGATGCTGCAATGACATGAAGATTATTCAAGTGGATACGAGAGAGTAAATCACTCTAAATTCTGGGTTCTTACCTGCTTTTGATTTTCTTTATTTTGCATTATTATTGCTCTCGATAATATAGTTCTAAGGATTGATCCATGACAAAATGGACGTATTTCTCATAATAAGAGTGAACCTATAAACGTTTGTGTATCATTATCTCAATGCATTTCTTAGTATTGCAATCAATTTAATTTTTGATATGTGCACGCTTTAAAGAGTTTTTGGTAGATGAAGTGCATTACTTTTTGGGGTCTACAAAGTTACAAACTCTTGATTAAATGGCACACAAATTAGCTTCCAACTTTCTATAGTTGACTTTTGGTTGTTGGAGTACTAGTTTCACCTACAAAGTAAAAGTTATAAATTACTCGTTTCAAAAAAGAAGTTATAAAGCTTATGCCGTAGAAGCGGACATTAGGCTATTGGTCTTTTATCTGCATCTGGTCTTTTTTTTTAAATAAAATAATTGGAAAAATCTGATAAAAGTTGATAAAAGTTATGGATCCCATGAAATTTATGATTGAAAATAACTTTGGAGAAAAATGAGTTTTTAAAAATGGAACCAAATAGGGACCTAGTAAAAATAAAGTATGTAATACGTAGTATAATCTTTATTTTAGCGCTTGTTATTTAACTGGAAAGGTACAAAGTTTTAATTATTGTGATTTCATAAGTTTGATAATATAGAGAACAATGATATTACGATAATCATAATTTCTTCGGTTCATAAGAGGAATTACCAGAAAATATAAACTTCATTGTACTAGAAGATAATGTGAAGAGCATTTCATTGGGAAGATTAAATAAAATTTCAATTTTATTATTTTTAAATTGCTTTTCTGTAAATAAATATTGTTTTATGACATACTTTAATTAAAATTAAAACAAAATCATTTGCATTCTACAAAATATCCTAATATTTTTAATAGGTTGAGCACTTTTCTCAAAGAAAAATAAAATAGCAAGATCGTATAAATAAGTTTGATTCTTTGTTAGACCATAAGACATCATGTGTGTATGATGTTGGTAACTCATTCAGTACGAAAACACAATCTTTCTTATTTTTCTCATCCCTTATTCCTTTCTTCCTCATTGTTCCTATGCCCCCGCAACCAATGGCGGAGCCAAATTTTAATGTTTTTCGCGAAAGATTTTGAGGGACAAAATATACAAGTAATTTTTATATATTAAGCCCTCGTTTGAGCCACATGTTTGTCAAAAAATGCATTTTTGAATAACGCATTGATGGAAATGTATGGTTAAAAAGCAAAGAAAAATCATGAATTTGCGTGTGATCTTATTTTATAAAAGAATGTGTGGTTGAAATGGGATCAAATCATTGTTGAATAATATATTTTGATAGGAAAAATGGGGCTCAAACAAGGGCTAAAAAAATAATTCTATGCAAATTTAAAGAAAATTTCATATGTAGTGGAGCGGTAGCTATGCCACTGCCTTCAACCAAAATCATTAGTTATTGTTCAAGTTCTTGAAGTACAGATTGGAAAATGTTGCTACTCAACAAAATATTCTAAAAGACATCAAAATTATAGATTCAATATGGTCTTAACTAGTTGTCTGTTTACCACAAATCAAAATTCAAGAGTGGCTATGTACCAAGTTGAAGTGTTCATGAATACTCAATAAGAATAAGTGAATTATAAGATCAAAATGAACATCACATGTATATATATATATATATATATATATATTGGGACTAAAATTTTGAAAAATATAGAATAAAGCAAAAACAATGAGAAAAACTTCGAAATTTCATTCTTCTTATAAGGATTACATAGACACTTCGCTTATAGGCTGCTCATTTGCCTTCTTATTTCGACAATAAGGACATACTCATCATTGAAATAAGTCAAGAAGTGCTTATATATCCGTAAACATTTGGCACAGTTACACACGCTGTAAATTCACAACATTACAACTATTATTAGCTCAAAAATTTGGGGAAAAAAAAGGCACTTCGTCACTGGAATGTTTTAAACAACATATATTGAGAATAATAACACTAAGCATGCACAGACACGCACCACAAAAAAAAATAAAAAATAAAAAAATAAGGGACTCGACAAGGAGAAATTAAGTACGATAAACAAAGATAGGACACCGCTACCCTTCATTAATCCAATCGCCTGAGGATTAACAATCAATGGAAGTCAACCATTTGCCCCAGCATCAACCCTAATTACAAATTGATCCATGTAGGCCAACAAAACTAGCATTGGAACTATTGCAAATGATAATTTCATTGTACTGTCTACAACTCATATACTTTAAGAAATTTGATGTGTTTGAAAGATTTGTCCATATATATATAGAAGGCGTATATATAATACAAAATCTAACCAGAGATGAGTATTCTCTGAACTCAATAATTACATTGTAAATAAGGAAAAGAATATTAAATACATATTCCATTGTTTAAATATAAATATAAATATTCCAGTAGGATGGTGATTGTCCGCATAAATCATGACAAATCTTCTAGATCATATTTAATTGTTAGGCTTTGCTATGTGTGCACCAGGGGCGGACCCATTAAGGGCCGGGCGGGATCAGCCTCCCTCACTCAATTTCAAGAAACCTTCGATTGGACTTTTTTAAATATAAATTTTCAGATTTTTTCATTTCTTTCACAATTTATTTTAGCCTATTTTCTATCTCGCCCCCATTGAACTATAAATTTGGATCCGCCCTTGTAAATAGTTACATGTATTCGTTAAAAATTCAACATGTATTTATTCTAAACTATCTTGTAAATAATAAAGAGGCAATAGATGAGCATTTAGCTTTAGTATAAGATCAATACATAGTTGCTTTAAGCGGTTTAAATAGTTATTTTTATAAATAAATACTTGTTTGACGACAACCACTTATCTCCATCTTCAAGCAAAATGCTTTTGCTATCCAAATATAGCTTTTATGCTTTAAAGAGTCTTCCCAAACACACATTTAGAATATGTCTATCAATGTGTTTATAAACAATGATATTTAGGCTCTGTTTGCCCTACTTTTTTAAGAATAAATTTTATAATAGCAATTTTTTTGGAGAATATACATGATTAAAAAGTAGAAAAAAATTTGAATTTACGTGTAAAATTATTTTATTAAAAAATGGTGATTGAAAATGAGTTTAGGAAGGAAAAAAACAGAAAGAGTTTTTAAATAACGAGGTCAAACAAGGGCTCGTAAACAAGAGCAAATGAGTGGTGTAGAAGTAATAATATTTGTACATCCTACAAAATGTGTTAATATTGAACAAAAGTATTTTTTGATCAAGGTATTTGTAAACACTTAAAAACGGATATCCGACCATACTCTTAATTTTCCTAATATTATTCAAATAAAGGAGAAAATATAAGATAAAGGTCCTAGACTAATAAGCATTGGATAAAGTAGGTCCTCAACCTTTTTTAACATTTTAATTTTAAATTTTTAAAGTTTATAGCTCATTAATTCTCGATAAACAGACTTTTTATTCATTTCAATGTTATAAAAATAGTTCATAAAACAAGTAAATTCAAATTATTATAATAGAAAATGTTAAAAAAAGGAAATACATAAAAAGAAAAAAAAACGGTAGAAAATATTTTTTCCAATTATTATTTATGTCAATTGTTGTACAAAAAAGGTCTATCAAAAATAAAGTATTATCAATTTTTTAAAAGTTAAAAACTGAAATAAAAATAAATAAATAAATAAATAAAATAAAATAAAATAACGAGTTACATATCTATTTACACAAATTTAACCCTAAAGATAACTTCTTCAATTATTCCTTGAAATATTTAGCATATATTCCAAAGTTATTGATTTAGCATGTCCTAGGATGTTAATTTTTAGAAATAAAATGTCCAAAATACCCCCCGACGGATTTGTCAACTTTCGACTCAACCCCCTCAATTCATTCGTAGTCTTTATGCTATTTCTACATAATTGTATAACCTATCTAAAGATTGATAACATAGAAAAAGAGAAGGAGAGAAAAAAATAATAATAAAAAAAAAAAAAAAAAAAAAAAGGAGGGGGGAGAATGAAGCCAGTTATTCACATAATTATCTACAAGTAGTATTTCTCCTATTCAAAACGTTTGCTTTGAGTTTTGATAAGAATGAGAGCATAATTTATTCATTTATATACCACGTAAGGGCCCCACCCAACCCTTGGGATCATTGATTAATGAAAACCTCTTTGCACTATCAAATCTAAAATTCCTCTCTCTGGGTCTCTGTATTTCTGTTAGTGGGTAAATTTCTAGATCTCTCAATTCTTCAATAAAGGGTACGGTTTCTGAATTCAATATTAATTTTGTATTTCTTACTTTAATAGCTTCAGATCTTAAATATATGTTTTTTGCTTTTTGCTAATTAACCCATTATTTAGCTGGCGTGAAACCGAAGGAAATTTTCGGTCTATCTGATAATTTTGATCTACTTTTTTTTTCCCCCTGAGAATGTAAATTTATCTGAGAAATAACTATGTTATGATTCGTAGTTGTGAAGTTGTAAGTTATACATGAAAGGAATTAAGTTTATATTTTTAAATTGCAGTAAATACATATGCTTGTTTATTCTGTTTTTAGATTAACATTGACCCAGAAATAAGTATTATGAATTACGCAGAAACTGATGGTAATTTTCTAATGCTTTTCTAGTTTTTTTGATCTGGGCTTTTCTAAGAAGGTAAATTATGTCGTAGAAGTGACCCTAAACCCCTTTTTTAAATCTAAAGAGATATGGAAAATACATATTTTTCATATTTTAATGCCTTGGACCTGTTGTTTGCTTTTTCAAATTATATCAAGATTTAACTCCTACAATTACTTACTCCAATTACTTACTCGTTGAGAAAATACCTTACGAGAAGGGCTGATTTGCAGATTAGGAATTAGCATATGGACTCGCTTTATGTCATAGTCCGGTACCTGATAAATCTGCCACTAATATGACACTAGCTAACCAAAGTGGATAACATACAGGCATGTAAATCCGTTATCCCCCGTTAACAAATAGCAGATGAGAGCAAGAATTTGAAGTCTCGAACTTTTGATCCATCCTATATCAGTTGTGGGAGGATCGTGCAGCTAGTTTACTTAGGTTTTGGTAGCTACTGGTTTAAGATGTTTGAATCCGTTGGTCGTTAGCCGACTATTTTACGAATGGAAATGGACTAACTCAGTCTTAAGTTCCTATAGGAGGTATTCGCCTAGTCGAATCTGAACTTGTGGACCGGGGTATTACATAGTGTGATTTGTTTGTTTTGAGTAGCAACCATTTATAAAAGTGGGGTGGTAACAATTTGGCTTGATTGATTAGTACCTAAATACATTTGCAATGCCAAGGGTAGCAACTACTAGTAATTTGGTTTACAGATCATCTTTAAATGGCTATTATATTTTCATGTCATTTTGTGATTGAATATCAGATCCAGCTGTTGAAAATGGCGGATAACAATGCTCCACCCGAGAACCATGATTCCTCTGTTGATGCTAATGTACCTTCTGAGAATGAAAACGAAGCATCAATTGATGCTTTAGCACGGAAGGTCCAAGAGTCTCTCTCCCATGCGAAAAAGCACAAGTTTTGGGAAACCCAGCCTGTTGGCCAGTTCAAGGATCTTGGTGACTCAAGTCTACCTGAAGGCCCGATTGAGCAACCGACACCCCTGTCTGAAGTGAAGCAAGAGCCCTTTAATCTTCCCACTCCTTATGAGTGGATTACTTGCAATATGGACTCAGACGAAATGTGTAACGAGGTGTATGCTCTCTTGACCAATAATTATGTTGAGGATGATGAGAGCATGTTCAGATTCAATTATTCGAAGGAGTTTCTTCTTTGGGCACTTCGCCCTCCAGGTTATTATAGGAGTTGGCACATTGGAGTGAGGGTCAAGAGTTCGAAAAAATTGGTCGCTTTCATTACTGGTGTCCCTGCAAAAATCAGGGTTCGTGACACCGTTATTGTCATGGCAGAGGTAAATTTTCTGTGCGTTCATAAGAAACTCAGGTCGAAAAGACTTGCTCCGGTCATGATCAAAGAGGTCACCCGGAGGGTCCATTTGGAGAATATCTGGCAAGCAGCTTATACTGCTGGGGTCGTTCTTCCAACGCCTATAACTACTTGTCAATACTGGCATAGATCATTAAATCCTAAGAAGCTTATCGATGTTGGATTTTCTAGGCTTGGTGCAAGAATGACAATGAGCCGGACGATAAAGTTGTATAAGTTACCAGAACAAACCGTAACTCCTGGGTTTCGAAAGATGGAACCCCACGACGTCCCTGCAGTTACTCGTCTGCTTAGAAATTACTTGAAGTTGTTTGTTGTTGCACCGGATTTTGATGAGGATGATGTAGAGCACTGGATGCTTCCAAAGGAGAATGTTGTGGATAGTTATTTGGTAGAAAGCCCAGATACTCATGAAATCACAGACTTCTGTAGTTTTTACACTCTACCGTCTTCTATACTTGGTAACCAAAACCATTCTACTTTAAAGGCTGCTTATTCTTACTACAATGTGTCGACGAAGACTCCATGGCTTCAGTTGATGAATGATGCTCTTATTGTGGCGAAGAAGAATGGTTTTGATGTTTTCAATGCTTTGGATGTTATGCATAATGAGACTTTCTTGAAGGAGCTTAAGTTTGGTCCGGGAGACGGAAAACTCCACTACTATCTCTACAACTATCGTCTAAAGAATGTTTTGAGACCATCAGAACTCGGGCTTGTGCTCTTATAAATTGTCAGGGCAAAGAATTTTCTAACTTGAACTAATTTTTCTCATTCCATGGTTGATTTCCTCCGTTGTACTTTGTTTTCTTCCATGGTTCGAGTTAAACTTAGTGTACAACGAACGATAAATTTTGTCACTGAACATTTGGCCCAAGTTCCATGGGCGAATTATTTGTTTTATGCCAAGACTTGAACCTTCAAAAACATGAGTTTTACACGGATCTCACATTTCTATCTGGGTACGGAAGGCATGTATAGATAGACTGTGTTTGATAAAAACTACTAGTTATCATATACCTCAAATAAAACGTTTCTTAAAACCCCAGAAACAGTTAAAGAGGTAGAGCCTACCTTCCAAGCATCCCTTAATTCTGTGCAACTGATTTTGAAGATTTACTAGTCAAGGGGCATAAGCCTGTATCAACATCTGCTACAATGTAAAAGACGAGTTCCCTTTCTGGATCGGCTTCAGTCTTTATTGAACTTCAGACGGCCTAAGGCAAGATAAAAGTTTTGCCCTGTGAACCTATAAAGAAAATACAGAAACAAAGAACATGACTTTATTAATGAATAAATCTGTCATGGTCTAAGAAATACAATAATGATGACAAATATTGCGAAATAATGTTAAATTATAGTAACGCTCTTACATTGTTCAAGAATCTCTTTAAAGTATAGCAGAACTGAATCTGCATCTTCAGCCATTTCTGAGATCCTTTCAGCCTCTTTAACCGCTTCTGCTACCATAAGGGATTTATTTTGTGCTTCAGCAATCTTCTGGGCAGCTATTGCAGAAGCATCTTTGATTTTTTCAGAGATGTTTGATGGCGAATTCTGTGATGGACTTGGTTGGACTTCTCTTTCTTTCGGCATAGGTGTTTCAGTGCCCAAAGCAGCATCTTTAATCTTGTAGCGGTCCTGAACCTGCACATCACCTCATGTCCAACAAACAAATTGCAAAGTTATCAGTAATACAACAATCCAAGTGGCCAAAGGAGTGTGAGGTAGAAAATTGCGACCAATTTTGGCAAATTCAACTCAATAAACTTCCACTCCATCTGTTTGTTATCAGATACATAAATCATATTTTATCGTTATCTGCTGTCTAAGGGCGATACATGAATAAAAAATGATGCTAAATTTCGAGACTAGATTAACTCACGAAAGATAAACAAGAATCAAATCTTAAGAAATTTGGGTTTCTTTCTTTTACCAAGATCTGTCTACCGCTATATCTATTGGAAAGAATCAATGCAAGCATAGCTTTTGCAACTGCAACATGTCAAGTTAATTTTCCTCTACGTGTCCATCTTCTAACATTTTTTACTAAAATTACATTACATTTGGGAATGAGAGCTTCTTTAGCAGTTTAGCTCTAAGCAAGACATGCTCCAACAATCTAAGTAGACTTTCCTTCATTTGTCCTTCAGATTTCAAATTTAACTTCACGCAAATTTAAATTGGTGAATTTCATAGTATGCAGATATGTGCCAATCTCAATGCCATGAAAAAGGCAAAAAAAATAAAATTAATGACATTTTATGCAAATGGGAAGAAAAAGGATGCTACTACGAATAGACCTGATAGAAAACATCAAAATCCTACAATTATGAAGCCAAAGCAGAGTATTGACATCTTCGCCATACCAATCTTTTAGAGAACCAATCCACTTCTTAAACCAAGAACTTCAAAGCCACAATCCAAAAATAGCATTAGATAATCAAATAAAGAGGGATGGCATTATCGAAAGATTGTGAAAAATCACCTTATCAAGTTTTCCTTTCAAAACTAGTCTCCTCAGAACTGAAATCATTAACTTTCTGAAATTCTGCGGCACCTTATACTTCCGCTGTCAAAAATATAATATTTGAGGTTAACTGAAAAAGCATTTTCTCAGATTTGGCATGCAAATCAATATTGCACTCCCAACAGAAGTTTCTCTTCCAATGATAGACACTAAGATACCAAAAATCAAATGCATTCGTCAAGTGGCTCAACTGGAATATGTCGAAAGTTAACATGATGTACACAGTTCACTCAAGTCGTTTGAGATTTCAATTAAAGTAAAACACATCCAATTGGTTTACTCACAAGTCTTCTGGATTTCAGTTAAAGTAAAATGCATCCAATCTTCTAAAGTCGTATATCGAAATTACAAATAATTTTTTTAGATGTAAATTTAAACTTGATTCGAAAGGAGTAAACCATAAACAGAGGGTAACTTGATTTGAAAGGAGTAAACTGTAAACAGAGGGTGTAACCTAATTCACTAAAAAATCCACACAAGAATCTACATTTAAGTTGGGATGAAGTAGGAGCTCCAAAACACTGACAAAGGTACTTTTTGATTTTCAAAGTGAATTTTCACAGCCTTCAAATCAGTTCAATTCTTAAACTCTTCCTTGAACTTTAATTTGATATAACTCTTTTACAGATTGATACATGAGATTATATTCAAACTGATCAAACAGCCAAGCATAACAGCCAAGGTTGAATAATAGAGGAACATAAGAATATCTGTCTAACCTCAATAAAGCCCACAATAGCACCACTATTGGATCCGTTGGGGTCCTTGATGGATGAAATTGCTTCAAAAATCATTGTCTTGTACCTGATAAGGAGCAAAACGCATTACATACATTAGTAAAAGTGGAAATTTGACAAATAAATAGCAACCTTTCTGAAAAGTGAAAGACAACAGGTCCATGGTTTAAATAAATCATGTAAACACGCATGCACGCAATAATTACAAATCATTAACAAAACGAAAATCAACAAAGAACTGGTTATCAATTCACACACAAAAACAAATGACACCAGAGTCTACTAAGCTGGACAACCTTTCCATTCAACATAAGAATGCCAATTGCTCATGTAAGAACATTAAAAATGCAAACGCTGCTTGCTCATATGAGGAAACCTATAAAACATGAATATTGCTGGCATGACTGGAAACAAAGAGCGTGCACTATAATGCACAGCGGTTTTACAACCAATGGTCATATCTAATCTAGAAATCAATATAATTCATTATGGGTAGAAAACAACAGATAATATCCTATGAGGTACCAAGAGATAATAAAATGATTAGAAGAAGTGCCCGAGAATAGCTTTAAAGGGGCAAAAAAGAATAGCACAAGAATGATAAAACGGTCCAGAATTTCCTTAGTTTAATATATGTTGAATATTTCCCTTCAATCCTCTTCTTTTCTTCTTTCTTCTTTCTTGCTATCTTTCTTTCTTTTATTTATTTATTTTTCTTCCCGGGGCATGTGTGTGTTTGAGGCAATCAAGGTAACAAGAAAAGGATAGGGAAAGCATACATTATAGCATTTTCCAGATCCAGTGATCTTTTAGAGGGATCACCGACAGCATTACCCACAGGAATTAAAGAAGCAGCAGCATTTTGAGCTCTGGCATTGGAGACAGCACCAGATGTAATTTTGTTTACTGCAGATCTATTACGCATGCTCCGCCATTTGTCCTGCTTAGATGAACCAAAAGGAGACTAATAAACACGAGGAACAACAGAAATAAGGAACCTTACACTGGCAGAAAAATCCCACCAAGATCCAGGTGGTCTTTTAACTATTTGACTTGAGTCCACATGAGAAACAGCCTTGACCAAAATTATTATACAATCTATGTCATGCACCATAAACTGACTCCAATATCTATCTTAAGACAATTTATAAAATATAATATTAAAGAAAACAGTCAAACACTTTCTTCTAAGGCCTTTAAAAGTTCACAACGGAGATTCACGTGGTGAATGCTGGGTAAAGTAACTAATTTCTGTTCATATGACTAGGTGAGGGAATCAGATGTTCCAAGGGCTTATAACAACATACGCTTTCGCGAGTTTCAATTTAAGTTGTTAGCATTTCTGTATGATGGAAAGGAATCTTGATTAGATACAATAGAACATCATTCTACGTAAAAAGTATTTTGCAGGAAATTTTCTAAATAGACTATTGCACCTATTTTAAAATGTGAATACATTATGCCTTTGATTTACGCTAAACTATTACTCACTATCTTTTTTATACTACTACTGTAGGCTAAAAACGATTATATTTAAAAATGATAAATTAAATACTAAAGTATTGTTCTTGAATTATCAAAGCAGAGCATTTTTTAATTATAAACTACTGATTACAATAAAATGTTCCAGGAGAGCAAAGCATGAGACTAAAAATATGAATAAATTTTTGCCTCGCCAACTAAAATAGGTACCATATCAACTGCCAGCTCAAAATTCAAATTTCAAGAATCATATTTAGCTAGAAGTGTAGAACTAGAAAAGTAAGAAAATATGTTTAATTCTCTTTCAAGGAAAAGAAGAAGAAGAAAATACATATGAATTATTTACGCATACATGGCAAAATTTGCTGCAATTTATTACCATCCATTTCAGTGTTAAAAAAAAAAAAAATCAATAACACAAAATCACGTGCTTTTCCTTTTACATGTGTTTTTTTTTTTTTTTTGGGTCGGGGGGTGGGGGGGATGTAATCATGTATGCTTCAAACAAAAACTTTAAAGTGTTCTCCAAATTAGAATTTAGAAGCAAGCCAGAGTGTTTGGTGGAAACACAAACTTCAAACGTACACTCGCGCACGCAAGAGTTCCAATTCTGTTACTCCAACTATATTTATTCCTGTACTATTTGTTACAAAAGGACTGCTTCAGTATTAATGTACTTAGAACCTTCTTTATTACACTGAGTCAATGTCATCCCTCCACATCACGTTCTCTCACTTCTTGAGTGGTGCCTTCAAGATCACACGATCACACGCATTTATGCTGTGTGTGCATGGGTGTGTAGTTGTTCGTGATCATGTATAATTTAAACAAATAAACTCCAAAATGGTGCTCCAATTAGAATTTAGAAGCAAGCCCTTGTATCTGGTGGAAACAAGCACTTGTGAATAAGCAATGGCAGTTCATCAATTCAGAAACATATATTCATACATATATGCACATATACACAGACATAAACATATATTGATTTGGGGGTTCCCCTGAACTATAACTCCCGGCAAAAAATAAAAAAATTCTACAAATAGAAAAAATAAAAAAAATTATCTCTCTCCGGCTCCGCCCCTAATACACACATACAGTCATGAGAGAGAGTAATAAAATTCAAAAACAGGAAATCACAAACACAGAGTTATCGATGATATATACAGCACAATTGAACAAACAAAGAAATTATACGGCGATCGCATGAGGTGTAAAAAATGAGAAAACCTTGAGCTGGACGTTGGAACGATTAGCGAGACGTGGCGCGAACTCGGGGTCCTTAAGAATGTTCTTCCACTGGCCAGTGCCGAACTTCGCCACTGCTGCCGTTATGGCTTCCTCTTCCTCCAACGTCCACTTCAGTTTCGGGTTCCCCATTTCACTCTTACCTACAAAAAGACCAAAAAAGAAAAAATCACGATTACCAACTCTTTAAAACTCAATGCAGGTGAAGGAATCACTCGAGATTCTCATGCGTGACGAATTAAGAATAAACAGTTACAGGGTCAATCTTTTACTTTTCACAAAGATTTAATCACTGATTCTCGAAACTATTAAACATTTGGGAGATTAGAATTGTGAAATCGAAATGTGTGTGTGTTCTTACTTCTTGGAGAGGGAGAAGTACGTGCTGTTCTGTTTTCGAGTCCCGCTCGGTGCCTTTGTGCGTTTTATACAGGTGGAAATATTTCCTTCCAACATCAACAGCTGTACTATTTACTATTTACTATTTACCTCAACGTTTTGTGTAAGAACAAGGATGCAAAGATGGGAAATGTAGATATTTTAATCCATATCAACTATCCGGTCATGGCGTTGTCGCCTCTCGAAAATCCTTTCATTTCACCAATTTCGATAAAAATAAACTTCAAAGTCCGACCAATTCCATCCTAAATAGGATGGAAAATGAGGATATTTTAGTCTTCATCTTAGTCGCACGACTTCCACCTCTCGAACATCATGTAAGAAGTTAAGTATAAAAACTTGAATATATGTATACGATAATGTATCTCTAGGTTAATTCATAATTTGGAAAATTCAAACAAGCTCATAAAACAGCGATTAATTCAAGAGGTTGCCACTGAATCGGAATTTGAGAAATCTTGCTTCGTGACGAAGCTTTTAGTAATGCCAATGGCTTGGCGGGCCAAACTTGCCCTCGTGAAATTTGGTGAAGGAATCGAATCTCGAAGGTAACTGACAAAACTATCTACTATCTCTTTAAGATCAAAGTGACTATTTTCCGCAATACTTATTTTAGGTTTAATATTTTTGTCATTTTCATAAATTTTAAAAATATTTATAGTAAACATTCAATATAGTAATGTCACGTGGAGATGGCTTGGCTTGATTAGATATTTTCGTCGACTTGTGCAAAAAGTGACTTAGTCATTGGCCAATCCGTACAAAACGTATTTAACTTGATTTTTATCTCTAAGAGAATCTCTAATGCATTTTGTAGATTGCAATCTATGTGATATTTAAATAGACGAATTTCGAATTGACGTGTCATTGATGTCTAATAAATAAACGATCAAGTCTAAAATTTGATCTACAATGGGTTATGTCTATACAGTAATATTTTTCGTGTATGTGTATTTTATTGAATTGAAATAAAATAATAAAATGTAGTGGAAAAGAAAGAAAATCTAATATAATAAATACAGAACCGATGTCAATTAAAATTACTAGGTCAACATATCCAACTGGTCAATTTTTATATTTATTTTAGGGAGAGGTTAGGAGAGAGAAGGTACCTATCCTCGAATATTGACCTTGGTTGTAAAAACAACTATCTTTTATCGTGCTAGGACAAGGTAAACTATTCTCAATTCAAATTTTGAAAAAAATAAAAATAAAAACAACTATCTTTTATCATGCTAGGATAAGGTAAACTATTCTCAATTCAATTTTTAAAAAAAAAAAAATTCTCTAGAAATTTAGTTGTTGCCAACTCATACTTTAATGAATTCAATTAAAACCTAGCTGTCTCCAACTTAGATTTTAATACATTCTGTTAAATTTAGGTGTCCTTAATAAATAGTGAATTTCTAAGGATTTCACTAATTAAAAGGGATTTAATGTTATAAAACAATGAGATAATTATTTATGATTATTTAGTATTATCATAATACATAAATAAGTCTTATCTAGTTTAAAAGATATATTTTATTCTAATTGTAATCGTAACTTTTATTTTGAACCCTATAAATATAAAACATTGATTCTTAATAATACATGTTGGCCACCGACCTCCGATCTCATTAGAATCATTTATCGGCCCACCTTAGGCAGACGTGAATTCGGCTATAAACTTCAGCTCGGTATACTACCGACGTAGTCTCAAGGGACATAATAATTTCATCTTGTCACATCACCTTCTCAATCACATACACTTGTAAATGGTGATGTCATCACCACCCAAAGTCACCAATCAAGGCCCCGGATCTCCAATCTCTTGCATGTCATCATTACTTGAGAAGAACATTGACACATGGCAATTGGCCTCATCAACCGATCACAAGAGAATTCTACAATCCGACTTCTGAGCTTGGTCCTATAGCTGATTTGATTGATTTGATGTAATTTCTGCTGAAGTCATATATAAATAGTAGGGAAATGGTTCTCTTAAGAACAAGAAGAAATTTTCTTACTAACACCTTACACAATTTAGTTTTCTAAACACACATTTTAGGCCTTTTTCATAAAAAAGAAAGATTGTCCTTTTTCTTAAAGTTGACTCGAGATTAATCTTTACAAATTTTGATATCAACAGCTTGGCACTAGAAGGAGGGCCCCGTATTGTGAAAAATAGCCAATCCTCCCTACAAAAACAGGAGTCATGAGTCGTAGTTCTAATACCAGAAATCAATCTCATACTCGTCCCTATGAGACCAATACTATGCCTAGTTCCCAAGACAACAAGACCAAAATCAAACAAACGACCCGCAAATGACCGCTATTGGGGAAGCCCTGGAGAAGCTGACAAATGCAGTTGGCCAATTGGAACAAAACCAAGCCCACTTGTCCCTACCAAACACCGAGGTGGATTCCCCAGAGAGGACAAGGGCCAGACATCTCTCACCAGAAAGACCTTCCACTTCCTAAGAAGAGAATCCTCCAGAAGTCGAACTGACGAAGTTAGGAGCCAGGTCCCTGTAATGGAGTTGTCACTAGTAGAACTAGCAGTGTTTTGATAGATTGGGAACTCAACATTCGCTAACCCCTACGTGAAGCCACGCTGAACTTGACCTAAAACGTCCTTTGGAGCGAGCAAAGCCCGAAATGAATGCCCTGAAAAGACGCATCGCTGACCTGAAGGCCAAAAACAACGGCGATACGGAAGACTACCTCACCAAGCGGCATTTTCCTTTCACTGAAGATGTCTTTATCGAACCATTGCTTGAAAAACTGAAGATTTGCTAGATGACCGCATATGAAGAAGAGGGAGATCCCCTTAGCTACCTTGATAAGTACACCTTGTGGATGGAGCTACAAGGGGCAAGTGATGCCATCATGTGCTTGGCTTTCCTCCTAACCTTGGGAGATAAAGCTCAAAGGTAGTTCAGAAGATTGCATCAGAGGTCGGTAAAAAATTAGAACGACCTGGCCACAGTATTCCTGGCCCAAAGCCAGGACTATACTCAAGGAGCGGTTGGTGAGCATAAAGTGAATCCTTTAAAAACTATCTAAACAAATTTAACAAACAATCCATAGAAGTGGAAAAGATATCTGATGACGTCGTACTTATGGCCGTACTCATCGGGTTGAGGCCCAAAACAAGATTTCGGTTGTCAGTGCATGAGGACGGACCTAGAACTTACGACGAGCTCCTGAACTGAGCAGAGAAATAATAAGCCCTGAGGACATAACCTCTGATAAAGAGGAAGCCAGATGTGATCCCGATCTTAGCAATACGACGAAAAAGAAAAAGTCGGATAAGAATTCTCAACCTGAACGAAGGAAGGATAGGAGAGAAATGAATCGTCCTAAGACTCAATCGTACAGGTTTCGAGAGTATTACCCACTGAAAGCCTCCTTAGAGGAGGTATTCATGCAAACTGGCGAGAAAGAAGCATTTCGCAAGCCGATGTCCCAAAAGAATGAGCAGGGGGATACCACCAAGGGCGATACTGTTGATATCATAGGATGGTAGGACATGACACCGACAGTTGCTAGGAGTTGAAAGAGAAAGTTGAATCCTTGATTCGTAAAAGACGGCTAAACCAAAAGAGGTAGACCGACCTCAACCAGAATAGCCTCAGGAGCAAGGGCCTGATGCATGAACTCAACAGGCAGTTCCTAATCTTAATCCATCCCCACAAGCCGAGATTAAAATGATGGTCGAAGGAAATCAGTATATTGAAGGATCCAGAAGGGCAAGGCGCAGACAAGCCCAGAATGCACAAATTTTGTTGAACTATGAAGAACGAACCCCACAGATCGATATAGATCGTGAATGTTTTGGTTCACGGAGGAGGACTCCCAAGGGATCCTCCAGGATCAGAGTGATGCCTTAGTAACCACCATGCCAGTGACCAGGACGAAAGTACATAGGACGTTGGTAGACAACAGGAGTTCAATCAAGATACTGTACTCACCAACCTTAACACAGTTGGAAATATCGGAGCACTACCTTCAGCCATACCCAAGAAAACTGCAGGGGTTCTCAAAAGATCCTATCGAGGCTCGAGGTCAAATTGTACTCATTGTAGAGTTGGACGAAGCTCCTTGCCAAAGAAGGATTCTAGCTGATTTTGTGATAGTTGACCTGTCATCCAATTACAATGCCCTATTAGGATGGCCTATATTGCACGAGCTAAAGACCACCACATCAATTTATCATTACTGTATGAAGTTCCCCACTACCTATGGGACTAGAATTGTGCAAGGAGACCAAGCTGAAGCTAGGACGTGCAATATCGACATGCTCAAACCTCAGATCAACATGCTAAGGGACAGGCCAAGCGCACGAGTTGGGGAAGCTAGATTAAAGAGGCCTATTGTTGCAGATCTCTTCGAGATCGGCATAACGGAAAAGCACCTCAAGAGATCCACAGATGACTAACTATCCTGGGTCTTGGTAGTCTATATACCTATGGTGAAAGTAACCATCCCAAAGGTCTTGGTTAACACAGGAAGTGTTATCAACATTCTCTTCAGCAACACTCTCAAATGGACGGGCATACCTGCCAACTTCCTACGACCATACTCTGATATGGTCATTGGTTTAAGTGGAGCGCTGACCACAGATAAGGGGTCAATCAAGCTCATCGTGAGGTCAAATCAGGGCCTCATCAAATCAGAATGAATTTTGAGTTCACGGTATACGACACTCCGTCGCCGTATGATGCTATCATGGGACAACCCTTGATATTCAATTTGAGAGTAGCAGTTTCCATCTACCACTATTCGATCAAATTTCCATGCCTCATGGTGTAGGCGAAGTCAAAAGAAATAGGAAAATTGTCGAAAGATGTCAATTGAAAGCCTATACTAGCCATCAACGCACTTCCCCTGGAGTGTATATGGCCCGCACATGGGAACCCGAACTCAGTTCAGGAGACCCGCATACAAAAATTGAATGAGGATAACCCGTGGAAGAATTGGAGGGAATGCAAGTTTGTGCTGACGACCCATCAAAAGAATTCAAGACAGAAAACGTGTAGCGGCCTTTGATCCGAAGTAAAGTTGTGAATCTTCTCCGACAGAACCTCGATGTCTATGCTTGGGACCACGAAGAAATAAAAGGAATCAACCCTGTAATTGCTTGCCACAGGCTACATGTTGACCCTGCAGTTCAGCCAAGGCAACAAAAACGCCATCCTCTGAACCTAGACAGATATGAAGCACTGAACAAGCATGTGCAAAAGCTACTGTGCAATAGATTTGTACGAGAGACAAAATATCTCAAGTAGATCGCAAACCCAATTCTCGTAAAGAAACACAATGGAGACTGGAGGATTTGCATAGGTTTCACCTACCTCAATAAAGCATGCCCCAAAGATAGTTTTCCTCTACCAAGATAGATCAAATGGTAGATGCCACTACTGGACACGAACTACTCAGCTTTATGGACGCGTACTCCAGATACAATCAGATACCGATGTACGGCCCAAATCAGGAGCATACCTCGTTTGTCACCGACCAAGGTCTTTACTGCGACAAGGTAATGTCGTTCTAAAAAATGTTGGAGCCACTTATCAGCAGATTGTGAACTCTATATTTTCCCAACAGATAGGAAAAACCATGGAAGTCTATGTTAACGACATATTCGTCAAAAGTACCTACATCAGAGACCATTGCCAACATTTAGAAGTAATGTTTGATATTCTAAAAAAGTATGGAATGAAGCTGAATCCAAGAAAATGCGCCTTTGGAGTTAGGTCGGGAAAATTCCTGGGCTACACGGTGAACAACTGAAGAATCAAGGCAAATCCGAAAAAGATACAAGCTATCATCAACATGAAAGCCCCTGCTAGACCAAAGGAAGTGCAAAGTTTAACATGGAGAATCGTCGCCCTCAGTTGATTCGTATCAAAGTCTACAGATCGGTACAAATCCTTCTTAGATACTTTACGGGGAGGAAAAAAGTTTAAATGGACCCCGAAATGCCAGGGTGCTTTCTACAAGATAAAAAAAACAGCTAGCTCAACCCCTCGTGCTCTTAAGCCGAGGGCAGGTGACATCTTAAAAATATACTTAGCCATTACAGAACATGCCATCAGTGCCGTCCTAATTTGGGAGGAGGACGGAACACAGTACCCCGTCTACAACACAAGCAAGGTATTCCATTATGTCGAGCTTCGTTACACTTCTCTGGAAAAGTTAGCTTATGCGTTGGTTGTGGCAACTCGAAAATCGAGGCCCTATTTCTTGGAGCACTCCGTAGAGTTCCTTAACAATTCACCATTAAGGCAAACCTTACAGAAGCCAGATATATCCAAAAGAATGGTCAGATGGGTAGTAGAGCTTGAACAATTTGACATAAAATACAAGCCTTGTGCCTCTATTATAGGAGAAGCCCTCGCAGACTTCGTTACAGAATTCAACAATGAACCCAGAAGGGAATTACCATCAGAGGCCCGTTGGGAACTTTTTGTTAACAAACAATCAGAGACAAGTCAGGGACAGGAGTTGTCTTAATTAGTCTAAACTGATGACTATTTTGTGAAGCCCTACGTTTTGATTTTAAGGCTTCGAATAATGAAGTCGAATATAAAGCTCTCATTGTCAGAATAAGGATGGCAGTTAGGTTGGAGATCCCAAACCTAATCCTATACAGTGACTCTCAACTGGTGGTCAACCAGATCAACTGAACGTACCAGGCGAAAGGAGAAAGGATGGACGGTTACCTCCAAGTTGTCAAGAGAGAACTTAAAAATTTCAAAACTGTTCAAATCAAACAGATTCTCTGATCTCAGAACAACCAAGCCGATGCTTTAGCTCGTTTGGTCACCACTGAAGGGATCAAAGGATTTGCCTGCCACCAAACTAACCGAGGTGACTCTCAAGATGATAGACCATAAGTCGATTTGGATGGATGAAATCATCTCACACCTTAAAACAGGAGAATGCCCTGAAGATCTGACCGAAACAAGAAGGCTTCGAACTAGGTTGGCCAAGTACACCCTAATGAATGATGTCCTCTACAAAAGGGGATACTCTATCCCTCTGCTAAGGTGCTTGAATGAAGGAGAAGCACAATACGCCCTGTGTGACGTACACGAGGTCATGTGTGGAAACCTTTCTGGTGGACAATCCTTAGCCCACAAAATCATACACCATAGATATTTTTGGCCCCACAATAAAGTGAGACACCCTAAACTTTGTTAAGAAATATGATAAATTCTAGCCCTTCGCCCCTATCATCAGAACACTGCCGTACGAGTTGAACCCAGTAGTCGTCCCCTGGCCCTTCGCAAAGTGGGGGATCGACCTGATTGGACCAATACCCATGGGAAAATGTGGAGTTAAGTTTCCTGTCGTAGCAGTGGATTATTTCACCAAATGGGCCGAGGCACTTGATAAAATCACGAACAAAAAACAAACGATTTCATATAGAAGCATATCATATGCAGATTCGGTATACTTCACTCGATCGTCTCGATCGTCACTGATAACGAAAAATAGTTTAACAACACTCATCTTTCAGATTATTGCGAAAAGTTTAGTATCAATAAATACTTCTCCACACCAAACCACCTGCAAGCCAACGACCAAGTTGAGGCCATTAAGATCATTAAGCACACATTGAGGGCAAAACTTGACGCGCTCAAAGGGGGATAGGCTGAAGAACTCCTCAGTGTTCTGTGGTCATACCGACTACACAGAGAACCAATACAATTTAAACACCGTTCTCGTTGGCCTTTGGTGTGGAAGTTGTGATTCCAATAGAGTTTGGCATCCCATCATTTTGCACAGCTACCCACAACGAAGAAAAAAACCAAATGGCCCTTCACAGGGAACTCGACCTTGTGGAAGAGATGAGGGATGACGTCGAACTCAGGAACGATATGTACAAGCAGTGAAATGCTAGATACTACAATAAAAAAAGTACGAAAACGAGAGTTCGAAGTAAGATCCCTAGTCTTACGAAAGGTATACCTGGCTACAAGAGAAGGGGAGATAAATCCCTAGGACCCAATTGGCAAGGTCCCTACCTGGTAACAAGGGTCCTGCCAAAAGGAGCATATGAGTTGGAAAACCTGGGGGTAGGTCTCTACCCCATCCCTAGAACGTCGAACACCTGAGGCAGTACTATCAGTGAGCACAGAAAGTCTTTTATGGCATGTAAACCCATCTGTAATGATGATGGCATCAATAAAAAGAACCCCTTATTCTTGAATGTCATGCGCAAAATCATGCTGAGGTCGCAAATGCTGCGACACTTAGTCGAAATTCCTCCTAAGGAATTCTTATAAGTCATGCTCCACATGTTGGCAGAGCTAAGGTCGCAAGTGCTGCAACACTTAGTCGAAATTCCTCTTAAGGAATTCTAATAAGCCCTGCTCCATATGCAGGTCGAACTAAGGTCGCAAGTGCTACGGCACTTAGTCGAGATTCCTCTTAAGGAACTATCCCATACATTAGCAGATTTAAACTCACATGTGTGTTAAGAACCAACCTAAAGGCAAACTAAAACATGCGTAAATAAACGAGACACTTAAAATAATTTACTGCCACTTCGATAAAATGCAAGCTACCCATTATAAACCATTTCAGTTCACAAACATAACATTGCTCACAAAATATAGCAAAAGTACATAAGGACAAAAGAAATGAGGATAGCTTTAGAAGCTGGTGGGCTTTGGTAAGCAGGGTATCTTCCCCGACATCCTGATCAGCAGGAGAGATCCGGACTCCTACTGATTCAGAAAGCCTTTGCAGCTCCCTCCTCTGTTCCTCAAAAGAATCTTCAAGAAAGGCCACGTCAAACCCAGGCCTTTCCTGGCAAATGTACATAACGATCTCCTCCAGAGCCACCACGTAGGCATCCTGAGCTAGGGCATGAAACTCAAGGAACAATCTCCAAATCTCTATGGCCCTGATAGTTGTCACCTTAGCTTCTTCCACCCTTTCGATCGTCGCTTTCGCCCTCTCATTTGCTTCAGCCATCTTCTGAACGACCTCCCCAACCCGGCCTCGCTCTTCTTCAGCACTCTTCTTTTCTGCTTCAGCCCGGATCTTCAATGCCTTATTATCATCTACTAGTTGGAGTTCGACAGCCAGCCTCATGTTTAGCTCTTCACCCATCTTGCTGGGCTTATCCTCATACTCCTTCTCTTTAGCAGAAAATTGAGCTCTCTCTGCCTCTATACTGTTATAAAGACTAAGGGCTTGGTCCCTGGCCTCCAACAACTTATCAAGCTCGATCTTCACCTATTTTAGCACCAAAATTCGTCCATCAAACTAATTGTATGTAAGAACACAAACCCCTAAGTACTGCAAATCGAAGGGAATACCTTGTCTACCACCCCCATCATGTACAAAATGGAGCGTGGAGTTGTGAAGTCACTAGGGCCTCACCAATGGGCATCTCATGCAAGTAGCCCTGTTCCCTTTCACCCCAACTCCTTGTAAGCAGATTCTCTGAGTTTCGTAAAGGCGGGAGAAGCGTAGCAATGGTCTTTCTCAATGGTAAGGGAGCTCAGAGATAGTGTAGGAAAATCTCAGGACAGTGACCCAGCAATGCGTCCAAATTTGGCCTATACAAATCTGGGCATCTATCTTACAATCTGGCCGAGCTAGTCGCAACAGCAGTTGGAGCAGTAGGAGCTGGGAAAGATAGAGTTGGGGATGAAAGAGTAAAGGCAACTACTAGAGGCGAGCTCAATAGAGGCGCAGCCTCGGGGATCGTGGTCGCAAATGACGTACTAAATCGGTTCATCTTCAGAGGAGGGACCTCTTCCTTAGTTTCTTCAGATCGGCTATCAGCCCGAATTGAAATCTCTCTAGTTTTTTCTTTGGCTGCAACCGCCACCTTAGCCGCTTTGTATCCTAACATTTCGGGCTCATGAGCTGAAATGTGGCCAAAGTAAGCATAACTCAGTTTCTTAAACTAGCTCATCCACAATATAGTAAGAATAACTCAATCTTTACCTCGACTAGATGGTGTAGATGTGGACGTCCCAACCACAGATATGTTTGAGGCTTTTGCCTGAATCAAACCTGCCTAGAAGAGGTTCGACTTTGAGATCACGTACTTACAGGATCTCTGTCTTTAGGGTAAAGCACTTATTGCCTCAGCTCGCCTCTGAGTATTCCCTATCAATGTTGCCTTTTTATAGTCTACAAAAAAAATGCATTAATTAGAAATACCCCCTCATCCTTCATTTCGACCGGACATTAGAGAATGGTTACTTATACAATGAATGGTAGAGGGTGGGAACTACGTCTTCTCTATTCACTTCAGCAGAATGGAACTACCATTCTCCAAACACATAGAAAAACTCCTCATTCCACTTTTTAATGGAGGAGAGAGTGTCCAACACTAAACGGCCACCCGTCTTTGGTCTCACGCTGGTATAGCACTAGCTCGAATTCTTTCTATCTTCCTTAAAAGTAAAAAGGAAATTGAACTGTTCTACACTCAGCTCGAGATTTCCTAACTTGTTCCAAAGAAATAAGGTGGCTATGAGAGTTTTCCACCTATTTGGACATAGTTGAGTGGGAGCTATACCTTAGAATGAAATAAACTTATGAACGACCCTAGGGATAGAGAGCCTAAGCCCGGCATGAAGAATGGCTGAGCTCAAAGTGACACATCCCATGAGGAAGCGTTAGCACGATTAAAAGGCTCATGTATTATCATTATTACATAACTAAGAATGGTGTACTTAGCTCACTAACTTACTAACATCTCCCCCGCCACCACCGGCCTATAGGAACTAGCCTCACATTCTTCCTGGTTATCCCCTTCACTATTCCAATGAGACTCGACCTCCTTCCTATCCAATTTCATATTCAAAAGGCTATCTAAGTCTACGGGGTTAACAATCGAGATTGGGACAGGGTTAAGATTTCCTAGCAGCTAGACGAAGAACTAGGAGTGGGATGTATGGACTCTTCTTCTTAGTTTTCCCAGGAATGCACCCTGGACTCGTTGGAGCTCATGAAAAAGTTGGACCAAAAATATGAAGTGAAAAGGACAACTAAAAGAAGTAGATGAATATCTGAGAACTAGGATCCGACGACATCACTCAAAAGAAGGAAAATGCTCTCAAAAAAGAAGATACACTCTTGACCTTGAAGAAGAATTACAACGCAAAGTGGAATGTAAGTGAGAGATCAAAGGATTTACAAAGAAGGAAACCCAAGAGACTTGATCTGGGCCGCTCATCAAATAAACAGAGGGAAAATCGATGATTCAGATCCTAGGATTTCAAAATGGAGTTGTTTTGCTGTAAAGCTTCTCAGGGAAACTAACATAAAAGTGCTACAGCTCATCCCAATAGAAACGTGACACCTGGCGCTGCAATAATGACATCTTTTGGATAAACGAGCCAATTGGCTTCAGAGGTCAGTCCTCCTATAGAACAGAACTGACCTGGGGTATCTGTTAACCACTGACCTCCGATCTCATGAGAATCATTCGTAGGCCCCACCTCAATCAAACGTGAGTTCGGCAATAAACTTCAGCTCGGTATACTAATGTCGTAGTCTCAAGGGACATAATGATTTATTCTTGTCACATCATCCTCTCAATCACATACGCTTGTAAATGGTGATGTCATCACCGCCCAAAGCCACCAATCCAAGGCCCCGGATCTCCAACTTCTTGCAAGCCATCATTACCTGAGAAGAACATTGGCACATAGCAACCGGCCTTGTCAACCAATCACAGGAGAATTCTGCGACCCGACTTCTGAGCTCTGTCCTATAGCTGATTTGATTGATTTGATATAATTTTGACTGAAGACATGTATAAATAGTAGGGACATGGTTCTCTTAAGAACAAGAAGAAACTTTCTTGCAAACACCTTACATAATTTAGTTTTCTAAACACACATTTTGGGCCTTTTTCATAAAAAATGAAGATTGCCCTTTTTTTTAAAGTTGACTCAAGATTAATCTTTACAAATTTTGATGTCAACAATACATACTTGAGTTTTGACTTTTATACTCTCTTCTCTTTTATCTATTTTCATAACATGTTATCAGCACAATGATCTCATTACATGAAGCTTGCCCTACAAAATGAATACTTTTCTCTGATTCTCGATCAAATCTCTTCTTTTTTTTCTTTCTTTCTCTCTAGAATATGTAAACACGCGTCTTGAAAATTGTGAAAAAAAAGACATTGAAAGTGGGCAAATTGACTATCACGTGCATATACTTTATTTAGGTTTTGTGGCTAGGCTTTTATTCACAAGTTAACCAATTTAAAGTGGGATTTTCCAAAAATAAAAGATGAGTATTTGGAGCATGGGATATTGAAATATATGACCTTTAATCATTACAGAACCTTCTAGCTAGGTTTAATGCAATAGGCAAATAAAAAATTGATACTCGTGCAACAGGTAATTGATTCCATAATTTTTGTCCCATAATAAAAAAAATATGCGGATTATTGTTTTCATCAAAAAGTGCACGTGATGTATTTAATTGTTTGTTTCTTGTTTATTGTTCGATTAATTATCACGTTCATATTTTTTTTAAATACATATTATAGTTTATAAATTTAGTACTCTGATATCTCTCTTTTGCAAATAATTTATTGGTGCTCTTGAAGTAGCACAACACTGTTAATATTCTAAAAGAATATAATTGCTTCTGAAGAAGTATAACTTTGCAAATATTTACATTATACTAGAAATCATGCTCTTGAAGAGTTCGTGTTTTTAAATAATAATTCGTTATTGCTCCTGAAGTAGCACAATATTATTGATATTTAGAAGAATATTAATTGCTCCAGAAAAGCATGATATTATGATTTCAATTTTCTAAAAGGATCTTAATCTATTTCTTTGTAAAATCACGAATTGAATTACTCCATTTCTTTACGTGTCTATTCATGCATACGTATTTATATATTAATGTTCTAGTTAGATTATTCTAGCTCCTGGACAACATAATTAAGCACTTATACGGGCACGCTGATAAGAAAAATTCTAACCTTTGAGGGGCCAAAAAGGGTTCCACACAGGTGAACACTGATGAAAACTAAAAAAAAGCATTGCTGAATGTACAATTTTGTCAAATGAAAATTTGTCATAGATGTCAACATACAGCATTCACAACCAAAATATGGCTTACCCATACTTGAACTGATTACATAAACGCGTCCACCACTTTGTGCCAACCAATCACGAAAATGATCACACTCGTTACGTTGCACTTTTGGTGTGTTCGTTTCAGTGGTGACCTGTTCATGTTCGTTCGAAAGTTCTACCTTTACTATGTCAGGGTCTGTCTCCACTCGCGTGAATGCCTCATCAATGACTCCTACCCGTCAAAGGAAGTTGTGGATGCCCATGGCCGCTACTACAATTGTGATCTGTACTTTAAAATTGTAGCACGACATACGATCAAGTATTTTCCACCAATTTTTCCATACACCGAATGCCCTTCGATTACGTTTCTTCAAAACGAGTGCTTGAAGTTGAATTTCTCACGTGCGTTGTGAAAATTTCTCCTTCGACCCATCCGAGCATCGTAGAACTGCTGGAAATGGTAAATAATATTGGACCCTTTATACGAAGCCATGTATCCAGGTCTGTGGGCAAATCCCAAGTCCACAAGATAGTATTTCTTGGGATCTGGCAACAAAAAATCAATTTCAGGACTATATATAGCACACGCCAAAATTCGTGAATCATGTGTTGTCCCCGTAAGCACAAATGTAAAACACAAGTTGAAATCACATGCTACAAAAATATTTTGTGTTGGGATTCCTTTACATCCAATAAAATCCACGCGTTCGTCCCGAGGTAACACAGCTCTGATATGCGTCATGTCAATCGCGCCAATGCAGTCTTCGAATAATGGATGCTTGTTCGGATCCAGTACGTGATGCTCGACATCGTGATTTTAGTGTGGATCTGGTCTTATGAGACGAGGACTAAATTCAAGAATTGTTTGCAACATATGCTTGAAGTAGTGGTCGATCGTTTCCAAATAATGATTGAACAATGTTTGAACCTGTCGATACCTTTTCCATGCACTAATATGTGCAGAAACATTTTGACTTGTTCATATACTCCTAGTTGCTGACAGTTGCGTAGTCCGTATTCATCTCAAAGTATATGTGCAAATCTTCGAAGCATGGCTGGGTACATCCTAAATTCTGCATAACACTATTAAGGACTATATTTCATCACATTGGACATGAACATGTGCCCGTTCTTCGCAAACGAAAATCGAGTAATCTGACATCTCTGCCGACGATAGTAGTTTGCTACATCAATTTCTGACATCCGATAGTATCGAAACCACTGAACAATGTCATTTTCTAGCAATTGCATGAATTCCTCTTTCCCAATCTCATTTCATTATCAGAAGACGGCAAAAGCGCACAACTAAAATCCAAATGCGCCATTGTCAACGTCCCTCACTCTGTTGGGAAATTTCCCTGCCTACTTGGAGACTAGAAAGAGATAAAAAAATTCCAATATCTTCCCCTCTCTCAAATAAGGAGAGTTATTCATTGCAGCAGTGAACTGCATCAAGTTCCCGTTTTAAAGAATTAGTTAACATTGCAATACTAACACTGCTGAAATTGTTCAAAGTCCTGTTTGAAAACTTTGAAGAGATTCCCCCGGCTATTGATGGCAATTCCATAGATGGGGTTGCCAGAGATTCTGAATTACTCATGGCAAATGTTGAATATGTCCAAGGAACAAGTGGGTTGAGGAACATTGCAAAAGTACAAACGACATACATAGACACAACAACCAAATTCTAAGGTTGACAAACCACATATCGAGGAAAATGAAAAAATAAACAACGATAATTTTCGCGACGATCCTCCATCGTGGGGAACATTTATTCTGCTCCACATGCAATCCTCACTATGGTCGTGCTTTCCTATTCTCCTACAAGTTCCACTCCAACCAATCCATCTTCTCAGTCGCATCGTCCTGCATCTCCAAACCTCCCTGTTTCACTTTAAAGACAGAAACCTGCACATCCAAAAGTAGAGGTCAATTTTTTTATGTAGTCTGGTCGTCGCGAACAACTTCTTCATGCATGTCTTCGTGTCCGGCACATTGGATCCGACTAGATTGTCAAGTTTTGTCACTACTTTCTCACTTGTAGTCATAGCTCTATCAACTGAGTACGAAAATTCTCTCACTGATATTTTAGTTCTCTTCTCTATACTTTTACTGCCGTCAGATCTACGTTTCTCTCTACTCCTACGGTCGGAGACGTCCATGCTCAATATAGGCCTGTCTAATTTGTCATCCTCATCACTGGAGCTGCTACTCTCCTCACATATCGATGTTGCGTCGCGCGGATGGTCGTTTGGATTGTCTTCAAACATGGCAAATCCGGTCCTGCACAGATTCGTTGGTGTTGTCGCATACTTCTCATTGTCAAATGCATCGCCAAACAATACCTGGTAGGCATATATCTCTCTGCAATCTTTTTCTTTGAACTCTCTGTACTCCTTGTTTTCTTGTTCAAAATGGAAGAAAAAAAAAGGCACAACGAATCAGGACCTAGATGGGGTATGGAATTAAAATATGGAAAGAGAGGAACTGAATTTTATAACATATGCTCATTTCATGTTTTCACTCAGAAGGTTATGCATTTATCTGCTAATAGTCTACCAAATCCTATAGCCAAAAGATCAACTTGGAGGTGACTAGGCGTCCTCATGCGGAGTCGTATGCAATGTCGGTGCAGTCTATCAACTCTTGGAGATGTTTGTGCTTGAGTTGAAGATAATCCTAGTGATTCTTCAACTGCTGCCTACTCCAGTCGTGCTTGTAGTTGGCTTTGGACAAGTGTGTGCTAGCCATGTTTCATGAAGCACTTTCCATTACAATGACCGTCGGCTATGACGGTCTTTCAGGCGACAATGAAGACTCGGTTATCTTCTGGTGTCCACTAGGCAGTCCTTCTCCCAGGGGCTTGGGGCGAGCTTGGTGGTGGATTGGAAGTGGAGGTAGTTTGGAAGCCCATCTGCATTGTTCTCCACTCAACGAATTAGATCGAAACCAGAACCTTTCCGGACAACTGGACAAGGATCTTCAGCTCATTCCTCCAATTTCCCTTTCACCATGCAAAATTATATTTATTTTCTGAAAAGGACTAAATTTGGCAAAAACAACTCAGGTCGAGTAACAATAAGAAACGGAATGGATGGTCGGAGTTGAAATAGCGAAGAAGAGCAGGAAGATCAGAAATAAATATTCACACATATATGTCTGTATGTATTGAAATTCGAAATAATCTATATGGGTTTATTCCTCTCTTGATTTGGATATGCTTTTGACTCGTTTTTGCTTGTGGAATTTTCGGGTCTGGAAACAATGAATGGAAGTATTTTTTCACTAACCTTCCTTAATTCGATTTTCAAAATTTTACCCAACAAAATGTCAGTATATACATATAATATGGATACACGTACATAGAGAGAGAGAGAGAGAGAGAACGAGGAGGAATTTAAGAACAACAACATTTTCTCATAAATCAGATTCATGGTCATAGAACGCCAAAAAAAGAAGAGATTTTCGACACTAACCGAGGTGAAATATGGATCCATGGTGCTCTGAAACTGTATGGATTTTTTGGTCACTTGGTCGTCGTCCCTGCTGGTGAAAAAGGAATGAATCTCGCAGTCAGTTTGGAAATGAATTTGCTCTGCGGGTGTGTGGTGTGTTTGGGCGTGACATGTGGGGGGTAAAACTGGAAAGCCGACCAAAATATGCTGCAGTTGTATTGGTCTTTTTCAGGTAAAATTACAATATTAAATTGGTGAGCGCTGTTTAGGGATGCTTAGCATGCCCAGACAAGGGCTAAATAAAATCTAACGTAAATTATGTTTTCACTCCTAAAAAGTAAATTCTTACATGATTTATTATTCTAAATTATAATATGTTTATTACTTTTAAGGAGCGTAATATTATTTTCAATATTCTAAAAGAATATTGATGTATTGCTTTTGAAGAAGTAATAATAAAATATAATGTGCTCTCGAAATAGCACATATCCCGAATAATATTTATTTCAATTCCTGAAGAAAAATAAATTAAACAACTCAATACCAAATTATAATTTTTAAAGAAAACTAATTTCTATATTATTAATATTCAAAGCGAATATTAATTTATCCTCTTAACGAGCATTAATTATAATTTTCAATATTCTAGAAGAATATTGACATATTACTTTTGAAAAGGCAATAATTAAAGAAAATATGCTCTTGAAGTAGCATAGTTTCGAAGAATATATCATTTTGAATTCATGTGTTATCCCTGAAGGAAAACATATAACTAACGCAATGAGGACACCATGAGTACATTAATTAGTTTGTTATTTGAATCATATATGATTATATAAACTTTAATCATATTCTGCGAAATTAAAACGTTGAATTATATTTTACACTAAACTAGAATTTCAATTTGATTTTATTGTTTGACATGACCAATTGAATCATCACTAGATTAATAATGGTACAAAATTAAAAATTCAAATGGATATTCATTGAAAAACCAAAATATTCTTCAATTCAATCCAATATGATTTTTATTCTCTTTCACGAAATTTTTTTATTAACCATTACTAACCAAAAGAGGAATTGAATTCCGTGTATTTTTTATAATTAATTAGGGTGATAAATGGGACACATAATTCTTCATGTTGATCATATAAATACTATTTGTATCTAATGGATTTGATCTATACACCAGATGATTGCATGGTGGTCACAACCTAAAGTTTGTGAAAAATATGCTCAAATTTTAAATTACGAGCATAATTTTCAGATTATATAATCAAGACAGAGTCTTGTTAATGATAGTTGGCATAAATCTCAACATCTTAATAAGTGTTAGTTGAAATGTCGATAAATGGTTTAACACTGTTGTTTGTAAAACGCCTCCAATTAATTTAATTAAGTACAACGTATTTTCCATTTTTGTTTAGTATATTCTATTACGCATCATGTCAATATCATAATTCTCCCTATTATAATTGACTTATGGTCAGAGTCTAATTTTTCCATCTAATTACTTTGATAGTGCAATATATGTATAATTGAACCATCATAATGCATTGAGATGAAAAATAAAGAATGCCGAAGATAAATACGCAGTTTTAGCCATTATCTCAAATAGGCGATATTTGATAACTTAATTTACTGATTGTCAATTTGATTGGACAATTCTCTCGGCATAAGGGAAGAATTAAGAAATTGAAAATAATGTATAAATACATCATTATCAAAATCTTAGTAAAAAAATTCGAACTGAAAATTCGAGTTCAAAAGATAATTTATTTAGATATATTTCTGACCAAAGAGAGAACAATATCTCACAATCCAATTTAAAATGTTTCAATACTAATTAATTCCCAGGAGGATAATTTGATAGCATTATCTTTGATATATTGGCACGATTGAAGCATGATGGCGTTCTATTCTATTAAAAAAAAAAAACTTCAAACGAAAACACAACAATTAGCAAAGACAATCTAATGAAGGAGGCATATAATTTTGATGAAAATTTAGACATAACAAATTATAAAATCTTAGATGAGATTCAGGTACTTGAAATAACGAAAATTGGCTATTGCAAAAAGTTATGTCTTTATGAAAAATAAATAGAATCGAATAAGAAAAGAAAAAGTTGTCGATAACATTTTTACACGTGATGTACTGTATCATATAGTGAGGAATATAAAATAAATGCGTCGATATATATCGATGAAGTAATGATCGAGTAAATAAAAATGACACAATCCTAAATTTAATTTAAAAGAGAAACCTGAAATTTTTAAATCCAAAGTTTGAAAACCTAAATATGCATATTTATGCGAAATAAAAATGAAAAAAAGTAAAGTAGTAAAATGAAACGTACGACTCTTTACATAATAAATGGCGCAAAGACTTCTATAAATAGATAAATTATCATGTGATGAATTTAATCACAATTCTCTAACTTGTTAGAGTGACAATGCATGAAATTTGATGTGCCTATAATAAAAGTGATTATAGACAATTTATCTTATATTGCCCTTGTTTGGGTCACATTATTTTCATGAGAATGCATTTTTTATTAGTGTATTGAAGGAAAATGTGCAGTTAAAAAAATTTTGGATTTGTGTCTAATATTATCTTTTTGAAGAATGTTTGATTGAAATAATGTCAAATCACTGTTTAAAAATGTACTTTTTTTAAAGAATATGGATCAAACAATGCCATAGTTTTAATACTATTCTTGAAAATTTTAATATGCTTGAAGCATACTTCAAGTGATATTGTATAAACGAGTAAATGCGCGTTGTACTCTTTTTTTTACCTAGATTTTGTTCCATTGAATTTTCCTGACAATGTTTTTAATGAGACAACTTGTGTAACATATTCAAAAGGATAATGTACTCTCTCTTTTTCATTAGGATTTTTCCCACATGTTTTTCCTAATAATAAGGTTTTAATAAGACATTTTTCGTAATGAATGTCTATAACATACATGACATTTACCTTCAAAATGATACTTTGTATGTATGAAACTCTCGAAAAGATCAACAATAGCGTTTTCTAAATCATTATATTACTATCGTTATCAAAGATTGATAAAACAGCTCCTATCAAAATAGTGTTATCTAAACACTATGCAAGACAATATGAGACATACTTCATCAGAAATTGTAATATGGAAGATATTGATGTATGAGACATTGACAGGGCCAGCCCTGGCCCAAGGCAAATAAGGCAACTGCCTAAGGCCTCATGATTTTGTAGGGCCTCATGAAAAAAAGCTCAAAACCAGCCCCAATACCCACCAAATCCATTTAAAAAAAAAACAGTTGTTTCCCTTAGGGTTAGAGGAAGTGGAGAAGATAGTACAGAAATTGCGAGGCGCTAAATTGTCATATTTTTGGTCGCCAAAAAACCAATGTGTGATATGTAGTTATTAGACTTCAATTGCCGTACAAAAAATAGGCCAGAATTAAAGGCTATTCTTGGCTATCTGTACAGTGGCGAATGGCTGGTATTTCAAGAAATTTCTCCCAATGTATCACGATGTAATTGTAATTTTTTCTCCTAACTGTGTACTTTATACAGATGTTAATGTGAAATAATTTGTATTTTTAATTTTCCCTTGATTTTATACTTATTTGTCAATTTGTTCCTTTTTTAACAGATTTGTTAAAGAGTGTAAAGTTCACTAATAGATTATTATAAATAATATTCTGAGGTAGATTCTTTTTATTTAAACTTTAAAATAATGACCGTTTGATTTTAAGTAGTAAAATATTGATTGAAAACTGTCTCATTTATTTGTTTCAAAGTAGTTAAATCTCATTTATTTTACGACCTATTGGTTCTTTTTGATCTAGTTATACAAATTGCAAGATAGGAAAGAGATTCTTTTTATTTTGCTGAATGAGGGTTTTTTCAATCCTCTTTTAATATTCTTATGTGTTGAAAATTTGTTGGTGACCAATTTTCTTCTTGTTTCCGTTGCTTTAGAGAAACAAATAATTTTTTCCAAAAGAAGAAAAAAACGATGGATGTTTTTGTAAAAGGATTTGTGTTTATGGCAAAGTCCAATCCCATGAAAGTGACAACACAACTATTAAAAAGATTTGTGCCTTGCAAGAATTCTTATATTTCTACTCATCTACTAGTAATTTCAATAGTTATACTCAATCTCACGCAATCTGTAGATCAACAACATTTTAGTTCTTTTGTTTTTTTTTTTTTTTCATATTTGGATTTGTCTGTGGACTTACAATAACATTTCTAAGCATTTTAAATATCATTTATGTTATTTAAGCACTACTATTTTTGTTTAAAAAAATTATGTTTAAGGGCCTCATAATTCTCAAAGCCAGCCCTGGACATGAATAGTTTGATACAAAAATTAAAATCAATGTGAGTAGCTATGCTCTGTTTCCTTCAATCAACTTTTGCTCCACTAAATTTTCTTGCAAGGTTTTGACGATGCAGCATTTTGTTACTCCAAATTATTTGTATTATTTTTTCATTTGTTGGCATTTTTGTCCCATTGGGTTTTTGGCCAAACAATGTTTCAATAAGATAGTTATTGTACAAATAATTATCAAATGGGGAGTGTCGTAAAATAATGAGATAATTATTGATGATTATTTAGTATTATCATGATACATAGATAAGTTTTATTTAGTTTATAAAATTTATTTCATTCCAATTGTAACTCTTGTTTTGGACCCTATAAATATAGGGCATTGCTTCTTAATAATACATACTTGAGTTTTCACTTTTATGCTCTCTTCACTTTTCTCTCTTTCCAATAACATTTGGCTTGATTGATGGACTCACATTTTTCATGGAAAATGAAAAATCAATATCATTTTCCAATTTTTCATGTGTTTGATAGGTGAAATTTTCATGGAAAATGAATTCCACATTTTCATGCTACATGGAAATTTTCCATGTTTTGAAGGAATTTAAATTCTCACCAAAATGGTGAGAATTTATTTTCCGGTTTACTGTAACATTTTTTTCCATTTATTTTTTTCTTTTTTCGTTCGCAATAGAAACAAATTCTAAAAATTATTGTAAAAAAATATTTCCCTTTAATTGTCAATTTTCATGTAAAATAAAGTCAAATGAACACTAAAAGATAGATAATTTTCATGATTTATTTTTTTTTTTTGCAATCGAAACAAATTTCATCCCCAATACCAATAAAATATATCATTTTAAATGATAATTTTCATATAAAATAAAATCAAACGAACACCAAAAAATACTTTTATGTCAACATTTTCCACGTGAAAAATTATACCAATCAAATACAATAATTTAAAATTTCTAAAATGCAATTCAATTCCCTGAATTTCTTTTTTTTCCATCCAAATTTCATCTTTACAATCAGACGGACCCTTAAATAGATTTTAGTGGATTTTGAGTCCATAAGTATAAATATCAAACACTCAAGGAATTCAAGCCTGACTGTTCAAATTTCAATAGATTTCAAGTTCACCTAAATAAAGGCAAAATGTAATACCCTTGAGAAAAATAAAAGAAATTAAATTAATAAAAATAAAAAGAATTTCAGTTTTGATTTCGAAATTCAAAGTGGGAGATATAAAGGGAAATGAGGTATTGAATTCTCGTTTCTATTGGAACTGGATTTTATTATTTTTTATTCTAAGAGGCTAAGAACGAAACATAATTAGTTCACTCTATTTTTGAAACTTTCATTGATCAACCAAAAATGCTTTAATCATAAAATATTTAGTGCATACATTTTATGTAAATCTCGACACATAATTAAGATAATTTTATTTTGAGATTGAGCTAAATCACTGAATATAATTGTTGAGTCCTGACTTTTATTAGATTGATACTTTTGTATTGTAATTTTGTTCATTTTTTCAGATGAAACAAATTTTTAATCCATCAATATTTGTTTATTTCATTTCGTAGATTGATTAAATTAGCTCTTTTAAATGACAAGGTTAATCTATAATAAACAATAAGGTTATGAATTTTATTTCTAATTACAAATATAGAATTACCATTCTTTTTTTTTTCCTTTGTTGTCGATCTACTACGAAGTTTCTCTCTCAGTCACATTTATATAGGCTTGTTTTATTTTTCACTCAAATTGAGAAATTTTATTTAATATTATTGGAAAAAAAATTTGCCAATAACTTTCACAATTTAACCTTATTTATATTTGTACAATTTCAAAATTAAGTGAAAAAAATTAATTATAATTATGCAAAATAAATAAGGGTACATTAGTAAACGAACAAAACAAAACAAACTCTATAAAAAAAAAGGGACTATAATTAGGACAAGAGAATAAAAAAACTAAGCTTATATAAATGGAACAGGCGGAGGAAATCATTTTGTCGTAATCATAAAAGTCCATTGAAATTCATCGAATACATTAAAGTCTATGGAATAGAATTCTGTTAAAACCTTAGGAATTCCATGAAATTTTATTCAATTCCATGAAATCCATGAGAATCCATAAAACTTAATAAATTCATTAGGCACTTAGTTGATGACCAGAGGACTTGGGATTTCAGCTATCTGGCTCGAGGCAGATTCAACATTGGCTATTCACTGCATTACCAAAGGTGGAGGACCATGGTCGATTCAGGGTATTCTTAGACAGATCAGAGACCTCATCTACTTTGATAGAGACACGGTTTCACACATCTACAGAGAAGGCAACCAGGTTGCTAATTCTCTTACTACAGAAGGCTGGAATCATCGGCGCTATCTAGAGTATGTACCACTAGAACTGCCTCGACATATTAGGGTGATAGTGCGGATCGACAGACATGGATTGCCCAATTTTAGAGGTTCGTAATTTAGGCTATTCTTTATTGTATAGGGAAGTAGTACTTCCTCATTTATTGCTTTCATTTATTATATTCATTTACTGCATCACTGCTTTTTGGAAGTCAGGTTCATGCCCCCCTCCTTTCGTGTATTCTTGATTTTTATGAAATAAATATGGTTGGGGAACCCTTAACCCCCATCGACCTTCCTTGGTGGACCCTAAAAAGTCACTAAGGATGTGTGGATGTCTTTACCAAAAAAAAAAAAAAAACCAAAATTTTTCACCTCTTCTACAAAATCCAACTAGGATAAAAATGAATCTAAGCACTGCTCAACAGAATTACCTCAAGTTCCCAAAATTTGCTCGAATAATTGACACAAGTAACAAAATCACAAAATAAATCAACAATTATCAAATAGGATAACACCACGCCTTAAAACAGAATCATTACCATTAGATGCATTTCTAGAAGGTTCTTCACTAGACCTAACACCTCTAACTATATTTAAAGCATATACAACTAAATCAGCTTCCTCGTACCTATATGGAGACCTAAGATTTCTTCTGTGTCTATTTTTGGTGATGGAATATGATGGCACTGCTGGTGGTGGTGGCAAAGCGGCATTATCCATAGCTTCTGGAACTTAGTTGAGTTGTATTCTTCAACATGGATTTCATACCAAACTCCAATAGTACTATACCAAATTGAATATCCACCAAAGTACTAAATATTTGTTGGCAGATCTTTAAAGATTATGCACAATTTTGCAAGACATACAACTAGGACTTTAGCTGTTCCTCTAATACAACACGGACAGCTTTACAACCTTTCAGGATTCCACCTTCACCAATGAACTTTACCCATTTGAATCAAGAGTAGTCAATAAGATAAGATTTTTCTTCAAATCTGGAACGTATCTCACTGCATCAAGTGATCTGACTATGCTATCCAATATCTTAAGTCTAACTCTTCCAGTAACAGCTATTTGACAAGGTGTGTTGTTATTGGTTACCACAACAATTTTGAAAAAAATTTAATACGTTGAAAACAAATTTGAATCAAGATACATATGAAAAGTGTGAATTGTATCAAGAATTTATTTCTCGTCAACTCTGAAGTCTCCATCAGAAATAACGAAAACATATCCATCACTCAAATCGGTCTATGTAACATCGGCTTCACCTAAAATATCTTATTGCTTTTCTTTATAATTTGTAGTCAAATTTTCCTTATTGTACAACTTGTAGCAACCCTTCTTAATGTGGCCCCTCTTTTTGTAGTAGTTACAAACTTATTACTGAAGCTAAACTTCTATCTGCCCCTTCCATAACCACCAAGAACAACAAGGCTTTCTCCATGATCTTCAGCCAACAAGATACTTTATCTTCTTTTTTGAGAACAATGCATCTTATACATCTTCAATAGTTAGAGTATCACGATTATATAAAATCGTATATCTAGATGACATAAATGAAGCGGACAACAAACACAATAAAATCAAGATCAATCTTTTTAATTGTACTTAACTCCAAGATCTCCAAATCAGTGACGATTTCTTTAAAAATAGCTAGGTAATCTTCTAAAATTTTGTCTTCAGTCATGCAATAAAAATACAAAAATTGCGTTAGGTGCAATTGGTTAGTTAAACTCTTAATCATGCACAATTGCTCCTACTTCAACCGTAATACAGCTACGATTTTCTCCTTCAAGATGTCTTGTAAAAATGTTATTCGAAATATGAAGAAGAATTAGTGAAAGGGCATTTCGATCCTTACATCATTTCTCCTTCAACGAACAACTTGAAGGATCTTGTCAAATCTCAACAAAGTGTCATCGAAATCCATTTGAGTAAGCCCTGCTCTCGCATTTTCACCCGTCACAACGAGAATCTTGTATTGCAATTCAAAAGGCAGAATATCATACTTTAAGGTTGATATCCCAAAAGGAAACTAAAACTCACGAAGAAAAATGAACTTGTCTCTGATACCACTTATTAATAGTAAGCGAGATATATAACAAATATAAAGTAACGATCACAACACAAAAGAACACAAGAAAATTGATAAAGGAATGGAGAATTTATTAATAATGAAGAAAAAATACGAAGAATATTATGCTTATAATGTTATCTAACTTGTGTAATGTGTCTAACTTTTAAAGAGGAGCCACTATACATAGAGGAAATATCAAAATTCTAACAATATTTTTAAAGATGAAAATTACATCAAAAATGAAATAAATAAAACAATATTTTCTAAAAAACCCAACCGAATTTGGGTCAAACTTTAATAGACTATTATATTTTATCATTATTACTTACCAGTTAAGAACATCTGCATTACACATAATTTTGTACAACTTCGTCAATTATTTTGTAACCTATAGAATTATGATGATACGAAGTAAAAATTCATTCAGCAATCATGAGATACAATAGCATACATCCAAATGTTTTCGTTAAACCGTAACCCTTGATTGTTAAAATGGTCGAGCGGCATATTCTTTCATTTTCTTTTCCTTAGTAAGTTTTTTATCCCTATTTGGGTCTTAGTTTTAAAAAACTCATTTTTAATCACACATTCTCTCTATAAAATAATTTTTTACGTAAATCGAAATTTTTTCTACTTTTAACCGCACATTATTTAGAAAATTACTATTACAAAATCTATTTTTCCAAGATATGAGGCTCAAACATACTCTAAATCTCATTAAGTGTATAGGTTCATCATGAAAGGCTCTATAACTAGTCTGATTTCTAATTTGAAGTAACAAAGAGTGGGAGTATTTCATATTTTCTTGTCTATCACTGTATAGCTTTTCTTGATTCATCACTTTTGTTTCTACATAGTTTCTTTCCAGCAAGGATTTGAAATCATTTGGTCATTCCCAGAATTCTCTTTTGCCTAAGGTCGAACGAATATGAAAGGAAGATCAATCAAAAAATAACAACGAAAGATCCTGAATTTTATCTGTATTTATGGCCCAAACTACAATTCGACGTGTGTCGTCCCCTCAAGTTTCATATGATATCTAATAATCAAAGTAATTAAGAATAACTTGCAATAGTGGGAAGAAATCCAACCACTTGCAATAACCAGGGCTGGCATTTCATGTTAGTGTTAAATATATATTCCAAATTAATTTTATTTAGTGGTTATAAGGTTTGATCTATATCCCTTTCGTGAATCTTTTGAAGCTCCTTCCATTCTCTCTTAATGTAGATAAATTAATGGTTAAAAAAATTAATGTTAGTTCAAGGGTGAATACGAAATTTTCCAATATTTATAAGTGCTTTATTATCCAAAACCCTTTTTTTCCACTTCTAGACTTTTATATATGTTATTATAGATTATTGTTGTCATTGTTGTAAACTAATTATTATTTGTTGAAAACTCGTTTATGTAACAAGAAATTCATGATGAAGACTAAGCCCCTATTTTGTACATATTCTCTGAAATTTATTTATTTTTTATATATTTATTTTCAACCACATGACATTCTTTCAGTAAAATAATTTTGCATGTTAACTCATAATTTTCTTCTACTTATTAATAACACATTCTCTAAAAGTATATATATAACTTTTCTTAAAATCTATTTTCGAAATAATCTATACTTCAAACATGCCCTAAACTTTTGCCTCGGTCTAAAGATCAAGCATTTTGCCAATCCAAATCTTGTTTATTATATTGAAATTTTTTTAAGAGATTTCATATGAAAGTGACTTGTTCATTTTATACCTAATGTTTATTTGATTACTTGAAGTGAAACGAGAACAACTTTTATCCTTGTAACACATTCTCTAAAAGTATATATATAACTTTTCTTAAAATCTATTTTCGAAATAATCTATACTTCAAACATGCCCTAAACTTTTGCCTCGGTCTAAAGATCAAGCATTTTGCCAATCCAAATCTTGTTTATTATATTGAAATTTTTTTTAAGAGATTTCATATGAAAATGACTTGTTCATTTTATACGTAATGTTTATTTGATTACTTGAAGTGAAAAGAAAACAACTTTTATCCTCCATATATAATAAATAACCTATTGATCATGAAGTACCATATCTAAGTGCAATAGACACATTATTGTATTTTGCTAATAATTCATGATTTGGTACTAATTGGTTATGATGATGCATGGTATTATTCGATCCACAGAAAGTGAACAATTTATATATTTCACATGTTAATATCATGACTATATACGTGGCATAGATTTTCATGAAAGCGTCAAACAGTTTCTTGAGAAACAAAATATACATATATTTAATATGTATATTTTAATAATATCATCACGAGGGGAGAAAATATGCGTTGAGCACTTTTTCCCATCAAGGTTTTATCAAAATAGATTTTCTTGACTATAAGACAAACTTTCTTAGCATGTTAAAAGTCATAATAAATTCATTTTCCTCCACTATGATTTTTCCTAGTAAAGTTTCAGCTAGGCATATCTTTTATGTAATGGCTCTCCATAAACTATAGAACATTTATCAACAACATAACTCTATGATTTTACTCTTATATGTTACAAATTGTATACAAAACTCTTGAATAAAACAAAAACTTCACCAGATCATCATGCTCACTTAGTCAACCATGGATAATGCATTTATTGTATTGTATGAAGAAGATATTGATTGGAGGCTATAACAATATAACAACTATAAAAAGACAACATCATGGATCGCCAAATTTATCTTATACAAATTTTAGAAGGTATTGTCAAGGATTTTCATTTATTGAAAATCAGAAAGATTAGTTGAACCATTTTTACTTCTCTTCAAAGGACAAGCATTGGAGGCTTAAAAGAAATCACTAAGGAAAGTTATGGATTGGTCAGGAATTGATCAGAGAATTCGACTGCAATTCACGTGTAGCGTAAGGTCAAGATTACAGTGGTAAGTATTTATTTTGTAATTATAAAATGAATTATGTTATGAGCTCTTTTCTAGTAGATTTCTTTATGGTTTGGAGACCCGTAGATTTTCCCTTATCGTGGAGTTTTACCACACAAAACAACTGTGTCATTATCCTTTATTTATGACTTCAATTAATTTTTTTAGACGTTCTGGTCATTAATAAAAGGGATAATTGCAACAACAGTCCCGAATATTTGAAACACTAGCAAACTTTCCCCGAATCTCTCATTTGTTGCAACCGCATCCCTAACATTTCCAAACATTGTATGTGAGGCTCTTTTAAATGGTTTTCGTCTAAAATATCGTTAGTTGACCTTCTTTCAATCAATTTTATAATGGCAAAATGGTAACTTTCTATTTACCACATTAAACAATTAAAAAAGAAAAGAAAAATGGATTTTCTTCAACCCCACCCCCACCCGCACCCCCTCAATCTAAAACCAGTAACAATAAATTTGATACCATAAATCAGAGATGGATTTTCATTGGTTTTAGATAGAGGAAGTTTACATTTAAGGGGAGAAAAGAAAATCAGATTTCTTCTTCGTGGGAGAAAAGAAGAAAGAAAGGCAAAATAGGAAAAAAAAATTGCATTCAAAGCCAGATTTCCAAGAAATCAAAGTTGGATTTTCGCTGATTTTCTTCATCATGGGAGAAAAAAAAATCTAAAATTAGTAATAATAAATTTGGTATCAAAGCCAGATTTCTTCTTCTCTTCTTGATAACTCTGTAACAAAAAATTGCATTCAAATCAAATTTCTTGGGAGAAAGATGAAAAGAAAAGTAAACTATTTTTAAAAATCTTACTGATTTTGAGTGCAAATTAGATTCTTGATTTGTGATATCAAATTTTTCATTACCGGTTTTAGATTGAGGGAGGGGAGGGGGTGGGGTAAGAGAAGAAGAAGATCCATTTTTTTTTTTCGTTTTTTTTTTTTTTTTGGTTTTTTATTTAAGTTTTTCAAGTGTTTAATGTAGTAAATAGAAAGTTACCATTTTGCTCTTTTTAAATTGATTAAAAGATGGTCAAAATTTGTTTTGATGGTCAACTGACGACATTTAACCATCCAAAATGACCTCATATGCAACAATTGCAAAAATTAGGGGTGAGGAATGCAATAAATGAAATGATCGAAAAAAGTCTGGTAGTGTTTCAAAAGTTTGGGGATTTTGCTATAATTATCCCTTAATAAAATGTCGTGAATTATTATTTCGTGAATTTGAAAATATTTGTCAAACTTTAAAACACAAATTATTGGTCAAACTTTAAACTCCTATCACGAAGTTCAAAGGATCAATTGTCATAACATTGGTCAAACGATAAAGCACAAAATTAACATGACTTTTTAATTGCACATTTTTTAAGTCTTGTAGACTTTGAAATTTGTTTAACGAGAGTTTGACATAAGCGTTAGAGAGAAGAAGGTTATCTCTTCCTCTTATCTTCTTTTATTATATAGAAAAAATAACGTGTACATATATGGAAACTGAATAAACCAAATAATGGTCTGGTCTAATATACATTATTCCTAATTGATCTTCTTTAATACTCCCCATCAAATTGGAGCATATATATCATTCAAGTCCAGCTTGAAACACAGAAATCTAAATCGATTACTGTTCAACGACTTCATGAACACTTCAGAAAGTTGGTCTTCAGCCTTCACAAATGGTATACATATATCACTACTTACTATCTTGTCCTGAACGAAGTGACAGTTATCTTCATTATGCTTGGTCCTTACATGAAAAATTAGATTGGATGCAATATATAGAGCAGTCTGATTATCACAGAACATCGGTATAAGAATAGAGGGTGAGAGATTATTTTTTGAAGAAAATGCTGCAACCATGTCAACTTACTAGTAGTATGTTTCTACACTTGATCTTGCTACTACAATTTGTTTCCTACTTTTCCAACAGACATGATTACCACCAAGAAAAGCATAGAAAACAATAGTGGACCGTCTATTTGACAAAGATCCGGCCCAATTTACATCCTGGAAACCCTTCTACTTTATATGTCCATTTGACTTATATAATAATTTAAGGCCTGGAGCCTTTTTTTCAAATACCGAATAATAAGTATCACGACTTCCTAATGAGAAACCCGATGAGCATCCAAAAACTAACTAACAACACTGACTGCATAAAAAATACATAGTTATGTGATAGTAAGATAATTCAATTTTCCAACCAAACGACGATATTTTCTTGGTTCTCCAAATGATTCTCCTTCATTTTTTTAAAGCTTCACATTAGGGTCCATGAGAGTATCGACGAGTTCCAAAAAGACATTTCTCATTTAACAGGTCAATTACATATTTTCTCAGATATAAGTTGATACCTACTCGAAACCTACTAACTTCAATACCCAAGAAATATTGAAGCTTGCCTAGATCTTTGGCTTGAAAATATTTTTGTAGACACCCTTTCAACTAGGCAATCTCATCTGCATCATCATCAGTAATTACAATATCATCTACATAAACTACAAGAATAACACGACCTACTCCATCTTGTAGAAGAAATACTGAATGATCTGTTCGACACCTCTAAAAACCAAATTTCAGACCAATCTCAAAAAACTTTCCAAACCATGCCCTTGGTGATTGCTTTAACCTATATAAAGCTCTTTTCAACTTACAAACATAGTTTTGGTGTGAGCAAAAAACCTATGTGTTTGCTCCATATAATCATCTTCGTGTAAATCACCACGAAAAAATGCATTTTAATGGCCAACTGGAGTAGTAGCCAATCAAGGTTAATATCAATAAAAATCAAAATGTGAATAGAAGAGATCTTAGCAACTCGAGAGAACATTTCATCATAATCAATTCCATAGGTTTGTGTGTGTAACTTTTAATAACCAGTCGGATTTTCAACTGATCAACAATCCCATTAGGATTGAACTTCGAAACATTATTTGTTACCAATAGGACGTATATAAGGTGGTGAAGGAACAAGGTCCCAAGTCTTATTCTTGTGTAAGACTAACATTTCGAATTCCATAGCCTTTCGTCACACATGATAGATAAAGCTTCTATCGCTGGTTTTAAGTACAAAAATACTAGAAAGCTACAACGTGAAACAAGAAAATGAAGACGACAACGAATCAAAAATGACATAGTGGTTGATAGGATATTTAGTTACACAAATACGTTTACCTTCAAGGTCCCAAGTCTTATTCTTGTGTAAGACTAACATTTCGAATTCCATAGCCTTTCGTCACACATGATAGATAAAGCTTCTATCACTGGTTTTAAGTACAAAAATACTAGAAAGCTACAACGTGAAACAAGAAAATGAAGACGACAACGAATCAAAAATGACATAGTGGTTGATAGGATATTTAGTTACACAAATACGTTTACCTTTAAGGAAGGCAATGGACAATGACTCAAGATCAGAACAACCGACAAAAGCATGATCTATCGACAGCAAGGTGATGAATCGGGCCACGAGCATTGGTGGCTTAGATCATCAAGTATAAACCTGTAAAGGAGGTGGTGGTTCCTTATAAAGAAAGATGACCCTGATGTAATAGATGAAGAGGAGACTGGTTCCGTAGAAATACCAATTGATAGATATGGGATGCGTAAGCTAAGGAGATCTCAATTAGATTCAGAAGACGTACTATAATCAAAGAAATCAAGTGTAAAATCATCGAAAGTGATATCTGCACTTACAACGTAGCATTGCAGAGAAGGACTATAGCAACGATGCCCCTTCTGTGTTTTGGAATAACCAAGAAAAATACGTCTTATAAAGTGAGAGTCAAGTTTATCACGACCAAGACAAATGGATGAACATAACAAACATACCCAAAACCTTAAGAGATAATGAGTATAGTAGAGATGAGGAAAACAAAAAATAGAAACGAGATGCATAGTCCAAAATGGAGAATGCATGCAATTAATAAGATAGCATGCAATAAGTACAGTATCACTCCAAAAACGTTTAGAAACATGCATATGACAAAGAAGAACACGAATAACATCTAATAAATGATGATTTTTACGTTCTACAACTTCATTTTGGTGTGGAGTATATGCACAAGATGTTTGATGAGTAACGCCTCTGAAAGATAAATAGATAGTAAAAGACACTGACATATAATTTTTGGCATTCTCAGAACAAAAAATAGGGATTTTTTTTGTTAAATTGAGTTTTGATTAAAGTACGAAACACTTAAAAGATAAAACGTAATTCAAAATAGAACAACTAAGTCATACAAGAATAATCATCCACAAAATTGATAAAATATTGAAATTTATTAGAAGAAATATTGATGGTCCCCAACATCAGAATGACCTAACTCAAATAAACTAGAAACACTACTACTAGTTCGTAAAGGAAAAGACACATTGTGATATTTGCTAAACTGCAAGCTTCATATTCAATGGAGGACACATTATGAAGACTCACAACTTAACGTTTTAAAGTGGATAGATAAGGGTCAAGATGGTAATGCCACTATATAGGTGAAGCAGAAGACTCTAGAGCTTGAGGATGAGAGAAATACAAGGCTCCAACTTCATGCTCCACACCAATCATCATCTTCGTCTTGAGACCCTAAAAACACACAATGAGGGATAAAATATTATAAAGCACTGAAGAGATGTGGTAATTTTACTAATAAATAATAATCTAAAGGAAAGGCTAAGAACATGAACGACAATCGATAGATTAATATTAAGATTAGGATTAGAATTGGCATTGGCATTACCCAAGCCTACAACACTAGTCTAGAACCGTTACCAAGAGTGACACGTGTGAAAGAAGTAACGGGATGATAATCAAAAAGAGAAGTAGAGAATTAATCATGTGTTCAGTTGCACTGAAATCGATAATCCATGGATTATGAGAGGATGACAATAGACATTAAGAACCCTGATAGAAGGAGTGTGGCCGTAGAAGTTGAAGTAGCCTGTTTATGAGTTAAAAATCCAGCATACTCATTTCGTGGTACAAATAAGAGATCAGATCCTTGTATTGAGCTAGAGTTAGTCATCGGTCCAGATACAAGGTTATGGTCTTCATTAGATGAGACCTGATTGGCAGAACCAAATAGTTTGTCATGTAAGTCCTGACAATGATCAACGAAGTGACATGTATGACCACATTGAGTACATTTTTTAGGTTTATGAATTCCCAAACGACCACTGCTTCTAGTGTCTCGTCCACCCCAAGAGTTAACACCACGTCCACTTCAACCGCTACATCTACTCCTGAATGAACCATCCCAAGCAATAAAAGCAAAACGATCTTTGCTAGGTGTACTATCGAAGAGAGTAGAATGCTGAATACGAAATAATATCTCTTGAAGATTGGGGAGTTCTTTTTGACCTAATATCTGTGTCCAGACAACTTCAAACTCTAGTGGAAGATCAATAAAAAAATTTAACAACATCAATGTCTTCCCGTTATTTTTCCATAACCTTAAAGTCAAGAGAGAGAGGTTGATGCATATTCCTACTTTCTCACACCCAAAATATTGTTTACACCTCTCATTCATTAGAGTAACATTCCCAATTCCAAAGTATATATGTTTAAGATGCTTCCAAATTTGCTTTTTGTTGACGTATAGAGATGAAAACCCAATGTAAGGCTTAATACTACTGATCATAAGTCCAATGATTGCATTATCTTCTTAATCCCATAGATCGTTGAGAGTAGAATCAGTCATTACAAAGTCACCTAATGGGGATTTGTCAGACGGCTTGTCTAAAATCAAGTGGTTAAATAAATTTTTACCTCACAAGAAGACCTCGACACACCTATCACAATAAGTGTAATTTCTTTCATTCAACTTTTCATGTGTCATGGGTCCAGTCAAATTGAACGTCTCTGTCATGCATGTCTTGATACTATTCACAAATCATCCCAACAAAATTAAACCAACATCAATGGACCAAAATTAAAGATGCACACAAACCAACATCAACATCCCAATAATAAACCAATACTAATTAAACCCACATCAACATGCCCAATAATTAAAAAAAGAGTAAGCACAACAAAAAATCAACTCAAGCACCCAATAGTGGTTGAAAGAAATAAAAGGGAAGAAAAAATGGCTTAAAAAACAAAATCTCGACCCAGCGTCGCCTTTCTGCTCGCAACGTTGCCAATCATTGTTGCAATATTTGACCTGCTTTCTTACTTAGATTGGTCCAAAAATCACCATAGAAAACTCAACCTAACACCAAAAACCCACTCGACAATCACCACAGACACGACGAGAATAGACAATCGGTAGCCACATCTCGCAATTTCTCAATCATCGAACGTCAAAAACCATATTTTCAACAACGACACTAAGACTCACAATTGATGAAAAAAGAATATGGTTAAAAAAGAAAAGAAAGGTCAGTGTTATGGCCTAATAGTTGTGGGATTCAATCACCCTCAAGCCTGGGCTTTTGGGAGAGAAGATTGAGTCCCCATCAATTGGTATTAGAGCAAACCCATGTCACAGCTTCGAATCCTGAAGGGGCGACCCAAGCAAAGTGCCAAATGCCAGCAACCAAATTAGGACTGATTGGGTAAAGCGAAGATCTTCTTGGAGTGGGCCGTCATGGACGTTGGATTTTGGGCCCAGTCTAATAGTTGTGTGATTCAATCAACATCAAACCTGGACTTTTGGAAGAGATTGTTGGATTCCCATCAGTCAGAAGAAGAAGAAGAAGAAGAAGAAGCAACAGTCGAGGGAGTTTGGCATAAACTTTAGAGAGAAGAAGGTTATCTTTTCCTCTCATCTTCTTCTTTTATATATAGGAAAAATAACATGTACATATATGAAAACTAAAAAAATAAAAAAAATAATGCTCTTGCCTAATGTAATTGTTACTAATTGATTTCTTCCTTAACAAAATCAAACACTTTAGAAAAAGTTATACAACATAGGAAAATTGTATGCATAACGTATTCAACTCCTAGGTTGTGTGCTATCCAAAAATCTGAAACTTCACAAAAATTGATTACGTTTTTGCTGCAACTTTTACACTGGTAGTTTATAGTTAACAATGACTTTAAACTATATCAAAGACATCTGGTTTTCAAGAGTAAATGAAAATTTTTAACGCCTGCATTTAGTTTTGAAATTACCATTATAATTGACTTGGTATATTACTTGTTCGCAAATAAATTCAAGTTAAATTATATAAATGCCTAGCAATTGCAATTTAGTTTTGCAATTTTTTGCTCGTTCATCAACTTACCTAAGGAGATTGAACAAAAAAAAAAAAAAAAAAATTGTCTTCAATAAGTCCNAATAAAAAAAAAAAAAAAAAAAAAAAAATTGTCTTCAATAAGTCCATTTTTGTCTTCCAAAGAAAAAAAAAATTAGTTTTCGAACTAAAAGTTACTTTCACTTTTTTATTTGTTTTGTCACATATGCCTGACCAAAAAAAAGTTACTCAAGAGTAAGACATGTTTGGCTAAGCTTAAAAGTTACTCTTCTTAAATACTTTTGTTTTTGTCCCTTTAGGCTCAGCCTAATACGTTATAAGAAAAGTAGCATCTATTTCCTTTTCATGCATAAGCTCATTCTCAATTGTCGAAGGCTTTGCAGGCTGCTAAATACTTGACAAGAAGAAAATTTAGAATGTCTTATCAGTTATGTTAAATATTTTCATCTTATATTTTAGAGTCTGTTATTGGGATGAAAATTACGAGTTTTCGTCAATTTACACTTTATTAGTTGGTGCATATACCTCGGCCTCTGATGAACTAGTCGAGAATTCCCGCTGTTGTAACTGAGCTGCTGCCACTTGCAGACGCGTATTTGCATTGATTCTCAGAATTGCTGCTCCCAGCATCCTGCTTAAAAAAAAGGAGAATTTATATTAGTGCATTACTGCATTGTATTGAACTGCAACACATGTTTATTTCATCATACTGTCAACCTAAAAATAAATTTTTTTGATGACTGACCCGACTTAAAGATAAGCTTTCTTGAAAACTTTGATCTTGCGCATTCATATGATCAAATCCGTATTTGGCCTTATTTCCTGAGCCGAGATCTCTCAGTCATATCAATTCAGGCAATATCTGTGAATCGAGATCTGGCCTGTCTTTTTTCCTCAATTCACAACGTTTTAATGCTAGTCTTGCAAATGATGAAGCCTCCTCAACTGGCCAATCTTTCACCGTTTGATCAAGTATTTCTGCAAATTGTCTTTTTTCAATTGCCCTTTCAACGTGATATGTCAAACCCATTGCAGGTTTTGCAGTGATGATTTGCAACAACATCACACCAATTGAGTATATATCGGATTTTTTTCCTAACATCCTGGTCTGTTGATACTCCGGATCGATGTAGCAGAATGTGCCTGCTGCAGCCGTCATTCTATATTCGGTATCACTACCATCTAATGAAGGTGGAACCAACCTGCATAGGCCAACATCACTAATTTTGCTGACGAAGTTTTTGTCTAAGAGAATATTGGCAGGTTTGAGGTCGTGATGCACGAAGGGTTCTGGCCTTGCCTGATGAAGGAAAAGGCAGGGCAGTTGCGATTTCAGCAGCTATCCTAAAGAGGGTTGCCCATGGTATGGATGGACTACTGTTCCTGAAGTAAAGCCTGTCTTCTAAGCTTCCATTTTCCATGTGTTCATACACAAGGCAATCATATTCAGGGCAGGCGCCCAAAAGGATAACCATATTTGGATGTCTCAGGCGATTCAACACCTCAACCTGCAGCATGAAATATTAGATAAACAGAAGATTAAAATTGACGTTTGTAGATGTTATATTTTGAGATTTTTCATTCTTAATATAGCATGCTTTATATGTAACATGACTTCTGAATTTATCATTCAGACGAGCATGATTATCCAGATTCAATTTATCTTATTTCTTATTTTGATTGTTTGAGCGATATTCTATCCTCTCTTCAACTTTTGTGAAATTTTTCTTTCAGAATCTTATTGCATTTGAAAATAAGTCAACAGTAAGCACAAGCTTCTCAAAATCATAGAAAGTTTGTCTATTATCTTATAACATGAACTAGGAAAAGTGCTTTAAATATGATGATAAAATCGGAACCTATCAACAAAGAAAAGTTCGAGTCTTTAGGTAAATAATAGTTATCTCAGTATTGGCCGATAATTAGCAGCCTTAAGCCTGCATAGGATATACTAGCCGGCCCTTAAGATATGTATTGTCCTGATGTTTGAATCTCATTTTTTATTCACCAACAGTGTGAGTGCATAAATAGAAGCATTATTTGATTATCAGAATGTTACACAGAAAGGGTGGCATGCCCTTATCTGAACAGAAATCTTTGTTGATTCACAGGAAAACAAAGAAATGGCATATTTCCTCTTTAGCATGGGAAGATAAACAAAGCTTGCCTGATGTTCACAAACCCATCGTTCTTTATAATTCAATGCAGTAAACCTAACTGCAATTAATGACAATTTTCCATTTCTTGTTCTGACGATAGAGAGATCCATACAACTAAATCTTAGGCCATGCATTAAAAAGGGAGTCATGGTGATATATGTAACTGCCATAACGGAATAATGGATATTTAAGTACCTCCAGGTGGAATTATTTTTGACCTTTTGATATTTCTGACCTCAATATCTTAATTGCAACAGATGTGTGATCGAGAGTAGCTTTATAGACAGGTCAATATCCACCTTCACCTATTTTTTCTGAATTTGAGAAGTGTTTAGTTGCATCTTCGATTTCTTCAATTGAGTATTTTCTGCATTGAATTTCATTGTGTGCTAGTGCATCGATGGCTTTCATTTTCTCTCCAGCTTCATGTTTGAACTTCATCTCTGCTCGCTTTCACTTCTCAGACTCCAACGCTGCTATGCGTTGCGCCTTTTGTGCTATTTCAACTGCAGCCTTACACTTTTGCTTCTCCCTCTCTACCATATCCATTGCGGCCTTCTGAGCATCCTTGACTTCTAACTTGAATGCCTCATCTGATGGCCATTGATCAATCTCCCTTACCTGCTAAAAACAATAAGTGATTCATACACACAATACAGGATTATTCGTTTGCATCTATGCAAATAAACTAGTGCAGCATGCTGCAAAGGTACATTACCTTCTCACGAGCAGTTACTGTTTCTTTACAAGCTGCATTATACTTTTTCTTGATTTGCTTCAAGTCCAGTTTCAATCTCCTCAATTCGTCATCCAGCTCTCCCTATATATGTATGTCATTAAACCTTATACAGCTCTACATTAACAAGGTAAAAATATGAATACGGATTGCAATTTCTGAAAAAAGTAGAAACCACGTGCATCGAAAATCAATATGTTAACTTAAATTCTGCAGTACACATGACTATACTGAAACTATTTAGTTGATTTCGTCTAGTAATGAAACAATCAAGTTAAGAACAACATCAAAGGCTTATAGCACAAATATATCTACCGATGCTTATCTTTAAGCTTGGGCCGCCACATCAAATTCTAATTTCTGATAAATTGATATAGCTGCCTCAATTTTCTTTATAACCAAATTCATTTCAAGAGACTCGTTCTTTGATCCAGCATGGTCAATAAACTTGAGATGACTTGAAAATATAGAGGAATGGCCAAAAGCATATAATATCAATAAATTCAGACCCTGAGACCCTATCATTTTTTCTCATATAAATCATTGCTGTTTTGTTCTTACCGCTTCTTGGAAGGAGGTTGAGCTCATAGAAGCATCAAGAGTGTGGGACTGGTCTGGAAGTTCAGAGGTATCAGATGATTGGAAGCTTTGAAGATCTAAATGAAGAAATGATTCAAATGTCGAATGGGATAAACCCTGTTTAGATTGAACCCGAATATTAAGATCAACAACTGGCTTTTGGGGTGAAGATATCATGTTGCCTGGCTGCCCATTGGGTGGAGTCATGTACATGAATTCAGTGCTGCCAGTCACTGAACTATGCACAGATGCAAAGCTAGTAGTCTCTGATTGTTGAGGCAAAGAGTTTTTACAGCTGTAGAAGCTTTCCCTTGGTGTCAAATATTCACTGTTATTGTCAGGTGGAGTCCCGATGCCGAAGTGCCTCTCCGTTGTGGTTGTCTGCTGATACTCTCTGTTACTATTCACTAAATTTGAAGGCAAAGCATTCTTGCTCTCTGGATGCATGTCTTTAGGACTGTCCAGGGATCTTAGGTCACTTCCTCCCTACAAAGATGATATCTCAGAGGCAGCATTTCTCCAGCTCCCTGTGCCTGAATGTTAGAAATCAGTATGAACACATCACACTTGCTGGGAAAGTAGATATACTGTTTAAAGCAAATTACCAAAATAAAAATATACATAAATCAGGTATGTCCAGTTTTTACCCAATTGAAAAAAGAACCATGGATATCTCAACTTACTGATGAAAATCTTCACAAGCTGGGATATCTGGTGAGCATCTGGAGTGAGGTGACTTCCTTGAACTGTTAGGCGTGAATGGTTGACTGACTGATTTAAGTTTCAGTACTCTTACCTTTGATATTGCATATACTGAACAGGTATCAGATGCTGAATTTCCCAAATAGCTGGAAATGTCTGTATTTTTAAATGCCCTGATAATAGACGACAAAGAAATATTGAGCAATTGGTGAAAAAAAGAAATCAGATAGGTCTTAGACCTCATCAGGTACCATATAGGATATAATTTCCTAAAATATTTAAGCCTAAATCTATTATACTGGATCAAGAAATGATATCCAAGTTTCAAGTTCCCATCTACTTGTGATCAAAGCATAGTCTGCCCGATGACCATTAATCTAGCAGGTTGAACATTTGCATGAAACGCCAAAGATACAATGAAGAATACCTTGCTATTGGACTCCGGCTACAAGCACCAAGGACAATGTCGGTTATAAAGTTTTCGCTGATATACTGGACAAGTGCATTTGCAACATCAACGGAATTGAGAATCACCTCCTTTGCACAAATCTGAAGTCATTAAAATTGTGAAATTAAGCATAATAGGTAATCTATCTACTAGAAAAAATTGACAAGTTCCATAGTATGTACGTCATGTTCAATATCATCTGGTCTATTCCAAACTTCTTGTTAGTACAAATGATCATTTCAACAAGCCAATCGTAATGATTCATTTTGTATACCTACTGTTTAATCAAGAAATAAATTTAAACCAAAAACTCCATTAAGAGAACTTAATTTTACTCGGAATTGGTAAGCATAATTTAAGTTTGAAAGGTTCTGTAGTGACCCTCTTTCGAGCACAAAACCCTCGATAGGGAAGAAAGAACTGTTGTTCAGTTTGTGTTGGCGCCATACCTTCTTTAGGAACAATATCCTCTGCATTAGACCTAAATCAAATTAGAAAACTCAATGGAAAAGTCAATTCAATAAACAATAGAAGTATACACTTCAATCAAGAGTTAGTAAATCACAAAGAATTATACAAAGGTTAAACTCTTATTTAGGTAAAAATTAAAATGATATGGGCACAATAGAATAAAAATCCTTAAATACAATTAGAACAGGATTTTTTTCAACGGTATATAGAAATGCAAAGGCCTAGTTTACAAACCCTAAATCATTATCGGTTACGTATTGCTTTAAGTAACAAATATTATAACTTATCCTTGAATCTCATAATTGGTAACTTTTAGCCAATATAAATTAATCATCACAATTAAATGAAATATCGACACCTTGATATTCAAATTAAAAAAGAATGCAATACCTNCTTTTAGCCAATATAAATTAATCATCACAATTAAATGAAATATCGACACCTTGATATTCAAATTAAAAAAGAATGCAATACCTACGGAGATTCAGTCCTTGTTTGAGACCCATTTTGACGCGAAAAATGAATTTTTGAATAGTATATTAATTTGTTTAGGACCAAGCTACTTAGCCACAATGGTTGACATCGGGGTTGACACAACACACACACATGGGGGATTGGGATTATTTTATTTAGGCGGGACCCACCTCGGCATGTGAGGGCACGGTCATCTATTGTATCAACCATGATGTTTATTTGGCATTTTCCATTTGTTTATCCTTAAAATCTATATTTTCGACGGCCCATTTGACGGCATCTTAGCTGTTCTTATCTTTGTCAATTGCCAAGGCGGTCGAGATTGTTTCCATGTTGATATTGGATGGCGTAGCCAATCGCCTACAATAACGAGCAAGGCAAGGCATTACACGCTGACGCAAGACCGTCGACCCCCATGCGTGCTCTACCTTTACGCGATATCGTCGACCCCCCATGAGCGCCCTACCTCTACGCGAGACCATCGACATCCCATGGGCGCTCTACCTCTACCCATGGCCATCGACCCCCCGGAGGCACCCTATGGGCGTTTTACCTCTACGCAAGGTCATCGACCCCCTATGGGAGCTCCACGTCTACACGAGGCTATCGACCCTCATAGGCGCTTTGCCTCTACGCGAGACCATCAACCCCTTGTGGGAACTCTACCTCTACATGAGCCCATCGACCCCCGAGAGTGTTCTGCTTTTACACGAGATCATCGACCCCTCATGGGAACTCCACCTCTACACCAGGCCATCGACCCCCTATGGGAGCTTTACCTCTACCCAAGGCCATCAACCCCATGGACGATCTACCTTTATACAAGGTCATCGACCCCTCATGGGCGCTCTACCTCTACGCTAGATCGTCTACCCACTGAGGATGCTCTACCTCTACGCGAGATCGTCGGCTCTCCCAGGTGCTCTACCTCTACGAGAGACCGTCGATCGGCATGAAATTATTTATAGGGTCATCTCAATACTTTGTCATAAAATCTCTGATGAATTGACAATGTTACATGGCGATTACCATGGGCACAACCTCCGGACGGAAAATTAAGACTCCCAATCAGAATGTGGGGGTAATAGGAAGGCCGACGTGAGGACAAGTGACACTACAACCACCTAGCTCTCACTCGACTTCCAACATCTATAAATACACCCCGAGGGCGATACAAGTATGGATGACTGCATTTTATTCAGCCATTTGAATTATGTCCTTATTTCTCCTAACATGTATATTGATTTTCACACCGGAGGTAAAACGAGGGAGAAAGTCCCGCCCTCACTTTTCAGGTTACACACTTCCGTCGGAATAGCAAGAACGCTAAAGGCCATCGGGTAGATCAAGTGGTATTATTCCACCACCATTTCATTGGCGCCGTCTGTGGAAATTTCTTCCGCTGAACACAAAAACTATGTCAAGAAGACGAAGAAGAAGTGATACACTCTTAAAGACAACTGTGGCGGAGACGGAGTCAGAGTCAGTTGCAAGGGGCCCCGACCCACCGTCCCCACCACAACAATATGTGACATAAAGTCAATTCAGCGCCTTAGAGACCTGGTTGGAGGCGATGATGACCCTTTTGCATAATCAAATGAAAAAAGCCACCTTCCCATCGTCACACTCAACGGAGGCCATGCCACCACCCCAGGGGACACACGTAGAAGCCCCACCTATCATCCAACCGATGATGGCAGGCTTGGCGACTCCGGGGATGACGGCCATGCAGACCTCGTTGCCCATGGTAGTTTTGGAGTGAAGGATGGAGAAGATCATGATACAGAAGATCAATGATGCAATACCTAGGAGAAAGGACAAGCGTATGCAGATGATTTTGGAAAAAGACCCGTATGCACTTGAAATTATGGCAGTCCATCTACCCAAGGGTTTCAAGCAACCTATGATAGAAGCTTGCAATGGGGTCACGGATCCGCTTGACCACCTTTAGACCTTCGTTGATTTAATGAGGCTCTATGTAGCACCGAATACAGTGATGTGCTAGTCCTTCCCCCTGACCCTCAGGAAAGAAGCTAGAGACCAGATGGGGACATTAGCCCCCAGCTATCTGAACGTTTAGTATACTCTCCAGGAGCTTTTTAGCCTACTTCCTCATTAGCAAGAGGAAAAGGAAGACAACCATTGGCTTGATGCAGGTCGTCTGGGAGAAGAACAAATCTTTACAATAATATTTGGCCAGATTCAACCGAACCATCCCCTACAAGGTTATGGAGAGGCCACGGTAATTCTAGAGGAGACTGTGGAACTTCCAGTCACGCTAGGCACATATCCGACCACTGTGGTGATTGTGGCGAGCTTCTTAGTTGTCAAAATCCCATATGGCCTACAATACAATCTACAGTCGGCCACTGCTGAACGCAGTCGGGGCCATTCCCTCAACCTCTCACCTAGTCATGAAATTCCCAACCAACAGGAAATCAACTGTGTGCGAGGAGATAACAAACATCCATGAGATATTATGTCGATAGTATATCAGCCAGAGGAGCACCATTGGTCAAGATGTTAGATGTTGAGCCTCCAAGAGGGCGGATCGAACCACTTGACATGATTCAAAAGATCTCCGTATTAGAATGATGGAAGTTCAGCATTGGGGCCAAGTTGGAATTTGACGAAAAGAAGAAGTTGAAGAAATGCCAGGTAGATAATCTAGACGTTTTCGGATGGAGCTCAGGCAACATTACTGGGATCAGCCTAGCAATCATACAACATCGCCTAGACGTCCTACCAGGAGTCAAACCAGTGAAGCAGAAAAAAGGAACCTCGCCCCCGAAAGGCAAATAGTTAAAGTGGAGGTGGAAAAATTATTACAAGCTGGTTTCATTTGGGAGGTGCGGTGCCCCGAATGGCTAGCCAACATCGTGCTAGTTAATGGGAAATAGCTCATGTGCATGGATTACACCGAGCTAAATAAGGCATGCCCAAAGGACTCATTCCCGCTTCCTCGAATCGACCACCTAGTCGATGTCACATCAGGACATGAAAGGCTCAGCTTCCTGGATGCGTTCTCATGATATCATCAAAACTTTATGGCCGAGTTCGACCAAAAAAAGATGTCATTTATCAGGGATTTTGGGACCTATTGTTTCATGGCCATGCCATTCAGCCTAAAAAATGCGGAGGCAACTTACCAGAGGATGGTGAATAAGGTCTTCCGGGAACTGATCGAGAATATCATAGAGGCCTACATCGACGACATGGTAGTAAAAAGTGTTAGGGCCAGGGACCACGTGGCTTGTCTACAGAATGTGTTTGATGTAGCTCGACAAAATAACTTAAAGTTCAATATGGAGAAATGTGTTTTTGGTATAACCGGTGGGAAGTTCCCAGGCTTCATGATCACCCGAGAGGTATTGAGGAAAAACTCAACAAAATATAGGCAATACTAGAAATGAAGAGCCCCATTAGCAAAAAGGAGGTCCAGCGGCTGACAGGACGGATAGATGCCCTTAACCGTTTCATAAGTCAAGCGGTGGATAAATGTTACCATTTTTTCAAAGCCATAGGGGGCTCTATAAATTTCGAGTGGATATAGAAGTGCAAAGAATTACTGGAATCCTTGAAGCAGTCACTACAACAACATCCAATTTTGACCAGCCCGTGCTTGGGAGACGTAGTTTGCCCCTAAGCAATCAGCGCAGTACTAATGAAAGAATTGCCAAAGGCACAAAAACTAGTCTACTACGTAAGCTTAGTCCTCAAGGGCGCAAAGACGAGATATAGCATCACCGAGCAACTGGTTCTTGCATTGATCATAATGATCCTACATCAACCAGAGACATTTGGGAGGGTATAGAAATGGGTGATCGAATTGAGTGAGTTTGACATCAAATTTAGGCCCTGGAGGGCCATCAAAGCACAAACTCTAGCGAATTTCATCGTCGAGCTCACCATGCCACTAGAAGGGCAAAAAATGGATTGGAAGACTTTTGTGGACGGTTTCTCGAGTGTAGAAGGATCAGGAGCAGGGATCATAATGATCGAACCGAACTCTAAAGAATTGGAATATTCACTACGCTTTAAGTTCCCTGCTACCAATGACGATGCTGAGTATGAGGCAGTGATGACAAGCTTAGATCAGCGGCTAGGCAAGGGGTGTCTTCAGTAGAGGTTTACAGTGACTCGCATTTAATAGTTAGACAGGTGTTGGGGGAGTTTGAAGTGAAAGATGGAAAGATGGCGGCATATTTGATGAAAGTAAGGGATTTACAAAGGAAATTCACAAGTTTTTAGATGACTAAGGTCCCACGAAAAAATAATAAGAGGACAGATACATTGATAAGGCTCGCATCAAAAAGCCTGAGAAATCTACCACGGGGCAACGAACGTGCAAGTCCTACGAAAACCCAACATTCAAGGCTGGGCCGAGGTGAAGAACATTGAGTATGAAGAAAACTGGATGGATCCTGTTAACACATAAAAAATTCAGCCCAAATCGAACGGCCCAAGGAGTGAAGCCCAATTGGAGGATCCCCAAATCAGATAGCCCAAAGAACGAAGCCCAATCAAACAAATCAAGATGAAGGCCCAAATAAGGAGGCCCAAGAACGCGGTAACGCCATCGCCCAAGTTTACAAGTCGCCCAGAATCTGAGCAAATGGAGTGCCATACAGTCGCCCAGAGCTATTACTCTATTCTCGCCCAAACCTTCAAGTCGCCCAAGGTCTTAACAAATATAAAGCGTTGTGGTTATCAAGACGTGCCGTTATCAAAGCAGTTATTAAAACAGCCCTATCACGTTCCACGATTCAAGGAATTCAATCGAAAGCGGTTGAACGACGAAGAGTAATGGCAGCAGTTAAACAAAGGTAGTTTTCATGACAAGTTGGCCATTATGAGGAAAGGGGGCAGTTATAGGACGATCAAGCAATTTTTAGACGGTTGATCACAAAGAGATTGTCTGTGAAATATAAAAGGGAGAAAAAAACATAGAGCAAAGGATCGAATCAAAAACTCTCGAACAGAGAACATGTAATTTTCATTTCCTAAGCTTAGATTTAAACACTTTTCTTTCAGTAACTCGTGTGCTTGCGCCCCTTAGAGGCACATTGTTTTTAATTTCCAATTGTAAAGTCATCGCCAATAAAAGAATACCCCTTTTTGGGACTTTGTCTCAAGAGGTTTGTCCCATACACAATCGTCTGATCCTTTTTAATTGTTAGCGACTAACCCACGCGAAACAATTTGGCACGCCCGGTGGGACCGTGGTGTTCGGTGTTGAAAGTACAAAAGGTGAAACAATATGCCTCAGAGATCCGATAAGGAAGCAGCAAGTCAGGGAGGAATCCAGTCTGTGATCGAGCGATATGAGGAGCAGCATGCCTCTCCACGAACAGATGGACAGAATCAGAACAGTAATAGTCGTTACGAACCAATGACGGAGTTGAGTCATCGAACCATGCGTGCATTACTTGGAGAACTCACACAAGACGTCGTTGAACAGGTAAATCTTCGAAGTATTCATAATATGGAAAGATTTACACAAAATGGGAATGTACACTATGACAACATGGCCAAACAACTAAACACGTTGAACGAAACAATGAATAAGTTAGTACGCCAAATATGTCAACCGGCTATACCTCTTACAAATCACTTTCAAACTAGGACAATTGTGGGAAATAATCCCTCGGTCCTAAATCCGAATCAAGGGGTAGAACCGGTTTCCGGTCCCTCTACTTCAAACCAAGGGGGTACTACAGTGCCAAATCAGAACAATGGTAGTAGTATGCCTAACTTGGGAGGTAATCCAAACATAAGAGATAATGTCCTGAACAATGGACAGAATATTCCACGTGTTAATGAGGGAATAGATGTTCAGGCTAATGGTAATGGCCCTAATCATGGTAATTTTGTTGCCAATCAAGGACCAAACATCAGGCCTCATGCAAATCAACCGGTTAACCAACCTGTAGGAATTCCATATGACCCCAACGTCATGTTGAGGAACCAGATTATGGAAATCGTACAGGATCAGATGGCTTTTGGGGTGCGTCCCGTCATTAGGTCGACGTACACAAAGCCATATCCTGATTGGATAGACCAAGCATATCCATGGCCTAGAGGGTATAAAGTGCCAGAGTTCTCACTGTTTACCGGTTTAGGAGAGGTGTCTACTCTAGAACACATAGGGCGATTCACATTGCAAAGTGGTGATGTAACCGATTACCATAAAATGAGGCTTTTCCCTAGTTCGTTAACAGGAGTAGCTTTCTTCTAGTTCATCAACTTGCCAGCGAACTCTGTTCAAACATGGCAAGAATTGGAACAATTGTTTCACGCTCAGTTTTATAAAACTGAGTCTGAAGTCACTTTGGCTGATTTGGCAAATCTACGTCAAATGCCAAACGAATGGGCAGAAAGTTTTCTCCAAAGGTTCAAAACAGCAAGAAGCAAGTGTTTTGTATCTCTGCCCGAAAAAGAATTTGTCAAAATCGCTCAGGGCTGCTTGAGCTTTGATTTAAAAAAGATTACATGACAAGAAATTTCCTGACCTTTTCCAGTTGAGTGCGAATGTGATTAGGTATGAGCGACTGATAAGAGAGGAAGAACAAATGAAAAATTCTAGTAAAGGGACTTATTACAAAGACCCAAATTTTGACGTTCATACTAACGACGACGAGTCATACGATCAGGCCGAAATGTGTTTGGCCGAATTGGTCAAAGGAGATACATATACTTGTCCTATAATGGCCAAGCCTAGACCATCGGGCAAAGATGAGCCCATAAAAGATGGAAACATAAAGCCTAGAACGTTCTCGTTCGACGTAACCAAAGCTGACCTTACATTTGATAAATTATATAGGGATAAGCAGATAAAATTGAGCGATAAGCACAAATTGTCAAACCCTGAACAAATTAAGGGTAAAAAATATTGTAAGTGGCATAATGCATTATCACATTTGACTAACAATTGCTTGGTTTTCCGCCATGTATTGCATGATGCCATTGAATTAGGACGAATTACGTTCGATGATAAGCAAAAGATGGCAATGGACGAAAATCCTTTCCCACAGCCACTTGGAGTAAACATGGTAACATCTTGATTCAAAAACAAGTTGCCAAAATTCAAGTTGGTCGTAGATGATGGAAAAGACGATCCTAGACCACATCCCAGCTTCTTTGAACGAATCAAGGGGAAAGAACCAAAAAAGGACGAAGACGTCCTGTGTGCAAGGTGTAAAAGAGAAGTGAATGGAAATACGGAGAAACCAGGGATATGGCAGCATCCTCATCGCCCTACCTTCTTCCCAAACACTCAGCCTGGTAGAGGGCGAGGTACATCATTCCATAGAGGACTGCCTTTTAAGAGGCAGTTCAGGCCAGCAGATAATGCAAGAACATTCAGGCCGCAACCTCGCCTGCCAAATGTATGGCATTCCTTCCAGTACAATGCAGGAAGGGTAATACCCTTCGATGAGATGACTAGGACCCAACAAAGGCATTTCCAACGAAACTACGGACGGATGATGAGGCAGCAACAGGGAATGCCACATCCTAAAGTGCCTAAACTACTCAAGGTAGCCAATCAAAATGTTCTCAAAAATAATGAAGAGACCGGTACAGATGAATCAATGAAGGAACTGCCAGAAACTTCTTCTGGGAAATCAAGGTTTGAGTGAGATAGAAGGGATGAAGAAGATCCAGATCAGCCCCTCATTATCCAATTCGGTACGTTGCCTCCTGTCGTGGCCAATAATTACTTACTGGCCAATGAATTCAAGAATAAAGAAAAAGAAGAAGAGAGGGAGGACAACGAAGGAGAAGCTTGCGTGCTGGTATGTGAAGAAGGCTAGACTTCTAGAGAGGCCTACAACGATGAAGAGGACGACGGGATGACAGACATTGAAGAAGAAATCGACCTAGAAGCAGAAAGAAGAAAGAGAGGAGTATCGCGCAATACTCTGTTAAAGCAACTACATCGAGAGGGAGTTCGCGAAGTAGACTTGTTAGGGGAACCATCTGGGCGTCCTTTCGACTTCTACGTACTGTACGGGACACCCAAAAGAAAGAAGAGAGTGCCTCGCTCTGAAAAGTATGGGTCACCCCCAAGAATAATGCCCCCTCCCACAGGTTGGGTAACTGATGAGAAAGCATTAGAAAGAAGTAGAAAGGAAGTTCAGGAGACAGAGGATCAGCGTGATATACTGCACGTCGACTTATCACAGGGGGATAATTCGACAGAAAACAAGCAGGAAGTAGAAATGGAGGCTGCCGAAAAGGTTATTTTTAAACGGACAGCAATGAAATTGACTAAACACTTGAGGCCATTATACGTTAAAGCTCTAGTTAACGGTGTCCCAGTGGCAAAAGTGCTTGTCGACAATGGAGCAGCTATAAACACCATTCCATCTAGGATGATGAGGAAGTTCGCAAAGACAGAGGGTGACATGATTCCTACAGAAGTCATCCTCACTAGCTTCAATGGAGGAGCAACTTCAGTTAAGAGAGTTATGCCATTGGACATAACTATAGGGACGACCACTAGGACCACTGTCTTCTTTGTAATAGATGGTCCTACTAGTTACAACGTGCTACTAGGAAGAGATTGGATACACGGAAGTCACTGTATACCCTCATCGCTCCATCAATGCCTGATCTTTTGGAATAACAAAGGTGAAGCAGAGGTGGTACAGGCCGATCATAGGCCTTTTGTCGCAGAAGCAAACTCGGTGGAAAAGTTCATGTACGAAGGAAACTATGGACCTGTCAGGGTAGTATAAGATGGGGAAGAAACTCAGGTTGTCGCGCAAAGCGAAGAACCATTCTCAGTGGACGCACTCATTGAAATGTTCAAACAGATGAGGCCAAATATAGTGGCCCTGGAAGAGCCAGTAATTGGCAAAAGAATAATTAAGGAGTCTTGAATGGATTTTAAGTTACAAAAGCAAACGGCCGACATTCAGGCCTTCAAAGCCAGACTGATGGCTTTCAATAAGGAATGCAATGACAAGGTAAAAGAAGAGACAGCCCTAAAAGCGATGAAGGATAAGTTGGCAGTATTCGAATTAGTAACAAGTTAATCGTTTTGCTAAAAGAGTACAAAGATTGTTTTGCTTGGGAATATGAACAAATGCCTGGTTTAGATAGAGACTTGGTGGAACATAGGTTACCAACTAAGCCTAACTTTAAACCTCATAGGCAGCCTCCTAGACGTTTTGCTCCCAATGTACTCCCTAAAATCAAGAAAGAGATAGAGCGATTATTGAAAGTAGGTTTCATTAGAACAGCCAGATATGTCGAATGGTTGTCCAATGTCGTGCCAGTACTAAAAAAGAATGGTAAACTAAGGGTGTGTAGACTTTAGGAATTTAAATATAGCCACACCCAAAGATGAGTATCCAATGTCCACGGTGGATTCTTTAGTAGATTCAACTGCCGGACATGTCATGTATTCTTTCATGGATGGGTATTCAGGATACAATCAAATTTATATAGCTGAAGAAGACATACACAAAACTATCTTTAGATGCCCTGGGTCTCTAGGATGTTTTGAATGGGTGGTTATGTCTTTCGGCCTAAAAAATGCAGGGGCAACTTATCAAAGGGCAATGAATTTAATCTTTCATGATATGATAGGCAAGTTTGTTGAAGTGTATGTGGATGACATAGTAGTTAAGTCCATTAAAGAAGAGGACCATTTCAAACAGTTAAGATGTTCGTTTGAGCGAATGAAGCAATATAAGCTAAAGTTGAATCCTTTGAAGTGTGCATTCGGTGTTAATGCAGGGAATTTTCTTGGTTTCTTAGTACACAAGAGAGGGATTGAACTTGATAAAAATAAAGCGAAAGCTATTTTAGAAGCCAAACCACCTAGCAACAAAAAGGAGTTGCAAAGGTTTCTAGGCCAAGTAAATTTTTTAAGACGCTTTATTTCCAACTGTGCAGGGCGAACTAAAGTTTTTTCGCCGCTATTAAAGCTGAAAAATCAGGACGAATTCGTCTGGAAAGAAGAACATCAAAAGGCTTTTGAAAGCCTGAAGACATATCTATCAAGTCCACCAGTGTTTGGTGTCACCAATCCAAGGACGGCCAATGAAAGTGTATGTATCGGCTGAAAAAGAATCAATAGCTGGAATGGTCACACAGGAAGACCAATTTGGTGAAAAAAGGGCAATTCACTACTTAAGTAGACAGTTAACGAAATGTGAATGCAATTACTCTGCTATCGAAAAATTATGTCTTGCATTGTATTTCACATGTACAAAATTAAGGGCTTATTTACGGTCCGTAACCGTTTATTTAATTTCTAAAGTAAATTTAGTTAAATATATGTTCTCGCGCCCTATTTTACATCAAAGTGTAGGCCTTTGGACATTAGCTTTATCAGAATTTGAAATACAATATATACCTCAAAGGCAGTCAAAATCAGGCTTTGGCTAACTTTCTAGCCGATCGTCCATGCCTTGATATGCCTGAAGAAATCGAACTAGAAATCAATTCGTTCGAGTTAAAAACTTGGGTGTTGTATTTCGATGGATCAAAAACTTCTAAAGGTGCAGGAGTAGGAGTAGCATTGATTAATCCTTTAGGGATTTGCTACAAGTTCGCATTCATTTCAGACAGAATGTGCACCAACATTCAGGCCGAATATGAAGCCTTAATTATAGGCCTAGAACTAATGACAGATATGGGAGTAAGAAATGTGATTGTTAGTGGCGATTCTCAATTGGTGATCCATCAATTGATCGGTGATTTTAAATGCTAAAGTGATTCCATTATAAGTCAATATGAGATCGCCCAAGAATTATTAGAAGAATTCGATCAAGTAGAACTCCAATGCGTCAATAGGATATATAACGACGTGGCAAATGAGTTAGCCCAAATGGCCTCAGGGTACTCAAAGGTTTTGAATTGGAAGTCTACTTGTGAGTATGAAATCATATTGCCCGTGACTCAAAGAAGGGCGAGAAAGATTGAACTTCACTGCATACAAGATGGAGATGCAATGGATTGGAGAACAGAGATTAAAGGGTTCCTTAAAGAACCTAATGGAGGGATTAGTAGGAAAAAAACTGTGTTTGCTGAACTATACACTAATAGATGAAGAGTTGTTTAAGAAACGCTTTGATGGTGTATTACTAAAGTGTGTAAGTTTGCAAGAAGCCAATACGATCATGGCTGAGGAGCACGAAGGGATATGTGGAGTTCATCAAGCTGGCCAAAGGATGAGATGGTTAATTATTAGGAGTGGATATTTTTGGCCAAAGATGGGAGAAGTATGCGTTCAGTATGCAAAGAGTTGTTTAGCATGCCAAAAGCATGGTCCAATACAAAGGGCGCCAGCACGAGAAATGGCACCTATTATTAAACATTGGCCGTTCAAGGGTTGGGCGATAGACCTGATAGGGAAGATTTATCCCCCATCGTCCAAGCAACATACTTTTGTTATAGTTGCAACCGACTATTTCACCAAATGGGTAGAAGCGGTACCTTTGAAAGAGATCACCCAGAAAAATGTTATAGAGTTTATCCGTGATCACATTATCTATCAGTTTGGAATTCCACAAACGTTAATGGTAGATCACAGAACATCTTTGAATGAGGATCAAGTGAACAAATTTTTGAGCGAGTTTGGGGTTAAATTAGTAAACTTCACACCATACTACGCTCAATCCAACGGACAAGCGGAATCTTCTAATAAGATTCTAAAAAATATCATCAGAAAGTTGATAGATGAAAATGCCAGAAATTGGCACGAATGTCTGAACAAGGCCTTATGGGCTTATAGGACATCACCTCGGTCAAGTACCAAGGTTACTCCTTTCCAACTTGTTTATGGACAGGAGGCCGTTTTGCCTATGGAAATCAACGTGCAATCGATCAGAGTGTGCTTGCAACATAAGTTGAATGATGATGAGTATGCCGAATCACTAGTTCAAAATTTATTGGGGTTAGACGAATTAAAGTTGGACAGTTCCTTCATCTGAGCAGCCAAATTAACCATCAAAGAGTCTTCAACCATGACTTCGGAAGAGATTTCTTTCAACTCGTCCTCAGCCTTGTTAATCTTCATACGCAAAGACTCTTTCTCAGCTACGGCTCGAAGATATTGAGTACGTTTGGCCTTTAGTTCAGCATTCCTGGCCAGCAAAGAAAAGACCTCGGAGTGGATAACCTTCAACGTCGCTTTAAAATCGGCAGAAAGATTGAGCGACGGAAGCGTCAGTGTTTGCTCCAACTTCGCACTCAAGTGCTCAAGTTTATCCTTGTGTCTGGCAGCACTAGCCCTTCCAATATCCATATCCATGAAGGATACGTACTCAAGTATCGACTCCTTGAGGAACTTCAAATCTTCCTCTGAAGAAGCAGCAGGACGATCAGATGGAGCAGGGCGAGACGTCTGGACTTACCCCCAGGAAGCGAACAAGTCTTGGATAGAACGCACAATTTTGTCAGCATCCTGCAAAGAAAATTGCCAATATTAAAGATCTTCACTACAACGAACAAGATAGAAATAGAAGTGAAGCAAAGACTACCTCATCAACAATCGTAGAAGATGGCATGTCCTCAGCCAAGCTTGCCACCAACGACTCCTCCATTCGTGAGGACTTCCCCTTGTCTGAGCGAGAAGATGTTGCCACAACGGGCGGACTCATAAGAGTATCTGCAAAACTCAAGAGCAACAAATCAGAAACCAACAGCACAAGCAAAGGTAAGACATCAAAAGACTGAATTACCTTCTGCTTCAGTGTTTGGGGGGTTGACGCCCTGGTAAGAAGGTGGCTCATCCATGGGTTGTGATGAGGATTCCAGAACTGAAGATGTCTCTTTAAGCGTAACCCCCTCATCAACCGGTTTGGATGAAGTAGCCTCAGCAGAGAATGATGGAGCAGGAGCTATCGATGCCAAAGCCTTTGAAGGAAAAGCTGAACTTTTTTGAGAAGTCCAAAAATCATCAGCACACAGAAAAGTTGCAAGTATGAAAAAGTATGCTTGTGAGTAAACCAATTTAATTACCTTCCTCCTGACGATAAGAGGGGCATCATCATCATCAACAACATCATCCTCCAGAATGGGAGATGCTGAGGCTGGCCGTTTGCGGCTTGGGGCACTCTTGGCCGTAGTAGGCTTGGCAGGGAGAGAAGAAAATGGACGAGCAGACTGTTTAGTGCGACGAGAAGGAGAAGGACTCCGAATGGACAAGGGAGTGACTAAAACAGGAGGAGGGAAAGAAATGCTCGGTTGGTCTAATGAATGAAAGGCACGATTGGCATCAGTCACAAATAATCTGCGCTTCACTGACGGCCAGAGCTGTTCAAAAAGAGGGTGAATGGCGTGGCTAGAATTGAAGGGGGCTAATGAAAAATGGCTGGTTAAAAGAAGATTACGAGCATTTATAGCCTCTGCCTCCGCCTTATTAATGGTATAAAAACGGTCAACTAAGTTCCTTGAATAGCAAGGAGGAACAGGCCAAGTTTGGCCGAAACCAAGCTGACGAGCAAAAAATTGGGGAGCATAAATTTCTACCCCCGCCTTGGCATTGGTCCCAGTTAGAATATCATGAAATAGCTCCCTCTCGGTTAAAAACTGGATCCAAATGAGCAGGGAAGTGCTCGCACTATCTATAGTGGATGGGGGATGTACATAATTTAGAGTCAAAAAAGGAGGAAAAGGAAAAAAGGAAGGGATTGAATCCAAAGAATAAAAGAATGAAAAAATGTCCCTTCAAGACATATTTACAGGAGTTAAGGGCTCCATGGCTAGCCCATAACAGCTAGCAGAGGAGCGAGAGATTGATGGAGCACCAAGCAATGGAAAATAGGATCTCAACCACAGTTGAGTAAACCAAAGAGGTCCACTGCCAGTGGGAGATGCACCATTCTTCAATTGAGCTTGAAGAGAGGCTATGCCTCTATAAAGGGCAGCCAAAAACAAAGAACATAAATTCAAAGGCCTGCCACGCGCCAATTCGTGCGCTATAGGTAAATAACTCAGGGAGGGCTTTATGTTTGGCACACACAAAACATATTTACAAAACCAAACTAGAAGGAAGGCCACTCGCTCAGTATGGGAAGGCTCAGCGCTCGAATGATTGTGAAGGGTTTGCAGGCTTGAATAAGAATCAGTGTAGTTTTTACCAAACTTTGGGGCGCCACCAGAAACCAAGATACCAGGAAAAATGGTATCGCCCAAAGGTGGTAGATTCACCAGGGCCCCAACATCCCTTGAGGTAATAGACATGGGGCCAAAAGAGAAAATAAATGTGTTATACTCAGGAGACCAAAAACTCAAAGCAATCAAAAAAGAGTGCTGAATCAAAAGTAGGGGGCGAATAGAGATTTCTAACAAATCAGAAATCCTAGCGCTATCAAAAAGTGCCTTAGTAGGACCATGACCCACAAGGTGAGCATGCCACCTACGGAAAGCTACATCAGATTTAGGCCAAGTGCGAATACCTCTTTCGCGAAGTGGCCCCAGCGGTAGAGAGTTTAGAAATGGAGGGCCTTGAGTGCAAGGAAATAGCTGACCCACCGCCGCCTGTTCAACTGCCTCTGCATTGTTGAAGAAAGGACCCAAGTAGAACTCATTACGTTCAACATCGACGGGCGCGAGAAAACTCGGAGTTATGTATGGACGACTCAGGAGTTTCTGAAAGTCATCGAAACTAAAGGAGTCGCCAGCTTGAGATTGTGAAGTAGCCATTTGAGATGGAACGAGGTTTTTTAGGGTTACGTAGCAGGGAAGCAAAGGATGAACAGTAAATCGTGAGAGAGACGCGAAAAATTTGAAGCGTTATTTAGTGGTGCAGTGAAATGGCGTGTTTGAGGGTTATAAGGGTTTGCAAAACGACGCACCTTTTCAAGTTATAGAAGGAAACAATGATTGAAATTCTTGGGAATTTCGAATGTTGCTGGAAACTCAAAGTGAATATAGCAAAATTTAATAATTATTATTAATTCTGCCATATTGGGGGGTAATTGTTGACACATAAAAAATTCAGCCCAAATCGAACGGCCCAAGGAGTGAAGCCCAATTGGAGGATCCCCAAATCAGATAGCCCAAAGAACGAAGCCCAATCAAAAAAATCAAGATGAAGGCCCAAATAAGGAGGCCCAAAAACGCAATAACGCCATCGCCCAAGTTTGCAAGTCGCCCAGAATCTGAGCGAATGGAGTGTCATACAGTCGCCCAGAGCTGTTACTCTATTCTCGCCCAAACCTTCAAGTCGCCCAAAGTCTTAACAAATATAAAGCGTTGTGTTATCAAGATATGTCGTTATCAAAGCAGTTATTAAAACAGCCCTATCACGTTCCACGATTCAAGGAATTCAATCGAAAGTGGTTGAACGACGAAGAGTAATGGAAGCAGTTAAACAAAGGTAGTTTTCATGACAAGTTGGCCATTATGAGGAAAGGGGGGCAGTTATAGGACGATCAAGCAGTTTTTAGACGGTTGGTCACAAAGAGATCGTCTGTGAAGTATAAAAGGGAGAAAAAACATAGAGCAAAGGACCGAATCAAAAACTCTCAAACAGAGAACATGTAATTTTCATTTCCTTAACTTAGACTTAAACACTTTTCTTTCAGTAACTCGTGTGCTTGCGCCCCTTGAAGGCACATTGTTTTTAATTTCCAATTGTAAAGTCATCGCCAATAAAAGAACACCCCTTTTTGGGACTTTGTCTCAAGAGGTTTGTCCCTTACACAATCGTCTGATCCTTTTTAATTGTTAGCGACTAACCCGCGGGAAATAGATCCACTTCGAAGCAAAGAGGTTGAGGGTTCGAGCAACCTCGTTTACCATCATCGATGGACAGCTTTACAAGCGGGGCTTTACATTGCCATATCTGAACTAGGACTGTCAATGGATTGGATTTTGATTCGAATCCGATGAAATTAACGGGAGATGGATTTAAGGTTTCAATTCGATAATCTATTAACTAAATGGAACAAATATGGATATATGTCGACCCGATCTGATTTATTATAATAATATTATATATTTTATATATTATATCATAATTTATTAAACATAATTTTTTTCCATTTTGAAACTTATATTATGCTTTACGCATAATTTTCAAATAATAAATAATATTAGATAATAGTATAATATTTTTACTTGAAATATTCAAAGATGTTTAATTTTTTATTAATTGAAATAAGATAAAAATAATTATAGTAATTTGTTTTATAACATCAAAAATTAATAATTAATATGTCCAAAAATAATTTACTTTGTTAAAATTGATGTTGTTTTTTATTTTAATTTTGTTAAGGCTATGATTTTTAGTGAAAATAATAAAATAAACTAGTAAACACTTAGAATTGACAATTGAGTAGTATCTCACATTGAAAGACCACTAAAACATTAGAAGAAAAGTACCCTTTAAAAATGTAGTATCCCACATAGGAAGATTATTAAAACATTCCAAGAGAAATCTTCTTTAAAAGGAACTAAAGGAGCATCACTTGGATAAAAAATTGATTTGGACCTTCTAGTATATTAGGTGAGCCCATCAAGATAGTTAAGATATCTTTTTTTGGAAAAAATTGGTGGAAAAAAATTCGGATCGGACATCCGATAACATAGCAAATCGGATATGGATTTAATAATTAAATATTCGTTGGATTATCGAATCGGATCGAATTTGGGCAGATCCACTCCATATCCGATCCATTAATAGCCCTAATATGAAATGCTTACTTCACGAAAGCATGCGGTCGACATAGCCCATGCGGCTAGGCCGAAGCCTTGAAAGTCAAAAAATTGTCTAAGACCCTTAACCGCTAGACACTTCTCTCGACCGTCAACATAGCCCATGCGGTTAGGTGGGTTAGGTGGAGAGCCTTAAAAGCCAAAAAATTTGCTAAGGCCCTTATCCGCTAAACCTCTCTCTCGACGATCGATATAGCCCATCAGCTAGAGGAGAGCCTTGGAAGCCAAAAAATTGGTTAAGGCCCTTAATCGCTAGACCCCTCTTCCAACGATCGACATAGCCCACGCGGCTATGCGAAGAGCCTTAAAAGTCAAAAAATTGGCTAAGGCCCTTAACCGCTAAACCCCTCTCCCGACAGTCGACGTAGCTCAAGCAGCTAAACGGAGACCTTTAGAAGCCAAAAAATTAGCTAAGGCCCTTAACCACAAGACCCCTCTCTCGGCATTCGAAATAGCCCACGCGGCTTGGCGGAGAGCCTTAGAAGCAAAAAAATTGGCTAAAGTCCTTAATCGCTGGACCTCTCTCCCGACAATTGACATAGCCCACTCGACTAAGCAGAGAGTCATAGAAGCTAAAAAATTAGCTAAGACCCTTAACCACTAGACCCCTCTCCCGACGATCGACATAGCCCACGCGGCTAGGTGGAGAGCCTTAGAAGCCAAAAAATTGGCTAAAGCCCTTAACCACTAGACCCCTCCTCCGACAGTCTACATAGCCCATGTGGTTAAGCAAAGAGCCTCAGAAGCCAAAAAATTGGTTAAGGCTCTTAACCGCTAGACCCCTCTCCGAACGATCGACATAGCCCACGCGGCTAGGCGAAGAGCCTTAGAGGTCAAAAAATTGGATAAGACTCTTAATCGTCAGACATCACGCTTGATGATCGACACAACGCAAGCAGGAAGACAGAAAGCTTTCGACGACAAAAAAAATAATAAAATAAAATAAAATAAAATTTTTCGAGAAAATGAAGATGCTACCCCTTGCCCAAAAACATCGACAAAGCGTAGGGGTCTAGTGATATTGGATGGCATAGACACCGCCTGCGATAACGAGCAAGATAAGACATTACACGCTGACTTAAGTCTGTCGACTCCTCATGCGCGTTTTACCTTTACGCGATATCGTCGACCCCCCCCATGAACGTTCTACCTCTACGCGAGACCATCGACCTCTCATGGGTGCTCTGTCTCTATGCGTGGCCATCGACCCCCCGAAGGTGCTCTACCTGTACGCAAAGCTATCGACCCCCTATGGGGGTTTTACCTTTACGTAAGGCCATCGACCCTCGTGGGAGCTCCACCTCTATGTGAGGCCATCGACCCCTGGGGATGCTCTGTCTCTACGTGAGACCATAGATCTCCCGTGGGAGCTCCACCTCTACACGAGCCCATCGACCCCCGATGGGCACTTTACCTCTACGCGAGGCCATCGACCCATGGACACTCTATCTCTAAGCCAGGTCATCGATCCCCCATGGGCGCTCTACCTCTACACTAGATCGTCGACCTACCAGAGACGCTCTACCTCTACGCGAGATTGTCGACTCACCCGGGTACTCTACTTCTACGAAAGACCGTTGACTCCCCGGTGGCCCTCTACATCTACGAGAGATCGTCGACCTCCTCGGGGGTGCTCTACCTCTACGAGAGACAGTCGACTTCCCCGAGTGCTCTACCTCTACGAGAAATCGTCGACTCTCCGGGTACTCTACCTCAATGCGAGACCATCGACCGGCATAAAATTATCTATGGGCCATCTCAGCACTTTGTCATAAAATTTCTGATGAATTGACAAGGTTACACGGCGGTTACCACGGACACAACCTCTGAACGGAAAGTTGAGACCCCCAATCAGAACATGGGGGTAATGGGAAGGCCGATGTAGAGACACGTGGCACCACAACCATCCGGCTCTCACTCGACTTCCAACGTCTATAAATACCCTCGAGGGAGACACAGGTATGGATGACTGCATTTTTTTCAGCCATCTGAGTTCTATCCTTATCTCTCCTAAAACGTATATTGATTCTCACGCCGAAGGTAAAATGGGTGAGAAAGCTCCGCCCTCACCTTTTAGGTTACACAAGCCTGTCGGAGGTGCAAGAACACTAAAATGTTTTGACAATTCATTTTTAAGCTATGGTTTTATTTGAAGGCAAATGAAAACATTTCCACTTTTCTTGCCAAATAAATACATATTTTAATAAATTTCCTGTTATTTCAATCGCTAAATTATCTAGACCTTTTTTTATGTTTATGAAAAATTCAGAGACACTTCAATTTCAAAAATTACACAATTTTCATATTTTTGAACATATTTGATAGAAAAAAATTACAAATCCACATATAAATTAATTTCATTAGGAGATTATGTTCTTGAAAATTAGTATGGAGAAAAATAAATTTTAACGAAACAAGGGTTTCAAGTCTAAAAAAAATTTTAAAAAATCATAATTCCACGTATAAATTAATTTCATTACGAGATTATGTTCTTGAAAATTAGTATGGAGAAAAATAAATTAAAAAAAATTATACAAAACAAGGGCTCCAAGTTTTAAATAATGCATTACTCCCATAAAATTTTGACGATTTGAGAAACACCCCACATTTCAAAAAATTACACAAACCTTCCTCAATTCAAGACAATTTTGAAAATTACACAAACCTCCATTGTTCAAATTTCTAAAAACCACATACATTTATTAACCACTTTTTCTTTACATGTTAATATAAATAGTAGTGATAATGCTTAGAATACCATTATAAATTTTCTTCCATCTTTTGATTCATTTAAAAATAATGCAAATACCTGAAACATTATTTAAAATTTTTAACTAAATCAACAAGAATTTCGATCTCCAGAGTCGAGCTTGGCCAAGGCAAGTGAGACCACTGTCTTGGGCCTCATATTTTAGGGAGCCTCTAGCCCAAAACCGCTCCCCTCTTATAAATAAAAATAAATAAAGAAATAAAGAAAAAGAAAAGAAAATTTTGGGAACATAAAAGAGGCAAACGAACCGCCTTTCTCTAATTCCATTCCAATCATCTTCTCCACAGACCACACTCCAATCCGGAATTAATCCCTAAAAAATACTACTCTACTAGTCTACCACTGCAAAAGTTCCGAGAAAATCCAGAGATTAGGTCGCTTCGACACTTTCGCACACAAAGAGTTCGTAAACAACAAACCTTTGAAGCTGATGTTTATGATCCTAAGACAAAAAGTGAGGCGGAGTGTTTGGCAACATATGAAATTGGCAATTTTGAATTCTTACTTAGGATGATTATTTGGTATGAAGTGTTAACTAATGTTAGCAGAGTAAGCAAACAATTGCAAGGAAAAGTCATGCATATTGATGTTGCTATAGACCATTTAAAATGCCTCATTTCATTTTTCAAAAGTTATAGAGAATCTGATTTTGAATCAGCCATGGTTGATGTTAAAGAGATTGCAAGTGAATTAGAAATTGAACCAATATTTCGTGAAAATGGATTATATATAGAAAAAAGCAATTTGATGAGACTTCTTCTAAAGAGATAATACAAACGGCTGAAGAATCTTTTAAGATCAATTATTTTATATATATAGTGGATCAAGCTCTACCATCAGTTCAGAATAGATTTGAAGACTTTCATAAATATGATGGTATTTTTGGATTTTTATTTGATTTGAAAAAACTTAAATCTATTGATGATGACATTTTGAGGTGTTCTTGCATTAAACTTGAAAATTACATGAAGCATAATACAATTTTCTGATATTGATGGAATAGAATTATTTTCTAAATTGAAAGTTTTAAGGGAAGCGATATCTGCAAACATTTTTGGAGCAAATGATGTATTGGATTATATTAAGGGAATGAACTGTTATTTTGCAAATGTCTAGATTGCTTATAAAGTATTATTGATTATTCCTGTCACAGTTGCCTATGCTGAAACTGAAAGAAGTTTTTCAAAGTTGAAATTAATTAAGTCTTATCTTCGATCATCCATGTTACAAGAGCGATTGAATGTGTTGACTATGATTTCTATTGGAAAAAATATGTTGGAAAAACTTGATGTTAGTAGTTTGATTACTAATTTTACATCTAAGGTTAAATCTTTTGCTAGCCTAATCTTTCGGGTTGTAAAAGAAGTTTTATTTTGTTATTATATCTTTTGAATTGTATAAATTTTTCTTTCTAATATAAAAGTGTTAATTATTTAAATATTGACATATTGTTTGACTTGTTAAATAAATTTTATGTTGATAGCCCCCATAATAATTAAACGCCTAAGGCCTCTAAATTCTCGGGGTCGGCCCTGTCGATCTCATTCTCGAAATTCACTTCTTTCTTCATTATCTCCACTCATTCATCTTTCAACTCTTTTGAGCTCAAATATCGATATGCCCAAAACATGCACACCTTCTGGAGCTTGTGGGGTTCGTCGTCGCCCGTCGAAATTTAAAACATTACAAATGTATCAATCGTTGCTCATTGAGATTCAAGATATTGCATTTAAAAATACACCAAATACATATTAGGACTATGTATACGGTGTTTATCATATTGATCCGTTGTATCAAGGCCACCATGGAACCCCTCGACACCACCCTTGTACTATGTCGGATCACCAAACACCCAGTCATCGACTGCCCTTAATGACCATCCGGAGGCTCAAGCGATATATCTATATGGACATGAAGTATAATAAAGTACACCTTTAGGGCGATTATATTATGTTTAATATTATCATCTTACTCAGGATATCATATCCGAGTATTTACAAGCATTTCCCTCCTACTTTTCATTTCTTCTATGAGTTATACATGAACTCTTCTCTTGTGTTCATACATATGCATGCACTTGCTTATGACTACTGAACATACACACACACACACACCCCATGAATGAGTCATAATCATATACGACTATATTTTCTGAGTATGCAATATATAACAATATCATATCATATTTTAAATATTCCAATCATGTGTAGATATTTAAAGCAACATTATATGCCACATAATACATGGAATAGCACCATAGCACATGTTAAATTATCACATAAGAACATATTATAATTTAAATAGCACAATTTTGTGTTGTAGTTGAACTGTTATTTACCTCTTGCATTGATTATTCTAGCATGCACGACTTCATTCATTCCAATTTCATAAAAAAACTCAATCCAAGCAACAAAAGATCATAATATGTAACATAATTAAGATCAAATACCATTTAAATGGAGTCCATTTTGGCTAAAGATACCAAATGTGAACTTAGGCACATGGGGTCAAAACCTAGAAACCAACATACGTTCACATGGAAAATTTGGAGTAACTTTATTGTAGATTTGCACATGGATATAATATGAAAATTTAAAACCTTATCGAATAAAAAATTAAACTCTTTTACGAATCTTAAGTCCGATGTCAATACAATAAGTTATAAACATTATCATTCGCGTTGTTGCCCGTGCAAGGTGGCGAAATAAACATAGGGTTAACCCCTTTATAAATAGCACCCACTTAAGTTAAATTGGAGGTTGACCCTTTCGATCCCCCTATAATAAAGTAGGAAGTCAATCTCTTTCATATGGGTTTGACCCCTGTAATAAATTTTCGGGTCAACCCATTTTTTAAAGGGAGTTGACCATTAATGATAAAATTATTAACAGAAAAAAAATAAGGAATATGATTGGAAGAGAAAATGTGAAACACCCTCTACCCATTTCGAAATACTATCTAATTTCAGATGCGCATAACTTTTGATCCACAACTTCGAATAGCACTCTATTTTTGTGTTGGACTCTAAATTTAACTATCTTTCTAATGATATATTATGTTCAATTGATGCAACCTCCTCTTGTTGGCATTTACCGTTGTTTCTTAATTTATCCATTCTAATAACGTCGCACATCCAATTAACTTCTTGTCTTTATTCCATTTATATTTTAACAATATTATATCCAGGTATGGTTATTCTCATAACTACTTTGTAGAACTTGCCACCTAATTTTGTAGGTATCTTCTAAATAATAAGTAATTAGAATCCCTATAACATTTCCCCGTTTCATCCAACATCCTCTAATCATAAGCATTATATTCTTGTCAAATCACCCTTCCTTAGTAATAATTAATCAATCCACTCAACTGGGACAATATGGTCCTTCATTTTGTTATTCCTTGAACGATAAAAAGGATATGTTATTAGTTATGCCTTCATCTTATTTAACTCCTATTTCATTTCACTAATAAAGCGAAACAAAATTTAATTTAAAATTAATACTTAATTTTAATCATACATTTTATGAGATCGATAACTTTTTAACCACACATTTCATCAATTTTTATAAAACCTTACAAAAAATCTTATTTTTATCTAAACTAAATAGGGGTTTAATCTAAAACTTTCAAATTCTAAAGTGCTTAAATTTATACTGCAAACTCAATATTTGTCCGGCAAACTCGATAACTACACCAAGATTAGAAAAGCAAAAAGAAATAGGGAGCCCGGCCCGTGCGATCTTATGCCGCTTCCACCACCTCTCTACACTAGCTTCGGACGTGGACCCTAAATCTCGAGTTCCTTTCTTTCCAAATGAGATAGACACCTACAGCCAAGATGAGTTTCCTTACTAAACAATGCTCAACATTTGTCCAACAATTAATTAATAAATAATTCACAAAGAAGATATATATATATATATATATAGACGCGCACATGAGTACTTCAATATAGAAAAACACCTCTACCGATAAAAAAAAAATGGAAAAACATTTCAGAATTGAATGAAAGAAGAAAGAGTTCTGGGATCTAGTTGTGAATTGAAAATTTTTTAAGGATATTTTCATCCACATTTTTGGTAAAAAAAAAAAAGGGATGTCAAAAAACATTCCCAGCAATTTCCTCTTCATTTAATCCTGGAGGAGGGGGAGTGACTGAAAATGACACGAAATAGCCGGTGAAAGGTGGATTGTTGATATACATGAGTTCCAAATTCATCTGTTGTATTTATTATAGAAAATGGGTAAATATGTCCTTTCATTAATTCATCATGGAGGCTCTGAATATAAACAAAAACAAACTATTTACATAATTCATTTATTTATTTGATAGGTTCACATACTCGATCAAATAGATTGCAAATAATTTCAAATTTCAGAGATATTTTGATAAATGTGCACCCACAAATTTGCCGCAAGATGATTAGTATTCGATGTGAACAAGTGTGACGTGCGAAACCATATATGAGATTACTCAAATAAGGTGCAAAGCTCAATAAGTGAACTGTAAATCTAACCTTCGATCTCATTCCTAGTTTGAGAAAAAATAATAATAATAATGACGAAAATTATCTAAATCTTTATTAAAGCGTTACATGACTTGCATAAAACATGTCTTGCTTCAAATTTTATGGCACTTGTTTTAAGTTCAAAACAAAATCTAGCCCATTTTTCAACCCCATTCTTTTAAAACTTATTTTTCCTCAAACTTATTTTCAACAAAACATTCTCTCAATAAAATGATTTGGACAATGCTACATATACATAATTTTTTTTTATGTAATTCTTTATATTCTACTCACAATAAGAGGTGGGGACCACATTTAGAAATTTTTATATGGATGAAGTTGTTTGTACAATACCCTCACAGGTTTTTTTATTGGCACACCCCCCCTCCCATGTGAAGGTGATATGAACCGAGCTGTGTGCCATGCTGTGCACACAGCTCGGTCTTTTTTATATTCACGCAGGGCCCGCGTGTGTTGTGAGAGGGGAACAATTTTAGAGATATTCTATTCGGTACAAATAGAATTATTCAGATAATTTTACATCTAAATTTAAAATATTTATCTACTTTTTAACCACATATATTCTTTAAAAAAAAAAATCACTATTGTGAAAATTTATTCTCCCCATAAAGAGCTCAAACAAACTCCGAACTTTATGTAATTAAACGCGTAAAAAGTACCAACTAACCTCGATGACTTGTCATGTTTTAATTGATAATTGTGACATAGAGGCCCGTGCTCTCATTACATATTTTACTTTCAAAAGTTTTGAAATTAAAGAGGGCACCATAAAAAGTAAGTACTCAAATCTAAGTCCAATAAAACTTAGCCAACAAAACATTTTCACCAAACTTAAAACTTACTGATTAACCTATCAAAAAGAAAGGACAGACAACTCATACAAACCAATATCTTTACCTGTTTAAGATAAGATAATTGTTGTAAAAAAGGGTAAGAATGAAGAATTATTGTCATTATTTTTTCAACGAAAAACAGAGAGAAAGAATAACTCAATTGATTCTTTAGTTCAAAATGTGGATTTTGATATGCATTCCAAGGGCACTCAAAAGAAGATTTATGATACGATGAGTTTGAAACGAACACACACTTTTCCATCGGTCGTTGATGTAAATATCACGCAGGTTTATAAAAATATGCTAATGCAAATTGAAAATTCATTTGAGTCGTTTAGTTAGATTTTTAGATCTTTAGAATAAGAATCGGGATGGCTTGTTTTTATTTTGTGTCTCGAGTTGTCATATTTAGAATTACATTCTTATTCCATACGTTAAGAATGAGATACTACTAAAATTCAAAATGGATCATTCTAATCTCACTAACTTCATTATTTTGTGTAAAATTCAAAATTTTTCAACGAGTAAGAAATTCTTTATCTTCATCTATTTGTTTTAAGACAAACAAATACGATTTTTCCTTTCTTGTGTTAGCTACACAGAAAATTCAAGTTCGAACTTCAACCAATAAATTGAACTTAGTTGGCCAAAAAGAAATAAATTCATTTTTAGTTGGCCAATTTCAATAAAGATCCCTTGGATATATTGATAGATTTATTCATTTGGACCTTAGTCAATATAGAAAAATTGGGACTTCTTTTGCATAATAAAACCATCTCAAATCCAATCGAGCAATCTTGATTCCATAAAGTCGGACAAAATTTTGATGACCATGTGAACTCTACAACTTTTTTTTATCACGAATCTGAGTAGAACCGGAAATAAAAGTAGGGATATATCATATATCTGCATTCTGATTCCAATTCCAAAATAATTAATATTCTGATTCCAAGCAAACATGCCCATATAAGTACATTTAATCTGCTTAATTTTGCTTCCCCCGTCTAATTATCCAAAGCAAACAAGAACAAATTTAGGATTGTTATATGCCCTCGGGAGTCACGCCATTGCCCAGCAATGAAACGTGGTCTTCTTGAAGTCTTGT
>NC_036254.1:22923993-22927841 GCF_002742605.1 Olea europaea var. sylvestris | reverse complement strand
AATTCTGGCAAAGTTAGTTCATTGATTTGAGGCATATCAATCTTATTCTGCCCATCCTTTTCTGTACCAAGTTTGTGTTTAAAATTGTTATCACAATTTGAAGTAAGCGCATCAGCATCCGTTCTCGGGAGCTCACTTATTAAGACCTTTAACATCTAGATGTGAGCTTTAACAAAACTTTTTGAACAGATTAGGCGCTATATGGAAGTAAATTTTTCCATTCAGGGCATTCTCTCCTAAATTTCTCCGAAAGATTTGCTTCATTAGATCGTGAGCCAATAAGTTCATCTGAGAGCAAATCAAATGATAAAGGTTCTTGCAGACCCAACAATTCATGGAAACACCACGAGAAGTTAGGAGGCAACTTTGTGCTAAGAGGCTTTCCAAGAAGGATACCTTTATCCATGCCATGGTATTCAATTGTCAAACTTTTAACACTTTCACATCCTCCCATCAAAAGTTGGGATGCTTCTTCATCCATATTAGATTGGTATCTACCTAATGTTTTGATCTAATAAGTGAGACTGGAGACTGCAATAGTAGCCATGAAAGAGAATGCCTGTCTTGATTACCAAGCTTGGCATTAGTTCAATGGGTGTTGCTTCCGTGTACAAAAGGTTGAAGAGATATACCAAATCACATAGAAAACTATCGAAATACTAAGAAAACTGGATGGGAAGAGCACCCAACCAAGAAAATGAGAGAAAAATCTAAGGAACTTACACTGATACCATGTCAAATATACTCAATGATACTCAATAGGACTTGATACCTCTCAATGTGAGAGATTCTCTCCTTATATAGAACCAAAATCACAATTAAATATAGTAGCTATCAATTACAATATTCATTAATGCTTCTCAATATGAAAGGTTTTCTCATTATATTTATATAGGACCAAAATCACAACTAAATATGGTACCTATTAATTACAATAATCATTAAAGACAAGTAGCTTTCCTTATATTCTATTGACAGTGCAGTCTAGCATGCACCTTGCACACAGATTGCACTTATATATGTAAATTATGTTAAAAAATTATTATTATTTGGAGCTCTTTTTTTTGGTCAACATAACTTGATATAAAAATTAGAAAATAGAAAAAGTATGTTTGACGTAGATGTATTCTAATAAGGTTTCAACGTATGTCAAATACGCCATATATATCCCCTTTTTCTTTTGCTTTTCTACCATTTGACACATGGTTAACACGTACCGAACATGCCATAGTAAGATCATGTAGATGCTGGAGTGGTGAAAAAAAATTACTACAAAACAAAAAATGACCTTGAATCTCCATTTACGATGTTAGCTATGATGAGAATGACAGTTTATTTTTTTCAACTCTTTCCTTCAGGCGTTATTCTTCTTTTACGGGCATTGCCTTCTATCTTATCGACTGAATTGAATCTTTTTCCTCAAAAGAAAATCTTAGTTTTTCTTTTGAGATCTTATAAATTGTACCGCGAGGATGAGCCGGGCATGTGGAAGTGATCCAGGGGATTGGGAGAGGTGATGCACTACCAGGGTAGAGGAGTTACAAGGATATTGCAGAGGTTGAGAAAAAAGTGAAAGTGATGAAAGAAAAGGATTTGGCGAAGGCACCTGCAAGTCCATGCTCTTAAAATGCAGAGGATTGCATACTATGTTGGGTTTTTGATACCTAATAAATCCCGGGCTATGATGTTAACGTGGGTTAATATTATTTCATAAGCATAGGCCGATGAATGAAATAANCAACACTTGCCAATTAATTAATTGTCAAATCTCATTCTTCTAGTTCTCCTTTTGTGTGTTACCCGTGGTTCCCAATCACGATGTCGATCAACGTGAATTATTATTATCTTGATATAATCAATGTTGATAAATTAAAATACCTATTTTAATTTATCACCAACTCATATCCATCGTTCAAGATTGACATCTAGCAATGTATTAAGACAATACATGTGATAGAAAATGTCATATGGTATAACAAAACCAAATTTATTCGTTTAGCGTGATATTATAATCTTTTCGTCAAATGATCTAATCAATTATGATATATTAGCATGTGTCAATCTCAATTATCGATCATATCTTTCATCCAACTATGAAGTCAATATAAGTTGAAAACTCCATTTTGACTTATGAATACACCTTAACTAAGAGTTTCATTGTCAACTTAACTGGATGAAATGCAGATCATAAATTCTTATTATTTAAGAGTGATGAATCCTCTATTAATAATTCACAATCTTTATATGATTCTTGACATATCCGAACGATATCTTATTAGCGGCCCTTGGCAGAGCGACATCCAACATCACCAAAATATGACTATCATTATATAAAGCACTATGATAAACTCAAATCAAAGGACCAATTCCACTACCGAACGTTAGAGATGAACCACTAACACTCAAATAGTTATCCATGTGGTATCTCCCCAACGAATCTCCAATGTTTTATTCTATAATAAAACATCCATATGTTCATTTAAGTATCCCTACAGTTTAGTATGTGAGATCAACTACTTACTTCAGAATTAAGAAATGCATCACATAATGATTTATCCACAATAACGATATTTGTATCTTGTTATTGCTTACAACCATGGATGATTTAATATTCAGTCATAAGTAATTTGTATCTCACAACTGTTTGTGATTAACAAATTACTAGGATTTGAATCTACGAACTTTATTATTTAATTTAATTTATATTAATTAAATAATATTCTGTCATAAAATTGCATCAATTATATATTTAAGTGTTTATGTCTAAACTTCCATCACATGCAGATACTTGTGCATTCAAGAATATACTACTCAGATGGAAAGTTCAAGCCAAGAACTAAAGCAAGCAATCAACTCCTTGGAAAGTGTCATACAATGCATGAAATCTGCACACTAACAACTGCAAATTTAGACTTATAGAACTGAGACATAATAGAAATTTGCACGGGGACATTCAGTTGTGCTTAATTACAGTTCTTGCCCCTACAAATTCAATTAAAAAAATCGGATCTTGATACTTTTAATTCTTCAATCTAATAGAGAGGGTACATAGAAATTCAAAGTTTCACATCAAGTATATCAAGAATATTGTATATTTGTGTTGTATAAATGAGGGAACCACATATAAATTGATCAACTAAAGTTTAACTTTATAAATGCTCATCAATTTTTCCTCTAACACATTAATGCTTCAATTTTTATGCAGTAATACTTCATTGAGGGCGCTAATGTAAATGACAAAATGGTGGTGTCTTTAAAATATATTTTTATAACATTACCGAGAAACGAGCAAATAAAAGGTCAAGGAAAAGGAAGGGAAGAAATCCTAAAGTGAATATTTTTTTAATATATAGCCTCACCTCGAGAAAGTCCATGAAGTGATCTTGTTGTAGCCGAATCATGGTATGAAAATTAGGAATTGGTGCTAAGAAAATATCACAAGTTGTTGTATTAGCTTGTCTTGTTGTTGAATAGAGAGCTTTTGGGATGGTAAGTTGCTCATGCACATCACGTGCGTGTCAAATATAGTCAACGATACTCAATAAGACTCGATACCACTCAATATGAGAGGCTCTCTCATTATATAGAACCAAAACTAAAACCTAACGTCATTCCCAAACCCATAGCCCTAAACCCATCCTCTTTCCCAAATCGAAACCCTAGCAACTCCTCCAGCTACTTCGTTGATCACCCCACATGTTGCGGGCGGAATCTCAGCCTCCACCACCACAAACTACTGCTAATTGAAGAAAACACCATCAAACTCACCATCACATTATAATTAACAGACCACAGACTCCCAACCATTTTATTCTTCGTAACCATTACAAGTACCTTTCCATCTGCTT
>NC_036254.1:22914988-22916235 GCF_002742605.1 Olea europaea var. sylvestris | reverse complement strand
TCGCCTAGGAGATTTGGGCATCACTTACCAAACATTCCCAGCAATCTCCACCTTGATGCGAAATCATCCTGCAAGTCAGATAAGATAACTAATAGCTTAAGGGAAGAGACTTACAAGTTTGAACCGATGTTTAGAAGATCAAGGCAACTTCTAAACTTTATCAATGTGAGCACCTTAGTTCCCATATCTGGAGGATTATATTCTAAAAGGACTTTCTCAAGTTTTACCAGTTCTTGAGAAACCATATCTCTAATGAAATGCAACCTAACGTCTATATATTTAGTACGTTCATGAAAGACAGGATTTTTGCATAGGTGAATAGCAGATTGTCTATCAAAATATATTGTCACATTGTCCTTAAAAACACCAAGTTCATTTAATACGCCTTTAAACCACAAAGATTCTTTAAAAGCTTCAGTAGCAGCAATGTATTCTGATTCAGTAGTGGATAATGCAACAACATGTTGAAGTTGTGATTTCTAGCTAACACATGAATTACACAAAGTAAACATGTAGGAAGATGTAGATTTCCTATTAGCTCTATCACCGGCGTAGTTAGCATCAGTAAAACCTTTCAATTTTATTCATTCAGTACTAAACTTATATATTAAGTCAACATTGCATGTTCCTGTCAAATATCTAAACGACCATTTCAAAGCCTCCCAATGTTTGGGACCTTGGTTAGACATATACCTGTTAAGTGTACTAACAGCAAAGGCTAAGTTAGGTCTAGTGCACACCATTAGAAACATCACAGAACCAATGGCATTTGTATATGGAATTCGTTTCATATATTCTTCTTCTTTTTCATTAGCAGGTGATTGTTCTTTAGATAATACAAAGTGATTAGCTAAAGGTAATGTAACAAGTTTACATTTATTCATGCCAAATTTTTTCAAAATTTTCATGATATATGGAGTCTGATGTAAAAATAAAATTGATTTATGCCTATCTCTTTGAATTTTCATGCCTAAGATTCTTTTAGCATTACCTAGGTCTTTCATATCAAATTAATTACTTAAAGTAGTTTTTACATCATTTAACAACTTCAAGTTGGGACCAATCAAAAGTATATTGTCCACGTATAGCAATAAAAGTGCAAAGTCATTATTGTTTGCATTACCTTGATAGTACAAGCAATGATCAAATTCACTCCTTTTAAAACCAATTGTTTTAACAAATTAATCAAAACGTTTGTACCATTGTCCAGGAGATTGTTTTAAACCATATAAAGAGCGTTTAAGAAA
>NC_036254.1:22874544-22914840 GCF_002742605.1 Olea europaea var. sylvestris | reverse complement strand
TTCTTTCATCGCTTTCACCCAATCCTCAGATTGTTCACTCCTTAAGGCTTCTTTATACGTGTTTGGTTCCCTATCAACTAATTCTTCATAAATAGAATAAGCAAGTTCAAAATAAGACTCTAACATTTGAAGCACCCTATATGTTCTTCTAACTCTATCTCTAGCCAACTAGTAATCATACAAAGGGTTTTGCTCTCCTTGATATTCCTCTATAACTTTATCTCTCTCAATATTTTCACTCTGATTTTCTTCTAGTTCAGGATTTTGATGATCCACCTCGATTGAGGTGGTGGGGGTTCGAACACTTAAGGACCTTACATTTACTTGGGATTCATCACTAATGTTTTCTTGCTGTTTTTCTCTCAAGGTGTCACTTTCTGATTATAGACACGGCATTTCAGACTCATTAAATGTAACATTACGACTTATGATGATCTTAGCTTCATTTTGACGTCTATCCCAGACCCTATATCCTTTAACTCCTTCAGAATATCCTAAGAAAACACATTTCCTAACTCTAGGTTTTAGTTTTCCCTCATTTTGATGAGAGAAAGCAGCACAGCCAAAAGTTTTTAACATGGTATAGTCAGCACATTTACCTTACCATTTTTCATGTGGAGTATCACCATTTAATACAGTAGAATGTGTCAAATTAATCAGATAACATGCAGTGATAACAGTTTCACCCCAAAAAGATTTAGGAATTCCAAAACTCAACATCATACATCTAACTTTGTCAAGTAAAATACGATTCATACGTTCAGCCACCCCATTTTGTTGACGTGTATGAGGAACAGTTTTATGTCTAGTAATTCCACATTTTTCACATAAATCATCAAAATCGTTATTACAGAACTCTAGGCCGTTATCAGTTCTTAGATATATTATCTTTTTGTCAGTTTGAGTTTCAACTTGCAATTTACATATTTGAAAATTTTAAAGGTTTCAGTTTTATCCTTTACAAGATAAACCCATACCCTACGAGAGTAATCATCAATTATGGACATAGAATATCTATTACCACCCATTGTAGGATTACTAGCAGGCCCCTATAATNTCGATTTTGAAGCTAAAAAATCTTTCAAGTAGAAAAAGTTTGTTTGGAGTTAACTTAGACACATAAAGTTCCTCCAATTTTTCCCAAAGTTCTTAAGCTGATTTAATTTACCAACTTTTCTTAATACCGCATCGGACATGTGTAATATTATAGAAGTGTATGTCAATTCATCCATATTCTCTTTTTCTTCATTAGTCAAGTTTGTAAGAAAAGAGTTATCAATAGCTTTGGAAACTTTTTGTTGAACAAGAATACCTTTCATTTTTTGTTGTCAAATTGAAAAATCTTTTTTACAATTAAAGACACCCAACTCAAAGTGATGTGTCAACATTTTACCAAAAAATGCACAGAACACAAATTAGGATATGTATAAGTCACAGGTCATAGATTACACGGAGTAACAAGATTCCTATGGTTTCACAATAATAAGCTATTCTAGAACCCTAGGGTTTCGTGAGAATCGAGTTCTCAGATCAAGGGAAGAACTAGAATAAGAGTCCGGGTACAAGTCTAAAATAATACGAGATAGCATAACAACGTTCAACAAATTAATCTAATGACGAATAAATAATTTCACTTAGAAAATTAAACAGATATTGGCAAGTAATCATAGGTTCTATCAACAAGCAATGGTTGCCAAGCAATGACAACCCTTAATCCTAATGATCACCCCACACGATGATTTGCTAATGCGATAATATAAAGTTTCAGCCAATTTACCAGAGCGGACTTGTCTGAATCCATAAATTACGAGAGATGCGAATTTACTGCTTTAAAGCCGCAATTTTAGCCTAAAGTAATTCAGTAAATATGTGGCAATTTCGATTGTTGATCCACCTAGAGCAAAATCATCTAACTTTTTTTGTGTAACCTGAAACAGAAAACTTCTCACACGAAAAATGTTAGAAATAATGTGAGGAACAAACTGCCTAAAGACAGCTTTCCCAGAATCGACGCCACGCGTCCTCACGCGCCACCGCCACACGCCGCCGTTGGGACCAAACGCCACACACCCATAGGGTTCGGCTCGGCCCTTAATGCCACTAGTTCGGCTCGTGCTCGTGGCAAGCCGAGCTCCGGCTCGTGGGCTTGCCTAATTTTTTTTTTAAATAAAGAATAGAGTTTTAAAAATAGAAAGTGTTAAAAAATACAAATAATTTAACGAAAACAACTTTTTATTTTTTTTATTTATATCATATTGTAATTTGTAATACTTTTTATAAAGTATAAAATATTTATATAATGAAAACGAATTATTTTTTGAAATACATTTACAAAAAATATACTTTTTGATTTCTTTTTAAAGTTAATAAAGAATAGAGTTTTAAAAATAGAAAGTGTTAAAAAATACAAATAATTTAACGAAAACAAATTTTTATTTTTTTTATTTATATCATATTGTAATTTGTAATACTTTTTATAAAGTATAAAATATTTATATAATAAAAACGAATTATTTTTTGAAATACATTTATAAAAAATATACTTTTTTTATTTCTTTTTAAAGTTAATAAAATGTAAACCCTCCTCCTTTATCCGGGTTTGGGACCGGCTACATCAATTTTAAGTAGGCGGAGTTAAAAATTGTACACGAACAACTTGTTGTAACGTGTACAATTTTTTAAAGAAAAGTAAATTTAACGATTAAAAAATAAAAAAAAATTTAATTAATATAATTAAATAAAATATCACTTACTTGACGACATGCAATTTCAGCGTATTTATCTTGTAGTCGAAAATGAGCGTCCTGCCAATCCTTCATACACATTAACGCTTCCAAAACATTTTCTTTCAGTCGGCTCCTGACATCAGTGAAAATCATTTTACCTGCACTAAAAGCAGACTCCGAAGCAACAGTGCTAACCGGAGGTGTCAATAGATTTTTCGCAATTGCAGAAACAATTGGCCAACGTCTTTCATACTTTCGCAAGAATTCAATTACTTCTTCTGAAATTTTTTTAATTTTTCTGTCTGTTGGCATATTATGATTGAAATAATCAATTAATTCAGCAGGCATCGCATTTTGAGTTTCGACCGATGTTTGATGAGATGCAGGTGTAGACGACATGGCACTAGATGAACACATTGCAGTTGCATCATATCTAAATGTATTAATGCCCTGAAATAAATTCATTATTTTCGCAACATCTTCTTCAGTTTCAGCAGAAGGAGTAGGTGCAGCAGAGGGTACTCGACTAACATTTGCACCCATTCTTTCCGCATATAAATCATACATTCCACATAATATTTGCTCTAAATTCTTATAGGTGATAGGTGTATCAAGTATTAAAATTTTATTGATTTGATCAATTACGTATTTAGTTCCCGAAATATTATATCGGGGGTTCATTGCGCATGCTAAAGGAAATAACATAGGCAGTTCTTCCCAATATTTTCTAAACTTTAATTCCATAGCAATTAAAATTTCACTAAAAGCAGGATCATTTTTATATTTATGGAATATTCTTGCAATTATATAAAGGCGTTCAAGCACCATACAGCTTGTGGGATAATAAATGCCGGATAAAATCTTTGTGGTCTCATAAAAAGATGTCAAAAATTGTTTATTTTCAAAGCTAAAATCCAATCGGATTCATTTAACATATCATCATCATCACTTCTAACATGTCTATTATTGTAACAGTCAGTTATTAAATTTTCGAAACCTTCACATGATTTTAATAGCAAGTATATAGAGTTCCATCTATGACCTACGTCGCTAACAAATGTTTTAGCAGTTATCACCCCTAGTTCGGCACAAAAATCTTCAAATGCTTGTTTTCTACTAGGAGAGATCGTAATATATACTAATGCATTCCTAATGGTTTGAAGTTCATCCTTTATATGTTTTAAACCATCATGCACAATTAAATTCAAGATATGACACACACAACGAATATGAAACAAATACCCACAAAAATCAGGTTGAAGCGTCCAACACAATTTATCGACGACTACCTTATTAATACTAGCATTATCAAAAGTAAAAGATCGAATTTTACTCTCACAATGATATTATCTAACAATACTGATAATAGCATTATATATATTATTAGCATTGTGAGGAAATTCAATAATTCTAAAAGCAATAATTTCCTTATGCATGCACCAAAGTGGGTCTATATAGTGTGCGGTTGCAGCTATATATGCTCTTTTATTAACCCCTTCCCATATATCAGAAGTTAAGGATATAACACCCCCATATTGTTGCAAATTCATAATTAATTGTTGTTTTTAATTATTGAAATAATTTATTGTATCGGCACGAAGAGTGTTTCGACTTACCCCAACGTACCTCGGTTGTAGATATTCTTTCACGAGCGAGACGAAGTGTTGGTTGTCTGCAATAGCCAGAGGCAACTCAGTGGCGGCAACAAATTTCACCATTTCGGTTCGAGTCTCGTCCTCCAAATACACCCACGTGGATAGGGGTGAAATTGTAGAATCGGCACCTGGACTACCAAATTGTAATTGTATTTGACCAGCTGGAAGAAGTCCGTGTCTGGCTGCACATGATTTGTAGTGGCGGTTGAGATGAGTGGTACCAATTCCTTTTTGCCATGCCAATCTTTGTTGGCAGTATTTACATACTACTTTAGATTCTGCAAGGCCATCAACGACTTTTCCTGTTGAAATCAACTTAAAGTGATCCCAACATTTTGCTTGTTTTTTGGCCTTTCACTTTCCCCTCGCATCTGAGATATTTAATTGCTGATCTTCATCTTCATGTTCTCTTTCAGGAACGTTAATATCATCCAAATGAATTGGAGTGTGGCTTCCCTGACCGTGAATGTGAACATCTTCAGGTATCGGTATGTCATTTAGATCGGCAAGTTCATTTAGAAATTGACTTTGCGACGTCCTAGGCGATTCTCCATGATGTGGCAATGGCTCACATCCTGTATCGAACAAGCTCTCAACAAATTTTTTTTTATCATCGCCTAAGGGATTTGAGCATCACTTACCAAACATGCCCAACATCTCCTTCATATCGTCCTCATTGACAAACGCAGCAACAACTAATGCAGCAGCTAGCTCCATCTTCTCAGTCGCATCAATAAAAATGGGTCATTCACAGGTGAATCAGGAACAACAGCAACAGCAGAGCAGCAGCGGCAGTAAGTACCAAAGAATGGTGGCTGGAAATCCTTGAGTTTGTCTAGATCTCAGCCAGATGCTACTGCATCCAGAAGTACTTCTTGAGGAGGATGATCGAGAAAAGGGACATAAGCGAGCAATCAATTCACTGGAAAGTCATCATATAATGCACCAAAGTCGCATACTAACCAAGTCCAAAATTTAGACTTACGGAACTGGGAAGATAGAAACGGAATTCTATATTATTCTAATACTATTAATACTTCATGAGTATTATAAGGCCATTTATTGTAGCTTCCAGTAATTAATGCATTTCTTAGAAACTAGAAAGTATTTGTTTAGAAAGATAGTACGCCTTAATTTTATAATAATATTTAAAATATTGCATCTAATGCCAATTGCTTGGGAAAATGGTCCCAGTGAGCCGCGAGCCGGCTCAACCTAATTGACATCCCTACACACCCAGCACTGCCTCCACCAGCACGTCTCAATCTTGGTCTTCGTTTCACTAATGGACTTCTAGATTGACGGGAAATCGCGTTTGTAGGTACGGTTTTTGTGCAAAAATCTGGGCAGTTCGATTTTTCTGTTTTCTGCCGATTTCTGGTCAGTTTTTGGCTAGATTTTCATCATCACCAAGCTCTGATACCAATTATGTAACAAATCCACCTACAAATCGAATCAAACAACCAATTAGTTTAGGATTTGTAGAAATTCAATAAATGAAAACAAGACCAATAAACCATAAAATTCAAGAACGGTTCCCCCCTCTAGATTAGGCTCAGAAACTTGATCTACACCACAAAGGTATCTCCAATTTGAAGGTAATTTTTAGTCACAAAGACAAGGTCACAAAGAAGGCAGAGGAGGTGTCGTGTTTTTGCACGAAGCAGGGAGAGTTCCTTCTTGGTTTTTCTCTCAATTTTTGGTGTGAATAAATGAAGGGTAAAGGCTCCAATTTATAGGCTTAGTAGGGAGAACGGATTTCCCAGGAGTCTTGCAAGATTAGGATAGAAGATTTGCAAGATTATGTTAATCCAAAAGATAGAGTTCATCCAAGACGAGATAAGAAATTTAAAAGAAAGATATCGATTTATTTATCTATCTTTTCTCATGATTTTAAATTACCTCCAAGTTGAGTATTCAGCATTTAGCCCAATGAAGTGATTACCTCTAAATATCCAACATAATTGGGCTACTTCAATTGTGGTGTGGATTTAATTCTTCAATCTTGGGCTTATAGCCTATGAAGTTAAAACAGGCCTCGTTTTTTGATCATCGCCTAAGGGATTTGGGCATCACTTACCAAACATGCCCAACATCTCCTTCATATCGTCCTCATTGACAAACGCAGCAACAACTAATGCAGCAGCTAGCTCCATCTTCTCAGTCGCATCAATAAAAATGGGTCATTCACAGGTGAATCAGGAACAACAGCAACAGCAGAGCAGCAGCGGCAGTAAGTACCAAAGAATGGTGGCTGGAAATCCTTGAGTTTGTCTAGATCTCAGCCAGATGCTACTGCATCCAGAAGTACTTCTTGAGGAGGATGATCGAGAAAAGGGACATAAGCGAGCAATCAATTCACTGGAAAGTCATCATATAATGCACCAAAGTCGCATACTAACCAAGTCCAAAATTTAGACTTACGGAACTGGGAAGATAGAAACGGAATTCTATATTATTCTAATACTATTAATACTTCATGAGTATTATAAGGCCATTTATTGTAGCTTCCAGTAATTAATGCATTTCTTAGAAACTAGAAAGTATTTGTTTAGAAAGATAGTACGCCTTAATTTTATAATAATATTTAAAATATTGCATCTAATGCCAATTGCTTGGGAAAATGGTGCAAATCACCTCTTCAGAAGTTCCCTGGCCAATTCAGATTTCCCAGTTCAGGTTGTTGCTGATAGGGCTGCTGTCGACTGGCCATTGCATTCGGCTGTGGTGGAGAATGGTACATGCCCAGAAACTGCATATGAGAAGATTGTGCAGCAGAAGCAAGCATGACCACTTTGAGATGGCAAATAAGCGGCATGAGGTGTTTGCCCAGGCATGAATGTTGTAATAAAATTCTGGCTGCAGACTAGAAATATCCTGCGGGTTCATCCGCATATCAGATGTCTCTGCATGACCATTTGGAATGTAAAGATTGCCATCTTTGTACTTAACCTGAGATTAATCTTCATGCCTTGATTTACTTGGGTGGGAGCTTTTCTTCAATATTTCGATCAAATGTGCAGAAAAGACAAGCATAAGATGATATCATGCACTTTGTCATATAGACACAAAATTGGCACGCCAATCGACAACAAATTTAGCATTACAAACTTTGAACAGAATAGAAACAACAACATCATTTAGAACTTCAAGTTGAACCAAGGATACGATCTGTAAATTAATTCCAATTTCTTTCACAATGTTTCTTGACCAGTTCGTGTCATCTTCCTTGTCATTACAATGAAGTTTATTGAATGCATGCAATTTTCTCATTATGAGTTCATGCTACTTACTATCACAGAGGTTTTGCAACAAAAAATCAATGGCTAACTTGAGACTGGTTTAAGGGGCACGTGCACACCACGTGGTGAGTTTACTTTTATTCTATCAACGCGGAGAAAGCCTGAAATAGGAAAAGAAGTAATATTTAAATTCCAAACTCCAATATCCTTTTGACATTTCGATACCAGATAAGCATGTAAAAATATGGTGTTAAAAGCCTATGACCTTTCATCAAGTCAATCAGATAACAGATATAATAACCAGACAAGAAAATACAGAGCATTTATTCATAACTTACAAATAATCACTGAGCAATTATAAGCAACAAATCAACTCATAAGTTTATTGATTGGTTTTCCTCTTTTGCCTCAGAGTGATGCACGCACATCACACCACAAAGGTATCTCCAATTTGAAGGTAATTTTTAGTCACAAAGACAAGGTCACAAAGAAGGCAGAGGAGGTGTCGTGTTTTTGCACGAAGCAGGGAGAGTTCCTTCTTGGTTTTTCTCTCAATTTTTGGTGTGAATAAATGAAGGGTAAAGGCTCCAATTTATAGGCTTAGTAGGGAGAACGGATTTCCCAGGAGTCTTGCAAGATTAGGATAGAAGATTTGCAAGATTATGTTAATCCAAAAGATAGAGTTCATCCAAGACGAGATAAGAAATTTAAAAGAAAGATATCGATTTATTTATCTATCTTTTCTCATGATTTTAAATTACCTCCAAGTTGAGTATTCAGCATTTAGCCCAATGAAGTGATTACCTCTAAATATCCAACATAATTGGGCTACTTCAATTGTGGTGTGGATTTAATTCTTCAATCTTGGGCTTATAGCCTATGAAGTTAAAACTAAGTACCAAAGAATGGTGGCTGGAAATCCTTGAGTTTGTCTAGATCTCAGCCAGATGCTACTGCATCCAGAAGTACTTCTTGAGGAGGATGATCGAGAAAAGGGACATAAGCGAGCAATCAATTCACTGGAAAGTCATCATATAATGCACCAAAGTCGCATACTAACCAAGTCCAAAATTTAGACTTACGGAACTGGGAAGATAGAAACGGAATTCTATATTATTCTAATACTATTAATACTTCATGAGTATTATAAGGCCATTTATTGTAGCTTCCAGTAATTAATGCATTTCTTAGAAACTAGAAAGTATTTGTTTAGAAAGATAGTACGCCTTAATTTTATAATAATATTTAAAATATTGCATCTAATGCCAATTGCTTGGGAAAATGGTGCAAATCACCTCTTCAGAAGTTCCCTGGCCAATTCAGATTTCCCAGTTCAGGTTGTTGCTGATAGGGCTGCTGTCGACTGGCCATTGCATTCGGCTGTGGTGGAGAATGGTACATGCCCAGAAACTGCATATGAGAAGATTGTGCAGCAGAAGCAAGCATGACCACTTTGAGATGGCAAATAAGCGGCATGAGGTGTTTGCCCAGGCATGAATGTTGTAATAAAATTCTGGCTGCAGACTAGAAATATCCTGCGGGTTCATCCGCATATCAGATGTCTCTGCATGACCATTTGGAATGTAAAGATTGCCATCTTTGTACTTAACCTGAGATTAATCTTCATGCCTTGATTTACTTGGGTGGGAGCTTTTCTTCAATATTTCGATCAAATGTGCAGAAAAGACAAGCATAAGATGATATCATGCACTTTGTCATATAGACACAAAATTGGCACGCCAATCGACAACAAATTTAGCATTACAAACTTTGAACAGAATAGAAACAACAACATCATTTAGAACTTCAAGTTGAACCAAGGATACGATCTGTAAATTAATTCCAATTTCTTTCACAATGTTTCTTGACCAGTTCGTGTCATCTTCCTTGTCATTACAATGAAGTTTATTGAATGCATGCAATTTTCTCATTATGAGTTCATGCTACTTACTATCACAGAGGTTTTGCAACAAAAAATCAATGGCTAACTTGAGACTGGTTTAAGGGGCACGTGCACACCACGTGGTGAGTTTACTTTTATTCTATCAACGCGGAGAAAGCCTGAAATAGGAAAAGAAGTAATATTTAAATTCCAAACTCCAATATCCTTTTGACATTTCGATACCAGATAAGCTTGTAAAAATATGGTGTTAAAAGCCTATGACCTTTCATCAAGTCAATCAGATAACAGATATAATAACCAGACAAGAAAATACAGAGCATTTATTCATAACTTACAAATAGTCACTGAGCAATTATAAGCAACAAATCAACTCATAAGTTTATTGATTGGTTTTCCTCTTTTGCCTCAGAGTGATGCACGCACATTTCTCGTGCTTGCGAAAAAAATAATGGAAAAAAGACAGAAACACAATCAACAAGACATGATGTTTCTAAATTCAATTGTAATTGTCCTTGGATAAAATATTATCATGTATTTGACTTACGTTATTCAGTTCTAGTTTTGATCTATATAGTACGACCTTTTACATTAAGGAATAATACAATAGAGATTGTTTTTTGCTCCATATGTGCTCTTCATTGACCATACGGTATCAAAGCCCACTAAGTTCAAATTGGCAATTCGATTCAGTTAAAATCTCAAATGAGTCATCATCTTACGAGGCATAAATTCCACATTAATAAATATTGACATATATACGGTGGCTGACACAGGGTTGGGCATGAGGTGTCAAGTGACCCCCCAACTTTGGTTTATTTATTATTATTATTATTATTATTATTATTATTATTATTATTATTAAAATTTTATGTTTTTGTCTCAATTTAGAAGTTATTATGAGATGCCAAATGAAATCGTAATACTTCATTCTTAATATCATTTCAAAGTGCTTCGGGCCTAGTTCTCTACGTTATTAATGTTGCTTGAAATGGTCAACCGTAGCAAATGTTACAGATTGTCAAAATAAGTTATTCCAAACTATTATTTTGAGAATTTCGATAACATACTAACTTTAAAAATGGTCCGATATCATACGCTAGTCGAATTCTCAAAGCGTCTATGTTATTTTGAAGCTCATTTTGAGAACTATATCGTAGGCATATCGAATGGTCCAAACAAATATCTAAAATAGTTAAAGGTGTGTCAAACGATTTCTTAAAAAAAGACATATAACTCGTATTTTCTTTAAAAATTTTCAATTATTATTATTTTTTGTGATACAGATTTTCATTATAATTTACATAATTTTATTTAAAAAATTTATATAGGATATGACATTAAAAAAAATTTAAATTTTACATCCGAATAAGTCATACCCATGTAAATTTTTTGATGGAAAATTACATGAGCTATAATTCTTTGGATTTAAATTTTCCAATGAAAATTCTTCACAACTTTTTTGTAAGTTTGATTGTGCAACCCTAATTTCAAATGTCTGCGTACGCCCCTGCATATATAACAACATATAAGACTTTTGCTCTTCTTGACAATGTTGATTTTTTAAGATAAAACTCTAAGTCTAAACAGTACACACCATCAATCTTTGGTTGTAATGCTACCTCAAAGTAAAAACAGTGTTTATATCAGCCTCTACTGCTGTAGCCTCGAGTTATCATACCTTTGGAAGTACAACCACGGGACCTGAACATTTCCTGATGAATCTTCCCATTGCCTCTTTTGGGAAGAACACGAGTTACTATAATGTTTGAGTTTTACTGTTTTACCAGGGTAGGGGTTCTGTCAAAACCCCCTATGGACCCTGGGTCCCACTTGGGATCCATCTGTATAAAAAAATTGCCCACCCACCCCCCAATGTTGTGAGTGCTCAGTAGGACCCACCTTGTACCTCAAGCCTTTCTCATAATGTTTTGATAAGTCGCTTGATCTCTTTTTAACTTGGTAAATAATTGGACTTATCTTTACAAATTAAAAATATACAGTCCCATGGGACTTCAGAGATATTCACGAATGCTATACGACAAAAGAGGAAAAGCCCCGTGCTCAAAGTTGCCTTAACTTTGAAATCGAAACCTGAGATTTGAAATTTTTGAAACAACCTAAATGACAACTCATATTTTAACCCATCTTGCACACAAAAAAACAAAAACAAAAACAAAAATAAAACAAAAATAAAACAAAAAACAAAAATAAAAAAAAAAAAATTCAAACCCCTCTTGTGATTTGAAATTTTAATCCATGTAAATGACAACTTAAATTTTGTAAACCTTGTCGCTCGCTAAAATGAAATTTTTCAAAATTCAAATTCGTCACCTGAGATGTGGAATCAGAGGACAGCATTGTTCGTCGAATTAGAATTTAATAATGTTATAAAATTAAAATTCACTAACGGACCTCGCTAAGAAAGCATTGAAGCGAAATAGCACACAAAAAGTTTGCTTCATTATGAAGATTCTTCCTGAATGACAAATCAGGTTTAATAAACCTCATCAAGCATTAAAAAAATTCATATTTTAAATTCATCAACTAACTTGTCGGAAGGGGGAAAGCATTGTTTGTCAAACTGGATTCTAATAAGATTAAACAGTTAAAATTCACTAACAAACCAGAGATCACACTAAATACTATGTTAAGAATTTCAGCTTTATACGTCCCTCTAGGCTTGGGCATTTTAATCGAAATTGAATCAACAAAATTGAAATCGAACCAGAATCGGAGGTTCTGTTTCTTGCTGCGTGATGGTATATGATAGATTATGATTAGTCTAACCAACTAAAAATAAGATTATATTATGTTAGCATTGCCACTGTCATTCCTCAATTTCTTCAGGCACTTAGCCTTCCAATTACTACGGCTGCGACTGCAACTTCAACTTCAACTTCAACTTCTCGGAGATTGCTAGATAACAATCGTGATATGTTGGACAACGATGGGTTCCCTGCCAGGTTCTCGGCAGAGACAAATGACTGGTGTAGTGATCCAGAACTGCAAATAGTTTCGAAGCAGTAACTAGAACCCTTTGTAACTCATTGTCCCTTCATCTTCTTCATTGATGGTCCAACATTCATCCTTCAGTTTTAACATTTATAAAACTTCAATTCAATATGCATTATGTCATTGATTGAAAGGTAATTAAAGCCATAAACTTGATGGGAGTTGGCTATAAAAAGGGGTTTGGTCCCTAATCTCAAACACCACCGAAAATACAAGATACACCATCAAAATTGGAGTGTTAAGAGTTTGGAAGCACCATTACCTGAAAGAAGGAGAGAATTCCAAATATTAACAATGGCTAGAGGTATGAATCAAATTCTTGAAATTTTCAGTTTTTCGATCCAATTCGCTTCCGCATAATTGTTTAGGATTGATTTTCAGTCTAACATTTGGTATCAGAGCCAATTCTAACCTCTGCCTTGATGTTTATGAAGCAATCTGCATAAATTTGATTTCTGCTCGATTTATTTTTCGGGAAAATAAATTCAGATTCCTTCATGAAATCATCCTTCTAGCCTGTGTTTTAAACTTTGGGTTTTGACATTGAAAAAGTTTAATTTTGGAGAGGTTCAAAATCGGGTTGAAGGCACCTCTGTTTCTATGTGTGAAGTCTGTGCCTCACGTATACAAAAGGGAATTGAAGAAGATGCCTTTTAAGTGGGCCATTGCCTTTTAAGTGGGCCATTAATTCTTAGCCCAATTGAAAATCATTAATTTTAATTTAGGGAAAATTACACAGTAACCGGTATTAAAAGATTACTTTTTAAAAATCAAGTTTAAAGTTTAATTAATCATAAATCAGGTAATAATTATACATTTTAATGTTAATAATAATATCATAATTAATCAACCTCACCCTCATTTTAAAAACCTAAATCTCTCTCTATCTTAACTCTCTCCTCTCTCTTCTCCCCGCACTCTGCTGTCGATCCGTCGCTATGTATAGCTCCGGCGCCGGACAAACCACCATAAGCTAAGCTCCAATGAGCTATTTCGAATGCAAATCTTGTGCAAACACCACCGCAAAGCTGTAAATGCGGAGAGGTTCCGATTGCAGATGCTATTGGAGCTTTGTTGGCGAGACACCACCACTACAAATCTGCTAAAGGCGACGCTCGTGCTTGCCCCACAGATGCTGTTGATTACACCCCATTTTAGCTGATATGAGGCGACACCGTCGCGATTTCTGGTGGTGGTACATGGCACATTGACGATTTGAAACCTATAGATCTAAACGTCGGAGGTGTTATTACGCGCTCGAAGATCTTTAGATCGACGAGTGATTTTTCGTGCTGATGTGGTTTTCAGCAGTGGCAAGAATGAGGGCGTGTGGAGGTTTTGATGTTGCTTATGGTGGTAATAATGGTGGTTTGGGGCTACTACGGTTTTCAGCAGGGGCGACTCAAGGTGTGGTGGTGGTATTGATGCTGCTTGTGGTAGTGGTTTAGGATTTCTATGGTTTTCAACAATGGCTACATCGTGGTGTGGTGGTGGTGTTGATGCTCTTTGTGGTGGTAGTAGTGTGTTGATGAAGGTGTTTGTGGTGGTGGATTTGACGGTTGGCATTGGTTTTGATGGTGTTTGTATGGTGGTGGTTTTCGTGGCAGTGGATTTGATAATTGAGGTGGATTTAGATGGTGTTTTGGGGGGATGGTGGTGGTAGTGGCGGTTTGATTGTGTTTTATTGAATTTAGCAGTGGTTTGGGGGGCGTTTTAGTGTTATTGGGGGTTTATGTGGTTTTTGTTAGTTTGCAGGTAGAGATGTTGGCGGGGATGGTGAATCTGGCGATGGTGTGGAAGTGGTAGTGGTGGTAGCGGCGATGGTTGCAGGGAGAGGGTAGTCACAATTGACGGTAATGTTGGTGGAGATGATATGTGACCAATTATTTGGTCATCTGTGATTAATTACTCAATTGTGACACAAAAATTTAATAACATGTGACCGAAAATTAATTCGTGACCAATTAAAAATAATATGTGACCAATTAATTGTGATCGACAAATGAACTGTCACTTATAATTTTTTTGATTTGTGACCGATAAAATAAACTGTGACCTATACAATTTTCGATTTGTGACCTCGAAATAAACTGTGACCTATACAATTTTTGATTTGTAACCTCGAAATAATTTGTAACTAATTAGTTCGATAATATATGACCAATAAATAAATTGTGACATTTACTTGTGTATCTATGACTGTTAATTTTATAACTCTGATTTTATTATATTTAATTAATAAATATTTTTAATTAATTATATATATACCTGAATTTTGAACTTTTAAACTATTTACCTCACTTTTGAATTGGTGTAAACAATACACCTTAAATATGATTTTTTCCCTTTAATTTATTTTAATTGGGCCCTTTTGGAAAGTAATTGTTTATTGGCCCATTTGGAATCATAATTAATCATTTATTGGGCCAGAATATGATATAAAGTGTTTATTTGTGGAATTAAGTATTTTAGGCCTCCCGACATTCCGTTATTGGGCTGAATTTTATATATTCAATTGTTTTGGCAATTTAAAAACATAAGTGATTGTGCCATATGGAAAAGATATAAAATTGGATATTGGACCATTTTCTAGATTTTAATTAGGCTAGAAACTATACTTGTGCTAGGCTGAATTTTTGGAATATTATTTGTTGGACACATACATATCTATAGGGCCAATTAATTCTTGGGCACATGAATATGTTGTTGGGCCAATCATGAAGTTTAATTCTTAAGTATTTATTTTAATTTTTGCATATGTTAATTATTCATGTTTAGAATAATATTTGCAATTTTAGAATGAATTAAATACTCATATTTAGTTCGGATAAGTTGATTATGTTTAATTTATTTTTATTCAATATGTAACGATTATGAGAATATTTTATGCAATTAGACTTATTCTCATATTAAGTTAATTGTTTATGCATAAAATGATAATGTCGAGTGATCCATATAATTGTATTTATTTAAGGATTAGCCACAGTATCTTTAATTAAGTAAAATTATATATTAAGACGAGGATAACACAAGGATTGATGAAATTAGATTGTAATTAATTATACTTAATATAATGAATTTATCCCACGGGAATTTTGTTATATTTGTATGATTAATTAGAATAAAATATCAAATTATTTCATAATATGCCCACAGGAATTATGAATAAGTACATAATTTGATAGTTTTATTATAAAGTTTACCTTGGGATAGAATATCAAATTGATTTTATATGAATTCAGTGCATAATTTGATAATTCTATTGTAAGGAATAATTTGATATGATTGAATTACAAATTTAGCCCGCATGCAATTTTATGTCATTATATTCAATTTCAGAATGAATTATATTGGTAAAACATGCAATCTCTTCAATTAAGCCTCAAGTTAACATAAGCAATTTTAATATTATGCAGCTTCACAACCTGCTACTTTCTCTGATATTCGTTGTGATATTCCCGAATTAAAGGGTGACAACTATAAAGTATGGAAGAAGAGAATTCTTCTCCATTTAGGGTAGATGAATATTGATTATGCAATTAGGAAAGACGAACCGCCTAAAATTACTGATGTTAGCACTGCAGAAGACATTGCGCTTTATGAAAAATGGGAGCGATCTAATCGCCTCAGTGTGATGTTCATAAAGATTAAAATTTCTGCTAGTATACATAGTTCTGTCGATTAGCATGACAAAGTCCAGGACTTGATAAAGGCCATTGACGATCAATTCGTGACTTTCGATAACGCATTGGCAAGCACCCTTATAATGAAGTTTTCATCCTTAAAGCTCACCAGTGTGAAAGGTGTGTGCGAGCACATCATGCAAATGAGAGACATTTCAGCTTAACTTAAGAAACTCGAGGTTAAAATGTCTGAATCATTCCTTGTGCATTATATCTTGAATAGTCTCCCACAAGAGTACTGACCTTTCAAAATCTCATATAACACACATAAGGATAAATGTTCAATTAATGAATTAATGACTATGTGTGTTCTAGAAGAAGAAAGACTAATAATTGATCGAAGTGAAAGTGCAATGTTGACTACAACCCATAGGAAGGGAAAATCTCAAAAGAGTTAGAAAGGGAAATGTAAAATCCCACCCCAAGCTGATATTAAGAAAGAGGCCAAGTGTTACTACTGTAAAAAGAAGGGACACATGAAGAAAGATTTTGCCAAATTCAAAAAATGGCTTGAGGATAAAGGTAATCCAAGCTCATTTGTTTGTTATGAATCTAATAAGGTTAATGTAAATGTTAACACCTAGTGGGTTGACTCTAGATCTACAATCCATGTTGCAAACTCTTTGCAGGGTATGTAAAACTTAAGGAAGCTAGTGGGAAGTGAGCAAAATATCTTATTCGGAAACAAGATGGGCTCACGTGTGGAGGCTATAGGAACATGCATTTTAACTTTAAGTAGTGGCTTAGCTTTGAATTTAGATGGGAACTTTTATGTTCCAAGTATTTTACGAAACTTAATTTCTATTTCTAGACTTGTACCCTTGGGATATTCCTCTAATTTTTCAAACACGTCATTCAGTTTATTATATAATTCTGATTGTGTTGGAAATGGTACTTTGTCTGATGGTCTTTATCGTATTAATTTACAAAACAATATCACTAATAGTTCAATGCATGTTCATACTGGCACTAAACAGTGTAATATTAATGAAGACTCCTCTATGTTGTGGCATCGGAGATTAGGACATATCTCTATTGATAGAATCAAAAGATTAGTGAATGATGGGATACTTAATACTTTAGATTTCACTAATTTTGATACATGTGTGGACTGCATTAAGGGAAAGCAGACCAACAAGTCCAAGAAAGGTGTCAACAGGAGTTCGGACATATTAGAAATCATACATATTGATATATGTAGTCCAGACATAGACTCACATGGTCAGAAATACTTCACCTTTATTGATGATTATTCACGATATATGTATCTCTACTTGTTTCATAATAAGAATAAAGCATTGGATGCTTTTAAAACCTTTAAGGCTGAAGTAGAGAAACAATATAAGAAGCAGATTAAGATCGTAAGATCAGAAAGAGGTGAAGAATATTACAATAAATACACAAAGGATGGACAAGCACTGGTCCGTTCGCTAAGTTTCTTCAAGAGCATGAGATAGGTGCCAAATACACCATGTCTAGTTCACCATACCAGAATGGTATAGCAAAAAGAAGAAACCAGACATTATTGGACATAGTGCGGAGCATGCTTAGTAGCTCCAATCTTCCTAAATCCTTGTGGACTGAATACTTAAGACAATAATGTATATATTAAATCGAGTTCCAACAAAGAGTCTCCCAAAGACACCATTTGAATTATTAAAAGGTTGGAAACCAAGTTTGCGACATATGCGCGTTTGGGAATGTTCGTTTGAAGTGAGGGTCTATAATCTACAAGAGAAGAAGTTGGACCCAAGGACTGTTAGTGGGTATTTCATTGGATATACCGAAAGGTCTAAAGGATATAGATTTTACAGTCCATCTCACAGCACTAGGATTGTAGAATCAAGAAATGCTAAGTTTTTTGAAAATGACTTGATTAGTGGGAGCAATCAAACCAAGACCAAAGTTCCTGAGGATGATCATTTGGAATCTCAGTCTCCCACCTAAGATGACAGATTAATTATAGTTCACAGCACCCTTCAAGTACAAATAGGTGTTGAACAACCAACCATTGAAATTTCACAAGCTATTGATAATGTTCAAGTAGATCAGGTAATTCCGGAATTATCAGAGCCTCCTGAACAAATAGTTGAACCACGAGCTTCTAAGGAAGCAGATGGTACAACGTTAAGAAGATCTACTACAACCAAAAGGTTAGCAATTCCTGGTGATTATGATGTGTATCTACAAAAACCTAACCACAATATTGGAGCCGCAAATGATCCTGAATCATTTTCATAGGCCATGAGTTGTAAAGAGTCGAAATTATGGTATAATGCCATGAAAGAATAAATGAGTTCTATGAAGAGAAATGGAGTTTGGGATCTTGTTGAGTTGCCTAGTGGTGCCAAAGCCATTGGCTGTAAATGGGTCTTTAAGACTAAGAAAGACTCACTAGGCAATTTTGAGAGATACAAGGCGAGACTTGTTGCTATGGAATTTACTCAAAAGGAGGAAATCGATTACACGGAGACCTTCTCTCCGGTATATAAGAAAGATTTTGTACATATTATTTCGACATTAGTAGCCCAATTTGATCTTGAATTATAACAAATGGATGGGAAATTAGCATTTCTCAATGAAGATTTAGAGGAGGAAGTTTATATGAAACAACCTAAAGGATTCCCCTCTAATGATGGTGAGCACTTGGTCTGTAAGCTTAAAAAGTCTATATACAATCTAAAATAAGCATCCCATCTAAACATTTCGATATGAATGATATGGGTGAGGCAACTTATGTCATTGGTATTAAGATTCATAGAGACAGATTGCGAGGTATTTTGGGTATGTCTCACGAAACTTTTATCAACAAAGTTTTAGAGAGATTTCAGATGAAAAATTGTTCACCAAGTGTAGCTCCCATTGTAAAGGGTGATAGGTTTAATTAGAACCAATGCCCGAAAAATAATCTAGAAAGGGAACAAATGAAGAACATTCCATAAGATTCTGCTGTCGGAAGCCTGATATATGCTCAAGTCTGCACAAGACCTGACATTGCATTTGCTATAGAAATGTTAGGACGCTATCAAAGTAATCCAAGTATGGACCAGTGGAGAGCAGCAAAGAAAGTAATGCGATAATGCGATACCATCAAGGAACCAAAAATTACATGCTTATGTATAACTGGACGGATAATATGGAAGTGATTGGATACTCAGATTCAGACTTGCCGGCTGCATTGATTCATGAAAATCAACATCAGGGTACATCTTTATGATGGCTGGTGGAGCTATATCGTGGAGGAGTGCCAAGCAAACCTTAATTACTACTTCCACTATGGAAGTCGAGCTCGTTTCTTGTTTGAAGGCTACATCGCATGGTGTATGGATCAAGAGTTTCATATCTGAGCTTAGAATTATAGATTCCATTTCTAGGCCATTGAGAATTTACTAAGACAATTCGGCTACTGTCTTTATAGCTAAGAACAATAAAAGTGGTAGTCGAAGTAAACATATCAACATTAAGTATTTAGCCATAAGGAAACATATTAAAGAAAAGAAAGTGGTCATTGAGCACATATGCACTGAGTTGATGATCGCTGATCCTTTGACTAAAGGCATGCCACCGTTAAAATCCAAGGATCACGTGGAAAAAATGGGACTTAGTTCCACTATGTAATTGTATATAAAAAAAAAAAAGAATTGTACTAAACTCTTATTTATTGTGATATTTTCTCATATTCACGTGCGCTTTTATTTGAGAGAATATGTATCTTTGTAGGGCCAAGAATAAGACATATGGTCTTTTCATTAAGTATCGTTACCTTTGGAAAAATAATTCTTGAGGAACTAAATGCATCGTAATACATGGAAGATTATATTCATTATAAGAGGACTCATCGCCATGATTCATGTGCTTGTTTCTTGAGAAGGATAATCGATGGAATTTAGTTGAGACATTAGGTTGAATGTATGGACCAAGTCGGAGAATGTAACTCATCATCCCTTCATCTTCTTCATTGATGGTCCAACATTCATCCTTCAATTTTAACATTTATAAAACTTCAATTCAAAATTCATTGTGTCATTGATTGAAAGGTAATTAAATCCATAAACTTGATGGGAGTTGGCTATAAAAGGGGGCTTGGTCCCTAAGCTCAAACACCACCGAAAATACAAGATACACCATCAAAATTGGAGTGTTAAGAGCTTGGAAGCACCATTACCTGAAAGAAGGAGAGTGTTCCAAATATTAACAATAACTAGACGTATGAATAATATTCTTGAAATTTTCAATTTTTCGATCCAATTTGCTTCCGCATAATTGTTTAGGATCGATTTCAATCTAACACCCTTTAGATTCCAAATACTAACATATCTGGAGGAACATAGAAGGAGTACTCGAGGGCTATGATAATGGAATCGACATTGGCAAATTTCATTCAACTAGCAGAATGGATGCCATGGGATAGAAATCTATATCTTAATACTCCAGATTTTGCAGAGTATTAGAACTGGGGACCAGGGTACGGCTACTGATAATCTTGTGAAATGGAAGGGGTTTCATGTGATAACTGACAGGAATCAAGCACTTCAATTCACTGCTGCTCCATTTATTCAAGAAGGCCGATCGTTGAAGAGTATAGGTGCACCCTACTTCCTTTGATTCAAAACCTAAGCAAGAAAACACGAATGGCCCGGTTACATACACATTTCAGGTAGAAAAATGTGAATCCTGTTATGCACGTACTAGGTTAGACATGACAGTAGATTGAGAGTACGGATTTGAGAAGATGGACTAACATATGTTGGGCTGTGATGCCAGCCTTGGTCCAACAATTTTAGGCAATGATGATAATGGCCTTTCGACCTAATTACTAACCTTGCCCAATAACGTTATCTGAGATAACCCACCTACCATGACCCGATATTCAGCCTAATTGATTAAGAGTTTCTTTGAACTGTTGGATGAAGATCTAGATCTACAGTTGATTGGTTTTACTATAAATATGAGTCTCTAACACTAATTTGTAAGATTTTTTCATTCTTTCCTTTTTTCTTCAGTCGTCTGGAACCTTTTGGGTTCCTGTTCTTCATCTGTTCATCTTCTCTTTGTTAGTCAATCTTCTTCTCTCTGTGAAATTTGAAATCTGAAGGTTTTCTCTTTGTGAATAAACTGAAATATGTGGTTAGAATCTAAATCTGTCCATTGAAGTAACCTCTCGTTGGGGACTTGCGAGGGTTGTGGTTTGAGTTAGGGCCTCTTTGATGATACCAAAATGATAGAAGGATCTGAGCCTAAATTGGTCACTATTCTTGATGCCCAATGGAAGGTTATATTGAAATTTGAAAATGGATATATTGATACCCTTGAATGGGTTAGATATATTTCTGATCTGAACAGGAACCTGATTTCAATGGGTAACCTGGATGATTTAGGCCTACAAGGTAAAATTGGTGATGGTATCTTAAAGGTGATTAAGGGTTCACTTATAATCTTTAAGGGAATTAAAAAAATGGAATTTATGTTGCTAAGGCCACTATAATTAGTGATGAAGTTGCTGAATCCTCAGTGTTGAACTTGATACCACTTTAAAGTGGCATAAGAGATTAGCTCATGTAGGTGAGAAGGGTATCCTTTACAAGAGGGGTGTGTTTCGAAAGGACTCAACATCTAAAGTGCCTTTTTTTGTGAAAATTGCACTTTAGGTAAACAGCACAGGCTGCATTTCAACACTGGAAAGCATAGGACCACTTCTATTCTAGAGTACATACATTCTGATCTGTGGGGGCCTTCAATGGAAAATAGACTGGGAAAAAGGTTAAAGTGCTTAGAACTGATAATGGTCTGGAATTCTGCAATAAGGAGTTTGATCGGTTATGTAGTAGTGCTAGAATTAATAGACAAAATGGAGTTGCTGAGAGGACGAACAGGACTTTGCTAGATAAAGTGGGGTATATGCTTATGAGTTCTCATGTTCCGAAAGTCCTGTTGGGTGAAGCTTTAATGATAGCTTCATACATTGTCAATAGAATACCATCAAGTGCTTTAGGTGATAAGATCCCTGAAGAGCAATAGACTAGCCATGTCCCTAATTACTCACATTTAAGAATTTTTGGGTGTGTTGTCTATTCTCATCAAAGTGTTAGTAAGTTAGAACCTAGGGCCATTAAATATGTTTTCCTAGGCTATCCTGATGGGATAAAGGGCTATAGACTGTAGAGTAAAGAAGCAAAGGATTTTAAAATCATCACAAGTAGAGATGTAATTTTTTATGAGTCAAAAATGCCTTGAATAGTATTGAGTCAAATGGCCAATCTGAAATAGAAGAGAATAATAAGACCAGATTGCGGGTGGAGGTTGACACTCCATCTAATCATGTTTCAAGTGAATAGGTGGAGGAAGAGGCAAAAAATGCTTCACATCCTCATGAAAATGAAGAAGGACGTGTGCAAGAGAGCATAGAAAATCAGCTTATATAATTAGGTGATTATCAATTGTCTAGAGATAGAATAAGAAGGGAGATAAAAAAAAACCTGTTAGGTATAGGGATTGCCTTTCACTTGCTGTTCTTTCTTATCAAGATCTTGCATTTAAAGAACATAAATCTTATGAAGAGGCTATTAGCAACCAGCAATCTATAAACTGGCAAGCTGCTATGAAAGATGAAATGGTCTCCTTAATGAAAAATAAGACCTGGATTTTAGTTCCAAGACCTGTAGGTAAATCTATTGTAGATTTGTAAATGGATATTTATTGTTAATGAGGGGAATCATGAGAAAATGCCCATAAGATTTAGGGCTAGACTTGTAGCTAAGGGTTTATACAAAAAGAAGGCATAGATTATAATGAAATCTTTTTCCCGGTAGTTAAATACACTACTATTAGAGCTATGATTGCTCTTGTGACACATTATAATCTTGAATTCGAACAAATAGATGTAAAAACTGCCTTCTTGCATGGTGATCTTGATGAAGTGATCTATACGAAACAACCACATGGTTTTGTTGATGAATCTAAACCTGAACATGTTTGCTTGTTAAAAAGATCATTATATAGTTTAAAGCAATCTCCAAGATAGTGGTACTTACGATTTAATAATTTTGTATCTATTGTTGGTTTTACAAGAAGTAAATTTGATCATTGTCTTTACTTTAAACGTGGTGAAGAAAATGAAATTATTGTTTTTATACTTTTGTATGGGGATGATATACTATTAATAGGGCAAGACATGCATGTGGTTAATAATATTAAAAGATCCTTAAGCGAAGAATTTGAAATGAAAGATCTTGGTCGTGCTAAAAGAATATTGGAGATGAAAATAATCAGAAATAGGAGTAATAGAACATTGAGCCTAAGACAAACAGGTTATATTGAAAAAAATGTTAGTTAGATTTGCTATGAATAAGGCAAAAGCTGTTACTCTCCCCTTAGCTAGCCATTTCAAGCTAAGTAAAAAACAATGCCCAATAAATGAATCTGAAATTAAGCAAATGGAAAAGGTACCCTATGCTGATTCGGTAGAATCAGTTATGTATATTATGGTTTGCACTAGGCCTGATGTGGCTCATTCCATTAGTACACTTAGCAGATTCATGGCTAACGATGGAATTGAATATTGGGTTGCTTTAAAATGGTTGTTGAGGTATTTGAAAGGTACATCACACTTAGGCTTGCTATCAACAACCATTTTAAAGCCCGCTATCATTGAGGTATTTTTCAAAACTCAACAGCATCCCAGTTGATAGGTAACCAGTGCAGTTCACTTAAAATGGTATAGAAAATTCCACCGATGTCAAAACCACATTATTTCAAATTTATTAAGTAGCTAATCCATGAGACTATCAAATCCAATTGGTTTCATCCAAAAATTCCAAGTAACGAGTGAGTTATGAATTTTTGAAAACAAGGGTAGAAGCTGACAAACAGAAACAGCACCTAGCACAGTTCACTTTATGTGACATAAGACCTTTTACCGATATTGGATTGACATGATTCCAATTTTATTCAGTATATAACTTATTAGGCTATCCAATCCAATTAGTTTCATATAAAAATACCAAGTAATGAAAGAGTTATGATTTTTTTAAAGATGAGGCAGAAACTGAAATTTCTAAAGAGACATCTTTTTTGTATACGGTGATTTGTGAATTTATTCCTATGACGCATATCTACTTTCAAACATAGTTTATTCATAATGAGTATTCATAAAATAGATCCACACGATATTCATAGGAATCAAATTTAAATAAAGTGTAAACATCTCAAAATCAACTAAATATGTAAATCACCGGCTTCTCCATGACATGTTGCATAATCCTTTACCATTATCTACGCCCTAAGAAAAATTCATTCAACTTGTAGGAAGGGAATTAGCCCATGAGTTTGAAACTCAATATATATCATCGGTGCAATTCGTTATCAAATTAGAAATTTCGAACTATAGATTCATACCGTCGCATGTAGATGGATTTTCGACAAAATTCGATTACTATAGCATTATCATAACACGTAGAGTCGGAAAATAATCATTCAAACTGTTGTAGTCCCGAAGCACCGTACCCGAAGGTACCATTTCATTTAAACATTTATCGAAAAATCAGATTTGAAAACGAATGAACACTTGCACCTCTACCTACTTTGAATTTTCTTGGACAAAAGAACAAAATGTATAGAAAGCCTTCCTTCTTCTCACCCTTGGTATTTCTTAAGCTTAACTTGATATGAAATATATTTTTTTTGAGAGAAAATGAGATGAAATTCGGATTTGAAGAGGATTGTAATGAAAAAGTGACATTTCACTTCTATAACCTTTCTTTTTAATGAAAAATTAAGTGGGGGAGTTGTATTATAATTAAATTTATTAAACATAGTCTTTAATTAAGAATTTGAAAAGTCTCTAAGCCATAAAAATAATTCATACGAAAGTTTCATAAAAAAACATCTACATGGTGATTCGAACTTGGGTTGCCTATATGAAATTTCATGTAGATGACCATTGTGGCAACCCAGTTATTCATTAAACCTTTGTAATCAATTTTACTTAAACTTAATTTTTTAAATTGCTGGGCTTTTTATTAACTTATGACTTGGGTTTTCATAATCTTGCATGTGTTGAGCTTCCATAGGTCGTTTCTAAAATGAGTTAGGCTCGTAGTGCTAGATCATCACTAAATATTAGTATAATTCCATTTTATTTTTCTTGGCTACTACAGATATAATTTACTTGAAAAGGATGAAAAGAAAGAATTACCAGCATCAAAGAATTTAGACTATGAACCAACCATTCAACTCGATGAGATGTCAATTATCGAAGAAGCCCATGGATTACAAAAAGTTTCGCCTCTCTTGCTTCGACTTTTCTGGTCAATGAGTTTCGTAGGTTAATTTTGGTGAAATCAAATTTTTTTTTTTTGCTATGTAATCTATATGCTGGTTGGAGTCTGTTTTGTGTGGAATCATTAGTGAGCTATTGTGTGGGCCTACTTTTAGGTTGAAATTTGAGCGGAGGGCTAATTTAGTATGGTTAGAGATATTAACATTTTTCTGGATTAGGTTAAGTTTATTTTGTTGGGCCTATTGCTTTGTTGGTTTGGTCTTGTTGATTTATTGGATTATTTCAAAATTTAAAGCTTGTTGTCCGCCGCTGTGGGCTTTATCAAGATTAGGTATTGATTGGGCTTTGATATTTTTCCCCTTTAAATGGTGTCTCATGGGTATAGTAGCAAAATAATTGTGAGCGTGAGAATGCAAAGGGATGAGAGAGAGGTATGAGAGTGCAGACCATTGAGTTTTGGTTCCTCAGATGATGAGCAAAAGTTTTGGATTCTTAGAAAATGATCATGTTTGGGTTTTTGGTTTACTATTTAGGATTTCTTTCAAATACAGCATCTTGGCCAACGATATATTGTTGGATTTTGGCTGGTACATTGGTCGTTAGAGCTCATGTTGAAGTACGAATTATGCGTTCGACTGAGTTCTTTGACTGATATAGCTCATTGTATGTGGTTGGCACACTCCATGAAAAAAAAAATTTGGAAATTCTTCTTGGGCGTGAGCTCTCTAGGGCAGTTTTGGACTGGTTCTTGACTATTGTTGCACTATTTGTTGTTCTTGGGTTTCTTCTTTGTGGGAACGATTGCAGATTGATTTTTTACCAACATCAATTTGAAGGAGAATGACAAGGGAATATAAGAAAAGGATATAAAGCATCAATCTTCATATTTAATAGGATACCATTAGTGCATATTTTAATTGATAGCTACCAATATTATAATTAATAGCTAACATATTTAGTTGTGATTTTAGTTCTATATAATGAAAGAACCCTTCATGTTGACCCCGAAAATTGGTCCTTCCACGTGGCCACCTGAAAGCTACTCCACGTGTTTCTCCCTGCGCACAATCAGCGAATAGTTAGGTGCATACGGTCAGAACCAGTGGGGGTGGTGGCGACCGTATACACTCCGACGGTCAAGTCAAATTTGAGTGATCGGAACAGTACCAGGGGCTATGCAAATCAATGATAAAGGGGAAGGAGAAAATATATAAACTTGCTATGGAGTGCTATGTCGTAAGAGTTTCATTACCTTTGCCTCTTCCCAAACCTTGGGTATTTATAGGTGGTATGAACCGTTGGATGTGGAACGCGTGTGTACATCTGATGGTATGAAGGGTCCGCTCGTAGGCGTCAATCAACCGCGTTTGTAGAGTGGGGGGACAGTTTGTTTCTTTTGAGTTGAATTGACATAAAGTTGATAAGTCACATCAACTAGCCTCATGGAGACGTCAAATTAATTTAAACCTTAGGTGCAGGAAGGATCTTGGCACAAATCTCAATTTGGTAGCGGATCTTCTAACTGGGGTCCACTTGACCTCGACCTCGATGGCGAGATGCTTCGTTAGGTCAGTAGTAGCAATCTCTATATCACTTCGGAGACACTTCGGAAAGGTCATTTTAAGGTCGGAGTATGTGGTGCTGCGAGTCCGAGGCGTGTAAGATCGGAGCGTAACAGGGGTCCCCCAAGTCCAGAGATGAATATTTATATCATGCGTGGATTTGCTTTCCTGACCGAACCGCAAGTCATGGGAGTTTTGGGGGTTGATCTGTTGCAGGAATCGTGGTTATGATAATAGGCAGACGTGCCAAAGTTTCGTTATTGTGCGTAACGCACGAGGTGGTCAGCCAGCATGGAACTTCGCGTAAGGTGCATCGAAGCTTCGCGAATATGGTGAGCTGACCCCCACAGATCGACGCTTTGGGTGATGGCTGAAACTTTGTAAAATATGGGAAGTAACGTAGCGTCCGAGGTGATGACCCAAAAGGGCCTTCGCGTCAGGTGCGTCCAAACTTTGTAAAGTTGGAAGAGGAGCTCATCTGCCACCGGTGCGCTAACCCCCACAGACCGACGCGTTGGGGGATGGCTGAAACTTTGTAAAGCATGAGAGGTAACGCAGCATCCGAGGCGATGACCTAAAAGGGCCTTCGCGTCAGGTGCATCTAAGCTTTGTAAAGTTGGAGGAGGAGCTCATCTGCCATCGGTGCGCTAGCCCCCACAGACCGACGCGTTGGGAGATGGCTGAAACTTTGTAAAGCATGGGAGGTAACGCAGCATCCGAGGCGATGACTCAAAAGGGCCTTCGCGTCAGGTGCATCTAAGCTTTGTAAAGTTGGAGGAGGAGCTCATCTGCCATCGGTGCGCTGGCCGAAAAGGCCGACGAGTTGAGAGATGGCTGAAACTTTGTAAAGCATGGGAGGTAACGCAGCGTCGGGAGGTAACGCAGCGTCCGAGGCGATGACCCAAAAGGGCCTTCGCGTCAGGTACGTCCAAGCTTTGTAAAGTTGGAGGAGGAGCTCATCTGCCACCGGTGCGCTGGCCCAAAAGGCCGACGCGTTGGGAGATAGCTGAAACTTTGTAAAGCATGGGAGGTAACGCAAGGTCCGAGGCAATGACCCAAAAGGGCATTCGTGTCAGGTGCGTCCAAGTTTTGTAAAGTTGGAGAAGGAGCTCAATCCGAGGCGATTCAAACATCAAATGATTTGACAACCGTTGCGTGTTTTCAAGGTGACAGTTAGGTGTCATGCCCATTCTCCTAAAAGGTTGCTACGGCTACTAATTATTATTGACGGCTGGTTGCAACCAAGGTGATGTGTTTCAAGCAAGCGTGAAAGTCACAGCGACATCTTGGGCGTAGATCAAATCTGGCGTTTCGTTTCAACGGCCTAGATTGAAGATGCAATGAACGGCTTAGATTGATCACATTTGAATTCAACGGTGGAGATTGGATTTGTTTTTCTATAAAAGGAGGACTCCGAGATTTTCTCAGGCTTTCTACCCTTGCGAAACTAACATTATATCTTGTACTCGAGCTATTGGCGATTTCCAACATTTTGTAAGCAATTCCGGCGAGAAAATTAGACTTCCGGCGTCGTTACACCATTTCCGGCTAGGAAAACCTCCAAACCCGTAAGTTTCAGTAACTATTTAGACTTTTAAATTTTGAAAGAATGGCCTCAGAGGGGAGTTCTGGTTCGGGCCAATTTAGAAATGGTGAGGGTGGACGAGCCCATTGTGGCGACCTCCTCAGAAATAGCCGAGGCAGTAATGGGGGAAAAATATATGAAAACGACCGGACAGTCCACCAGATACCTCTGTGCATTGGGGGCGTCGAACTACCCATCAAAATTAAGGGAGGCTGACCTGGGAAGACTTAGGATAGAGTATAGGATCCCTGATAGCGTAAACTTGATCCTCCCCGGTCCGGAAGAGAGAGCCTGCTACCCTAGGCCGGGCTGTGTTGCCATTAGTGAGGCGATCCTTAGGGTTGGACTTAGGCTGCCCGTTCACCCATTCTTTAGGATGGTGCTTAGGTCCTATGGGCTAGCCCCGACGAAGCTCAATCCGAACTCCTGGAGTCAGATGGTGGGCTCCTGGATGTTGTAGAAAGAGGCGTCATTAGGGGTGGAGATGCCCCTTTCCATTTTCCAAACCCTTTATATTCATAAGGTTACTGCCGGGGGGGATAAGACCCGGGGATGGTATTACCTTACATCATGAGGTTCCCACACTCCATTCGTGGTCGATCTGCCGAGCTCCATCAAAGAATGGAAGAGCTCATGGTGCTGGGCTGCAGGGCGGTGGGACACGATGGAGGGGGACCCCCTGGCGCCTCTTACGGTTCCAACGAAGTATTCAACACTTACTGAGTATAGTAGTAGTTTCTCCTTATATTTCTCTTCAATTCGAATTGTGTCTAACAGTTATATTTCCTTTGTAGGTGCTCTTCCTCGGTGCGAGCTGTCAACCGAGACTTTGACACCATCTATGTCATTTATCAGCTGCCTCAAAAGAAGAGGTCCTACCACAAGCTGATCCGAAAGAACATCCATTTCATTACCCACGATTTAATGGCATCCCAAGGTAATTGGACCGAAGTCTTTACTTTTTATTCCGAACTCCCAAGACTTGTATTAATTCCTTATTTGCTTCTTTGCATACAACTTTAATAAGAAGCTGCCAATGCGCCCCGACTTCAAGACCATCCAAAAGATGATGGCGGAGGCACGGGCGTTGAAGGCCTCCTCCTCTTCGTACAAAAAGCAAATGGAGGAGTTGGTGGAGGCCAGTAAGAGGCTCCAGCCCCCGATGGAGGAGGAGGTACCGGAGGACCCAGAGGCTGACCTTCAAAGGAAGGGCAAGAAGAGTGCCGCCCCTCCAAGACGCCCAACTGTGGCGAGGCCATCCCAAGCTCTAAGGCAGACCACAATTCCCACGGGAGTGGCCCTCCCAGAGAGAAGGCCCGCTCCAACTGAGCCCGTCGCTGCCCCGGCCACAACACCCCTCGCCGCAGTGCCAATTGACCAAGCGCTGGGGCAGCAAAAGAGAAAAAGGCCACGTCCCTCTAAGGAGGTCGGCTTTTTGGGCACCAATCCTGACGAGGCCGTAAGGAAAGTGTTAGAGGCTATTCCTCCCGAAACAGCTGCGGTGGCGGTGGTCCACAATAAGTACTGGATAGAGGAGTGAAGGGACCACACCGTCTCCTACACGGCTGAGGACTTGGTGGCCGCGAACAGCGCCTGTGTGGCTCGGGCCCTGAGCACAAGCATCCAGCTTGAGGGCTTGGTGAATGATCTGAACTCTAAGAAGGAGGACCTCGCCAAGCGCCTCGAGGAGGCGATGCATTACGGGGATGCCGTGTGGACGGCTCGGGCCAAAGCCACGCAGGCAGAGGAAGGGAAGAAAGATGCTGAGGCCCAGCTTACTATCGCGAAAGCAGAAGTGGAACGACTAAAGAAGGAGTTGTATGAGGTGGAATGCCAAGTAGCTGCTGTGACTCGACGACTTGATCACGCTAATGAGCACCACAAGCTCGCCACCGATGCTCTGGAGGCCTCCAACAAAGAAAAGGCAGAGCTGAGGCAGAAGGCAGAGGCCCAGTCAAAAGAGATTGCCTCTTTGAAGGAGGAGTTGAAGTCTACAAGGGAGGTGGCAGTCCAAAACTTCATTGACCACTTCGAAGACCATCCTCTATATGACGACTTTGCCAGCTTCTGGGCCTCATGGAGTGCCCAAAGCTTACTGGGTCGACTGAAGGAGGTGCATCCCACTCTGGACATCTCTTCATTGGAGGCAGAGTTTGGAGGGCCAACTAGAGGCCGGCCCGATAGGGTTGTCGAGGGGGCTCCGGAGGCCTAGGAGGCGGCCAATGTAGAAGTCCCTCCAGCAGATTAGGGCTCCCCCTTGTAATGGCTGCGGCCCTTCTGTACTTAAATTTATTAAATGAAATGAAAATTTTTGTTAAGTATTTGGGCTTCTGCTTCATTGTATTTTCTATCTGTTTATACTTGTATGGACGACAAACGTCAGACTAATTGCCTCGCGACAATAACCACTTAATAACTGCGGACCAGACCACACAAGTTAATATAAGTTTAAAAACTTAAGCGAGTATGAAGCGACTCTTAATGCCAACTTGTTAATGATTTGAGATCAGACCACTTAAGGAAACATGAAGAGCCGCTTAATGTTAATCAGCTAATAATTGACGATCGGATCGCTTAAATGAACCTTCTGAAGGACTAAGGAAACTATTCACTAACTGATGTGGCTCGAAACCGAAGATCCATTACTAAAATTACATCACCCTTTACAAAGGCGATTCCGTCACTTAGGGAATTTTACAACTGAGATCAGATCGGGACAATTGATTCACTATAACATATTGAGATCGGATCGGAACAAAGTCTCATTATTGGTAGTACTTCCTCAAGTGTTCGATGTTCCACTGATGAGGCAGTACCTTTCCTGACATATCTTCGATTTCGAAGGTACCAGGTCAGGATTCCCAACGGATACAGTAAGGGCCTTCCCAGTTTGGGCCGAACACTCCTGACCCGATTGGTTTTGAAGATTGGAAAACTCTTCTGAGGACGAGCTCGCCCAAGCAGAGAGTTCTGTTTCTGACCTTGGAGTTGTAATAGCAGGTCATCTTTCGATGATATTTTACCAAGATCACTTGGGAGGTATCTCTCTTTTCCTCAAGGAGGTGTAGTTCGCTTATTCGGGCCTCGTCGTTGCTGACCTCATTGAAATGTATCCGTCGATGTGATGGGACCCCAACTTTGACCGGACTCATTGCCTCGGCTCCGTAGGTCATGGAAAATGGGGTTTCACCAGTTGCAGTCCGGCAAGAAGTCCTGATAGCCTAGAGAACGTGGGGGAGTTCGTCAACCCAGGCCCCTTTTGAGGCATCTAGTTTCCTTTTCGGGGTGTGTTTGATAGTCTTGTTCACTGCTTCAACTTGCCCATTCGCCTGGGGGTGATGAGGTGTTGAGAAGTCCTTCTTTATGCCCAATTCATCGCATAAGTCTCGCATCTTCCTATTGTCGAACTGCCGTCCGTTATCAGACACTAAGGAGTGGAAAATGCCGAATCTACAAATGATGTTTTTCCAAACGAACTTGGTAGTATTAGCCTCGGTAATTCGGGCAAGGGGTTCTGCCTCGACCCACTTAGTGAAGTAGTCAATGACAACAATAGCGAAAGTTGCACTTCCTCTCCCTTTTGGGAGTGGACCAATGAAATCAATGCCCCACTTGGCGAATGGCCAAGGGCTGATTACTACAGAGAGGCTCTGAGCAGGCTGTCTTTGTATGTTCGAGAAGCGCTGACACTTATCACATTTCTGGACAAATTGACAAACATCCCTTTTCAGGGTCGGCTAGAAGTAGCCTTGACGGAGAACCTTGTGTGCTAGAGCCGTTCCTCCGGAGTGGTTTCCACAGATTCCTTCATGGATTTCCCTGAGTATGTATGTGGCCTCTTCGTTGCCTACGCATCGAAGAAGAGGAGAAGCGAAGCCTCTCTTGTAAAGGGTATCTTTTTGCAGGACGAAGTGTGCACCCCTTCTTCTTAATTTCCTCACCTCGCCTCTGGAAGCAGGCAGTGTTTGCTCCTTCAGGTACGCGATGATGGGCTACATCCATAATGGGATGCCTTCTATCCACAGTACCTCTTCACCTTTGGACGTGGAGGGCTTCGATAAGTGCTCAATAGGGACGATGTTTAGCAGCTCTGAGTCCATGCTGCTAGCTAATTTTGAGAAGGCGTCTGCATGTACATTTTCTAGACGGGGGACTTGAGTCAGTTCGAACCTTTCAAAATGAGGAATTATGTCCAGAACCAACTTCAAGTACGCAAGCATGTTACCATCTTTGGCTGTGAAATTTCCATTGACCTGATTTACTATGAGCTGAAAGTCACTGCTCGCTGGTGCTTCCTGACCCGTATTTCCTTAGCAAGTCTAAGACCTGCCAGGAGGGCCTCGTATTCAGCTGCGTTGTTCGAGGCTTTGAAGCCGAACCTTACTGCATAATTTAGCTTGTGGCCTTCCGGGCTTTCCAATACGATCCCTGCCCTTGCGCTGGCCTCTCCTGAGGACCCGTCTACGAATAGTTTCCATGTGGGGGGCTCGGCTGGTTCCATCATCGCCTCCATTTCTGGGGCTTTAGTAAACTCAACCATAAAATCAGCAAGGGTCTGGCCCTTGACGACGTGTCGAGGTCGGAACGTTAGATCAAACTCGCTGAGTTCGATGCCCATTTTAGCAGGTGCCCTGATGCGTCTGTTTTCTGCATTACCTGCTTTAAAGGGAAATTGGTAAGAACTTGTATTGAGTGGGCTTGGAAATATGGCATCAGCTTTCTTGAGGCTGTGATAAGGGCGAGTGCCAATTTTTCCATGTCTGGGTAGCGTGTTTTAGCTGAGAGAAGTGCTTTGCTGATGTAGTACACTGGCAATTGGCTCTCATTTTCTTCCCTGATTAAGACTGCGCTAACTGCCACGTCTGAAACCGCTAGATATAATAGTAGAGATTCATCCGGTTGAGGTTTCGACAAGAGGGACGCTTCTCCAAGGTGCTTTTTCAGAGCCTCGAAGGCTTCTTCGCACTCCGAAGTCCATTGGAATTTCTTTCCTTGTTTCAGCACATTAAAGAAAGGCAAGCTTTTATCTGTGGCTCTGGAGATGAAGCAACTGAGTGCGGCTATGCGACCATTGAGACTTTGGACCTCCTTCGATTTTTGAGGTGACCTCATTTCTAGTAAGGTCGTTACTTTCACTAGATTCGCCTCAATTCCCCTCTGATTTACAATATACCCCAAGAACTGGCCTGATGCCACTCCAAAGGTGCACTTGAGGGGATTCAATTTCATATTGTACTTTCTAAGTATCTGGAAAGTTTGATCGATGTGACTCACGTGTTCGGTTGCCTGGAGGCTTTTAACCAACATGTCGTCTACGTAGACCTCCATGGTTTTGCCAATGAGTTCGGCAAACATCATGTTGACTAACCTCTGGTATGTGGCTCCGGCATTTTTCAATCCGAAGGGCATGACTTTGTAGCAATACAGGCCCCTGTCCATAATGAATGATGTGGCTTCCTCGTCAGGTCGGAACATGGGTAGCTGGTTATACCCTGAGTATGCATCCATGAAACTCAGGAGTTCTTGCCCAACAGTAGAGTCCACAAGGTGATCTATTCTTGGAAGTGGGAAGCTGTCTTTGGGACACGCCTTATTTAGGTTTGTGAAGTCCACGCATACCCTCCACTTTCCGCTGGGATTTTTTACCCGAACCGGGTTGGATATCCACCTCGGATAGATGGCCTCTCTTATGAAACCACTGTGGCTAAGTTTGCTTACTTCTTCTTTCAGTGCCTCGTATCGTTCTGGGTTTAGGGCGCGCCTCTTCTGTCTATGGGGGGCATAGGAGGGTTTGATGTTAAGGTAATGGCAACTGATCCTAGGATCTATTCCCACCATATCTTCATGTTTCCATACGAAGACATCCAGGTTCCCTTTCAAGAAGCGTATCATCTCAGCTTTTGCTTTAGGTGGTAATGACTTCCCTATACGCAAGACCTAACTGGGGTCTTCCGGGTTGAGGGGAAAAGTGTCCAATTCTTCCATTGGGGTCTCATTTGGTTCAGAGTCAATTATTCGGGGGTCTAACTCATCAAGAGGGTGTCCTTGTTCAGAGGCCTCTTCCATGTCGATGTCTCCCTCTTGTTCAGAGGTATGCCCTTGTTCAGGGGCATCCAGCATTTCCACGTCTGTACCGACTTCAGCGGGTACCTTAGCTAGGATTACATGAACAGTTCGAGGCTCGAACTTCTGCAGCAAGTTTAGATAGCATGCCCTGGAGCCCATCTGATCGCCTCAGACCGTAGCAATCCCATGTTCGGTTGGAAATTTCATGCACAAATAGTGAATGGACGTCATAGCCCAAAGATCTTTCAGAGCGGGTCTGCCTAATACTCCATGATAAGCCAATCTGTGATCTACCACCAGAAATTCCATGAAGTGCTGGGCCACTAGGGTTGCCGAACCCATTTCGACAGGCAGGGTAATCCGCCCTCGTGGGATGATGTTGTCCCCAGTGAATCCGAATAGTGGGTCGGTCATGGGGATCAACCCATGTTCCATTTACATTTTGTCAAAAGTGGAGCCGAACAATATGTTCACGGAACTGCCATTGTTAACGAGCAAGCGTTTTAATCCGTTTCTAGCTACTACGGCTCTTACAACCAAAACATCACAATGGGGGTGGTGAACTCCCTTTGAGTCTTCCTGAGAGAAGGTGATTGGGGCCATCTTATTTGCTAATTTCGATTCGCTAACAATGTAAGTGATCATTGGGGGGATCCTTTGCTTCTCTTGTGTAATTTCTCAGTGCATTCCTAGTATTGCCACCGATGTGGGGTCCTTCAATGATAGTATCGATTTCCCTGATGACTTGGCCTCCAGAAAATTGGGCTTGGTTTCCCTGTCTGGATTGGCCTAGGTTCCTCGATTCTTTCCTCCGAGGAGATTGTTCGTGGTGACCTCTCCCTCCCTTCCTCGGGGAGGTGGATCTACAAGGGTGTTCGTTTCTACTGGAAGTGTGCGGGTTGCTTCGATCAGGGCGCCGGTTGGCATCACGACACTCACTAGTGTCATGTCCATATAGTTGATGAAATGTACAAAATCTTGCCCCTGCCAAAGGTCTATTTGACCTCTTTTTCTTCTTCTTATTGTTATCAGTTCTTCCAAATGGTCCCACTTCTGTAGGGGCATTATCATATGCCAGCACCGACACTGCATTCAATGTGGCAGAAGCTAGGGCCTGTCCGGATGTAGGAGCTATGGTATGTCCTGCTTGGGTCCATTGCTGAGTAACAAGGTGTGCTGCGGGTCCTCGACCTACCTGTCTCTGAAGAGGAGGAAGTCCCTGTGCGGCACGGTTGCGGTGATCAATCATTTCTTCACTAACAATTTCCACTCTCATCATTTCCACCAGCTCGTCATATGTGGAGGGATTCTTGCTGCACACGTCTCTCCAGAACAAAGTGTTCCAGGGCTGAAAGGGCTTCCCTGTCAGTGACCTATTCGCAGTAAGTAATTTCGTCTGTAAACCTGGCGAGATAGCTTTTCAGCGTCTCCCCAGGGGCCTGCCTCATGTCTTGCAGGCATTGAACTGGTGCCTCTCCTTCCCTGCGTTAGAGGTACTGGTTCAAAAATGCTTTCTTCAAATCTGGCCAACTTCTGATACTTAAGGGAGGAAGCCTGCTTACCTCGGTGGCTCCGCCTAGTGTTAAATGGAAGGCTCTGCATTTTAGAGCAGGCGAGGCTCCCCTGAGGCTCATTTGGGTCATATACTTGGTGAGGTACTTCTCCGGATCCCTCTTTCCCTCATACTTGGGGATCTTAGAGGGCATGAAATTCGCTGGCATTGGGAAGCTTCGAATCTCCCTTGAGAAAGGGAGGTTATCATCAACATCGTCAATCTCATAAGATTGACAGAGCCCATCTGACCCTTCATCATCTTGGGTGTCCTGGGAAGGTGGAGGTGCTTCTCCTCGACTTCCCCAATCGACTAGGTTCCTCCTCTCTCTCCTATTTCTAGGAAGAGGAGGGGGAGCATGTTCTTGTTCGTGATCCGGACGAACTGATCATCTTGCTGGGCGGACCCTATTGCTAGGATCCTCCCCTATCCGGTCGAAGACATTTACCGGCCTTTGATCCTCGTATTCTTCAGGGAAATCGTCCCCCAAGCGTGGTTCTGATGGCTGACTCCCTTACACATAAGATGTTGCTTCAGCGTTCATCTCCCTTTCGAGAGGGCATTTTGTGTGCCGGCTCATGTGGCCTCGGGAGTGAGATAAAGGGGCTTCCCGCACCGGATAAGATCCTTGGGGCCTTTGATATCCCTGATGACCCTGGGCTTGCATGAGGAGTTTCTGCATCGCCATATTCTGAGCTACTATGTCTCTCATACCCGCAGCTATCTGAGCCATTCCTTCAGTGAGTATGGTTGTTCTTCCACCTCGGCGACGCCGGTGATGTGGTCTCTGATGAGTAACATTGTTATGGAGTACCTCTTCTTCAGAGGCCTCTCTCATGGGGTTGTCGTCTTCATGGCTGTAGCTCATCCTATCCCTTCTTTCAAGGGTAGTGAGAACTTGGATTGTAACTCGACTTTATTCTTTTTCAAGAATGTCCCCTTTTCAGGGTTAGTCGCTAACTTTTCGGTAACTTCTCCAGTGGAGAACGCAAAACTTCGAATGGGGAGTGTGTTCCCACAGACGACGCCAATCTGTTGACCCCGAGAATTGGTCCTTCCACGTGGCCAACTGAAAGTTACTCCATGTGTTCCTCCCTGCGCACAATCAGCGAATAGTCAGGTGCACACGGCCGGAACCAGCGGGGGTGGTGACGGCCGTATACACTCCGACGGTCAAGTCAGGTTTAAGTGATCGGAACAATACCCAGGGGCTATGCAAATCAATGATAAATGGGGAGTAGAAAATATATAAACTTGCTATGGAGTGCTATGTAGTAAGAGTTTCATTACCTTTGCCTCTTGCCAAACCTTGGGTATTTATAGGTGGTATGACCCGTTGGATGTGGGACACATGTATGCATCTGATGGTATGAAGCGTCCGCTCGTAGGCGTCAATCAACCTCGTTTGTAGAGTGGGCGGACAGTTTGTTTCTTTTGAGTTGAATTGACACAAAGTTGATAAGTCACATCAACTAGCCTCATGGAGATGTCAAATCAATTTAAACCTTAGGTGCAGGAAGGATCTTGGCACAAACCTCAATTTGGCAGCGGATCTTCTAATCAGGGTCCACTTGACCTCGACCTTGACCTCGGTGGCGAGATGCTTCGGCAGGTCAGTAGTAGGAATTTCTATATCACTTCGAAGACACTTCGGAAGGGTCGTTTTAAGGTCGAAGTATGTGGTGCTACGAGTCCGAGACGTGTAAGATTGGAGCGTAACAGAATCTGCGACCAAATTGTATAGATTCATGACCTTAATATGTTTAATTAATAAAATATATAATTAATTAATGAAATTATAAATAGATTTTAATGAATACCTGATTTTTAAAATTTGAAACTTGTATTCTTACTTTTGAAATGGCTAATACCTATCCTCTTAATTATGAAATTTTCCTCTTGAATTTTATGGAATCTGGACTTAGTTGATTTGACGGAATTCACGTTGGATTTTAATTAGGAAAATTTCATAAGAGATTAATTATGGCACATTTCAAAAACAAGAAAACAAATTTCAAATTTCAAAAATCAGATTTTTTTAAAAAAATTATTTATAATTTAACTAATTAATTATTTTAGAAATTAAATATATTAAGTCACATATTTATATAATTTGATCACAAATTAACGATTTAATTCGTCACTTATTATTTTTTGGTTACAAATCAAAAATTTTATTTCACAAATTATTTTACGATCACAATTCAAAAAATTTATAATTCACAGTTTGTTCATCGGTCACAAATTGAAAAATTTATAAGTCACGATTTATTTATTGGTCACAAATTACAAATATTACAAGTCACAAATTATTATATAGTCTCATATTATCGGTCACAGATCAACAATTTATTAGGTCACATATTATTTTTCGGTCACAATTTATCTTTTTCATTAGTCACGGATTAACCAATTTAATGGTCACAGTTAACCAAATAATTTGTGACCACTACCAACACTTACAATTCACATCACAATTTTTAGGTCACGTATTTAATTGTGAATCACAATCAACAAAACCGCCATAACCACCACAACCACAACCACCACCACGACCAACTGTGACTACCAAATTGTGAGTTACAATTGGGAGTCACAATCACAATTTTTAGGTCACATATCCAATTTTAAGTCACAATTGGAAGTCATGGTCATAATTTTTAGCACAGCCAAAGTCGCTGCTACCGCAGCCAGTACCACCTCTTCTACTACCGTCGAAACCCACTCCACCGCTAGATCTAACAAAAATGAACAAATCATAACCACCGCACAATCACCGTATATAACCATTTATCGCACCATTCCTAGCCACCGGTCACCGCAGACAACCACAATATCACACCACCCACCCACCGCACAAAAACAGATCTGCAGCGGCCATAGAGAAACGTTGGCATCAAACGCATCGCACCAAGCTGCAAGTGAAGCTCGGAGGCGTCCTACGGTCCCTGTGAGCGCCGCACACTGCTCACAAACACGAGCTTCGCTTCGATCTTTGGGGACGGTGACGACAATTCACACTTCTTCTGGCCAGCGATGCTGTGAGTAGTGACAACGCCATGAATGGTTGTTGTGCAACGAAGGAGAGAAGTTGTCGAGACAGAGAACATTGGCGCAACTAGGGAGGGTGATCAGAGAGAAGACGAAGTGAGAGAAGACGAAGAGATAGAGAAAATGGTATAGTTTGGAATAAAAAATGTATATTTAATATTATTATTTAAATATAATATCTCTGATTTTTGGAAGATTAAAGTAGACATCTGATTTTAGAATTCATGATTTTAACTCTTTGGTTTTGTGTAATACCACATTTTAATTGTTGGATTTGGGTTACAATCAATTTGGGTTAAACTAGTTTTAAAGAATTTGGATTATTGGATTTGGGTTTGATGGAATTTGGGTTGGATAATTGTTGGGTTCGGGTTTTAAGAAATTTGGGTTGGGTTTTAATTGTTGTGAAGAAATTTGAGTTGGGTTTTAATTGTTGGATTTGGGTTTGAAGGAATTTTGGTTAGGTTGTAATTTGGGTTGGATTTTAATTGTTGAATTTGGGTTGGATATAATTTGTGTTAGGGTTTAATTGATGGATTTTGGTTAGATTTTATTTGTTGGATTTGGGTTTTGGGTTGATCGGGTTTTAAGGAATTTGGATTGTTGGATTTGGGTCTGAAGAAATTTGGGTTGGATTTCAATTGTTGGATTTGGGTTGGAAAGAATTTGGGTTGGGCTTGAGTTGTTGGATTTGGGTCTGATGGAATTTGGTTTGGATTTTATTCGTTGGATTGGGCTTGATGGAATTTGGCTTGGGTTATAATGGTTAGATTTGGGTTAAAGGATTTTGAGTTGAATTGGTTTTATCGAACTTGGTTGGATTTTAATTGTTGGATTTGGGTTTGATGGAATTTGGGTTTTTAGGAATTTGGGTTGGATTTTGATTGTTGGATTTGTGTTTGATTGAATTTGGATTGGATTTTGATTTTTGAATTTGGGTTGGATTTTGAATTTTACAATTTATAATTGTCTCCCATAATTT
>NC_036254.1:22864352-22873952 GCF_002742605.1 Olea europaea var. sylvestris | reverse complement strand
TGATTTCTTTTTGTAAGGATTTTTAATTAATCGATGGACTTATATGTCTGAATAGTTCTGCATTAAATTAAAGGCTGTCGAATTCGATTGAACCCATTTAAAATGATCTAATAAGGCTTCGATTTTGGACCGTTATGCATCCAATTAAAGTATGGGTTCTATATGTGTAGAGACCGGGTCCATACTCATAATTCTATGATGGTCTGAATTATGTTAAAGGGCACTAATATATAAATACGGTTATGGTCCTCAGATCGCACGTATGTATTTGCTCATTCTATTCTGCCTTCCATCGCCTGAGAGAATTACTGGTTGTGTGTAGATTTGGAAGACAAAATCGCAGGATTCAAGTATTACATTAATCATGTGTAATTCAGGTACGCTTCCACTATAATTCATGTATTTCTTGATGATCTAATATGAAGATCCGATGATTTTAAGATAACAAATTATCCTACAAGTGGTATCATAGTCTTTTCATATTGAATCATTGATAATCGAATAATGTATTTGGTTCTTGCTAGGACTGTAAGCAAAAATCGGAAAATCGAACCGAAATCGCATTTTAGAAACCGTCGGTTTGGTACCACGTGGACCCGGTCAACGAAATGGTTTTGACCCAAACCAAATCGGTCAAAATGGTTTGGTTTAGGTTTGAAAATTTAAATTGCGGTTTAAAATCAAATCGGACCGACGAAAAAATATATAAAAATAAAAAAATGAAAAAATAAAATTTTTTGAAAATTCATTCAAATATGTAAAATTCAATAGTTTTGTCATTTGTGAGTATTTTTGTCAATTCTAATTTTCTAATACAGATATATTATTATTATTATTATTATTATTATTATTATTATTATTATTATTATCCAATAATCCTAATATATATTTAATAATTTCAAGACTAACATAATCTATCAAAAGCCTTTTTCCTTTTCAAAATTTAGATGAACTCTAGTCGACACTCAACACAGTTTTGAGCCACCGGCACCACACACTTCTTTTTCAGATTTTTCACATCTCTTCAAAGTTGAATTGAAGTTCGTTATACCAAATCAGAGACAAAGAGATCATAAACCTTCGGTGATAATATTTGTTACAAATAAAGTTTCAAATCAATAATTTTTTTGTCCCAAAAATTTGGTTCAAATAGGGGCTTAGTTTGTTTTAAATTTATTACTAGTGAAATATAAATATATATTAAATTCAATGAATTAATAATATAAAAGTAGACGGACAAAAAAATATATGGCGAAACCGAGGTTTAAAATCGGACCAAACCCTTAGGTTTAGGTTTTAGTTTTTCTCAAACCGTTCAAAATGGTTTGGTTTTGGTTTGGATTTTTCTCAAACCGTTTTAAACGGTTTGGTTTGAAAATTTGTCAAAAATCAATAAAACCGAACCGCTTACACCCCTAGTTCTTGCAATATATTTTATGAAGTTTTCAGATTCAACAATTTTGAATCTATTTTTGTTGAATTTGAAAACATTGCGGCATGTTATTCTTGGTTATTTTTCATAATTTGAATTAAAAAGTTGAGGAATTTTAAGATTATGAATTTTTGAGGAATTACAGTTTTTGGATTTAAAATTACAAATTCTTGGGTTAAAAAAATATTCAGGAGGTTCACCCCCACAAGGCAGCAGCGCCTCTCGACTCTGCTGCTAACGGTCGGCGCCACTACACTAGGCGACGCACACCAAGAGGAGGAAGAAAAAGAAAATTTTTCTAGGGTTTTCAGTTTTTTATTTTTTTTTATTTTTTAGATTTGGGGACGGGGGCTTGATATGTAAATTAGATTCCTTAAGGCCCCTACCTGCAATTAGGGTTAGGGTTACAAATTTAAGATTCGAGTCCCTAATATTTAAAGTATATTCATATTGGACCTTTAAGTTTTAGATTTAATAATTCAGTCCCTAAAGTTTAAAAATTAATTAATTTGGAACATTAAAGTTCTGAATTTTATAATTAAGGCCCTCAAACTTTAATAATCAATTCAAATTGGCTCCTAAAGTTTTGAATTGATTAATTTTGGCTCCTACAATTTTAATTTTATTAATTTTGGTCCCTAAAGTTTTAAATTAATTAATTTTGCACCCCTTAAGTCTTGAATTATTAACCCTAAAGTTTAAAACTAAATCAAATATACAAAATTGGTAATTCTCTCTCTCAAATTTTGGTACTAAGGACTCTTTTAAGAGATATAATGTTTGAAAGTTAGTTAATTGAAACAATATGCTGTCAAAACAATCTCTCTTGTGAAAATTGATTAGCTTAGAATATTAAAAGGTGTTTGTGCATGTGTTATTCATGAAAATATTGATCAGTCCAAACGAAAGTCAATATTTAACCGAATACACGTGCACCTATGGTGATAAACACGTGACGGTTATTTCCTTTTCCTATATGAAAATACATTAACTAGGTTTCAGATCATAAAATCTGGTGACCTGTAAAAACTCACTTGAAGTTCCATGCTGATAAGGAGTTAAAAAGACCAACTTTGAAAGCAATTTGATAGAATGATAATTCTTCAGTACATATTTCCATCTGCACCAGTCATTTCACTACCATACATGATAAGATGGCCATATCTATTTACAAGAAGATCAAGAAGAGCTAATTACAGATTACGGTACCAGCGAAAATGGAACTCGTCTACCTCACAATTACTTCCCATCTTGTATGCAGCAGTAGAGAAATAAGAACCTCTCAAATTACACGTCGTCATTGAATTTGGCCAAATCATAGCGTAGATTTAATGGACAATTCTTCTGCAGCATATTAGGCATGTTGAGCAATTTCGAAATTTCACTGCACATGGTTGAGCTGCAGAATAGGATCAAGATTCTATTGCACGTTTGGGACTTCTATAGAATGGTTCTCGTGGGCGATCTAACAGGCATTTGGGATTTAAATTGAGGTATTTCAAGCCAGGGATCAAGTGTATTCCTTGTGATTGGCCTTACTGGAAATACCAAGTGGTCACCAAAATTACTACTAGTTTGCCCCACACAAGGATACGAAGGGCTTGGAGGAGATATGAAACAACTCTTATGTGCTGGTCCATAATGTCTTAGTGGGCTTGAGGAGGGAGATACGGGCAGCGAAGTTATTGTTCTTGCACTTTCCCTGTATACCATGAAGCAAGAAAGCAACAGTTACTTTACGGTACTTAGTTTAGGAAGATGAATAAGAGAGAGAAATTTATCAGACAGACGTCTCCAGGTATTGTGTCAGTACCTTGGGCTTACTAATGTCCTTGGCACCGGTGATCTTGATCCATCATCTCTATCGAAGGAAAAGTAATTCAGTCTGCTGGACTGCATCTCCAGAGCCGTCTGCCATGATATACAAAATGAGTAACTTATGCAAAAAGGCAAGACAGATTATTAGCTATGACTACAAGTATAGCAGCATTCAAGTTGTCTTTAGCACAATGGAAATTGTTGACAAAGACATTCATTGCAAACCTCGATCTGAACCACATAACTGTTATAAATGCTTCTCAATTCATTTCAGCAGCCAGTATCTTCAAAATAATGTACGCAGGTATGCCCGGTGTACTTGTAAATGATTTTGATCAATAGAATTTTACATTTACCAATAAAAAAAATAAAAAATCTATAGACGAAATATGCAAACGTTCCCAAATCAAAACTAAATTATCATGAAACAGCAGAAGTCTATGCCATAAAACTTAAAAGCCAATATTGTTTGCTACCTATTCTGATTGATCTTGCATGTTAAATCTAATACGAAGACAGAATGACCTTGAAAAAGTTGAAAAGAAAAGGGTAAAATTGATTAAACTGATAAACAAGATAAACTATACCAGAAGAATCCAATCTGACTCTAATCAATTTCTCTTGGAATACAACAACTGGCCTGGGGGCATGCAATCTGATTATAAATATAACTAGATGTGGCAAAGGCCTAATTTACAAGGCTAGAATATAAATATCGTTAGTCAGCATCTTAACATTTCCTGGCTACAGCCAAGTCAAAAAATAATAATAAAATAAAATATCTTCTCGCATTCATCTAATAGTTTCTCTTAAATGTAGAACAGAAGTCTAATAAAATATCCTCTAGCAGAATTTGAACTAAGAGTTCATCCAAAATGTAACTTCTTCTCTGAACTGATAAGATGAATGCAAAGGATAGAAGAAAATTACTGGAGTGCGGCTCCCATCAAAAGCACGAGGAAAGGCTTCTCTTGTTATATTGGCATTGGCAGCTCTCATTGTAGTTTGATTTCCAACAAAAGGATGACCCAGTAGTTGAGAAGCTGTGGGCCTTGCAGCTGGTTCCCTCTGCAAACATAACCTTATGAAACTTTTTGCATCATTAGATAGGTGATCTGGAATCTCTGGCATATCCTTGCTGTTTCCAATTTTAAATATCGCAGCAACCTAATAATTAAGAAGGGAAAAAAATCAATATCTGAGCTGCTAAATGCTAGCATCCACAGAGTATATAGTATAAATTTAAATGCCAACCCCTTCATATTGGCTCCATGGCGGTTTTGACGTAGCCATTTCGAGAATTGTGCATCCTAAGCTCCAGATATCCACTGCGAGGCTGTAACCATTTGTATTCATCACAACCTGAGATAGAAGCAACCATGTAACTATAAATTATTTCGAAGCTCCACCCACAATATTTTAAGAGTGTGTTTTATGTGCGCACACGTGCATGTGCTGTTTGAACTTTTATTGGTGGGGGAGGGGATGTTTAAGGAACATAATATCATCATATACACAGTGTATGTCATTGTGTGCCCTAGATGTGTCTGTTCAAACACGCGAGAGAGAGAGAGAGAGAGAGAGACCTCCGGTGCCATCCAATAAGGACTTCCTTTGAAAGATAGCATCGAAGAACAGGACTTTATCTGGAAAATGGAAGTTTACAAATTATGGAGTCAGTATAATGGTTGCCAAAAAAGGGGAACTTAATTCTTCAGAAGGTACATCCATAATATAATTGCTAAGATTCTTAATTTTATCCTTGCAGGCCTTTCAGTTGGTATATAGCATCAATAGCAGAGTCTTCAAATGAATTCTGTACAATATATTTCTACTGATAATCAAGGAAAATAGTTTCCGTCCAAACATCAAGGGACATTTCCAGGCAATTTCAAAGATTTTCACTAAATCTCGACTTTCTTAATGATGCCAGAGATATATTTTTGAAGTCAGTAAAACCAAATATCCATTTGCCATTACCAAAAGATTATACATACATGTTTTGCCATGCCAAAATCAGCAAGTTTAATTTCACCATTAGGATCTACCAATATATTTGCTCCTTTGATATCTCTGCAAAAAGTGAGTGAATTTCAAGAGTGGAGGAATTATACATGAAGAAATAAGTGGCCACTACAGAAGCAGCAAAATCTTACCTGTGCACTGTTTTTCTTCCATGCAAGTAAGCGAGTCCTGAGAGAATCTGTCTAGTGTAATTTTGTATTACGGGCTCCTCAAAGGCCCCATATTCTTGCAGTAATTTGTGGATGGAACCTCCAGAAACGTACTCCAAATAAACTGACAATGTTTCTTCGCTCTGGCAAACAAGTAAACCAGAGTTAATAAAAGGATGGAGTTTTACAGCCCTAGATTCAATAGTACATCAGTTAAACTTGGATCACAACAGAAAAATATGCACGTGACATTGTCCATACAATCCTAAATTCAAAATAACGTGAAATTAACCCATACCAAGTCACTTCCATAATATTGAACAATGTTCACATGTGAAAGCTGACTGAGCAAGGTAATCTCCTGTTCAAATAGCCAAATGTGTCAAAGATTCAAGATAAGGTATTAAAACCTAAATGTGTGAAACCGGAGGACAAATGCAGTATAGAGAAAGAATTCTGGACCTGATTCAACTGCTTCAGACATTCTTTTGATGACTGATCATCCGAAACAACCCTGACTTCTTTTATTGCACACATTTGTCCATTTTCACTGTCAATTTAGACAAACAATTAATTTATCTCAATATAACTAACAGAAAAGGATCATAAGATTGATCAAAAACTAAATTTTTTGTAAGCATTACAGCCAAACAGGACGCAATTTCTTTTAACGCCAGAACAACAATCATTTATCCAAATTCACAAAATTTCCATGCTAGCACAATTTTTAACATGATATAACAGATAGCAGAAACCTCATTACCAGTTAAATCCAAGGTAAACATGACCAAAGGTGCCTCTTCCTAGAAGCCTCCCTTTCCTCCATTTCGATGAAATAATACTTGAGTTCTCAGCTCTCCCAGGACTTCTTGGGGTTGGCAAGGCAGAAGGACTGGGGGGAGAACCAGGTGGAAGGGGCAGCCTATGACATTCACTCTTTCCATCTTCCAATTTCCCAGTGGGGGAATCCAAATTAATACCACCAAATCGTGGGTGGAGAGGCGAGGTGGTAGTGGTAATCCCCCTAGATACTCGACCAGGACTTCGCATCACTGGACTCGATTTGTTATCTCCATTTCTTCTGCAGCAGAATATGAATTTTACATCCATAAGACTGATCAAAGTCGTGGCACAGAAGTACAATTGAAACAACTACTAATCAGTGCCTCTTATGTATTTGATGACCCTGAAAAGACTACGAGCATGTTTGGCTTTTTAACTAAGCTAAAAATTTTACTTATCTAAAATAGATGGGTTCTAAAACAAAACTTTTTTCCATTAGCCAAAGTTGGGAAATAGGAACTCTTAGTTTACTTATCTAAAATAGATGGGTTTTAAAAAAAAAATTCTTTTTTCCATTATTCAAAGATGGGAAATAGTAACTCTTAAATAAGAGCTGGTATGTGTCACCAGCATACCATTCATTTAACATTGTATTCATGCTGTAAAGATATAACCTTCAATCACAATTTTAATTTCACATCCAACAGTTCAACAATTGAATTTGAGAATGTAAGACATACGATTCGATAAAGGGAAACTAAAAATGAATCTATATATATCACCAAGACAAAAACCTAAAGAAAAACTACTTTGTAGCAACCAAGGAGAAGAAACACAAAAAATACAGAATGAAAAAAGAAATATATTATTCCTTCGTAAGCATTACTTTTTTTCTTAAGGCATTACACTTGTAGACTCTTCTATATGTAAGTACTAGATGCATATAAACTCCTTAATTATAGAATCCCTATAACCGAGCTATTTTGAATTCCTAATAATTGCTAATTTGAATATAATAAAAAAAATAAAAGCTTCCACAATATTTGCCACCTAACCATACCTACCATAAAGATTTGCTAAACCTGATTTACCTATTAGTATAATTTTTATAATAATATAGTGGGTATATACTCTAATTCTCATTAAAAGTACAATCCAATTCCGGTTGAAATGTAATGGAAAGTGAAAGGATCAATTGCTTGTTGGTCAAACTAGATTTCAATTTTTCTTAAAACAAAGTAAATTACAAGAAAGAACAAAACAAAACATTCATTCCATAGCAATTGTCTAAATAATCAAACTAAATTTCAATTTTACTTAAAACAAGGTCAATTTCAAGAAAGAACAAAGCAAAACATTCATTCCAGAGCAAAGCCCTCTTTTATGGGCTAAATGAGTCATCAAATTTTCAATTCAGGTTTTTAATAAGCCAAAATATAACACAAACAACTGATAAATCAATTAATGTTCAAAAACAGCCATAAGAGATAAAATGGACCAAAAAAGTAACCAAAAATCTCAAAAATTACAGCAAAAGAAACCCAAAAAGCCCATCTTTATTAACACAGAAAATAAGCCGTAAACATAAAGTCCCATGAAAATCAAACCAACCTGAAAGCAATTTGATCAAAAACAACATGGGTTTGATCATCAGTTGACCCGGATGAACCGATGCTGGAAAACCCCGACCCAGATCCTGACCCAACTCCGTGAATCTGAACGTGGTCAGTTGATGACTCAACAGGCATCGGTAAGGGGTGCCCTATATCCCCATACGAAGCAGAGTCAAATCCCGAAAACCCCGAAGACCCTATTTCTTCTCTTCCTATAGCAGCATAATCTCTGCTATTTCTTGGTGAGTTTTTCGATTGTTTCTGTAGCAAAACAATTCCAGAAACCTCGTCAAAGCTCTTGGCTTTATTATCTTTATTTTCTTTCCCCGTCTTCTTACCATTCTCAATTGACGAAGCTCTCGCAGAATTGTCTTTCTCCCTTTCCGAATCTTTACTTCTGCTAGATCTTTTCTTCCACCAAGCTGGCATCTTTTCCAAAGTATCTGTATATTAAATTTTTTTGAATATATGAAAGAGAGGGGCAAGACTGGAATTGGGAATTGTGGATTGAATTTATACGGGGTGAGTATAGCTGAAGAAGACAAGTTGAAGAAGAAAAGACCCAATATTTTGAAGGTCTTGATGAGCATAAAGTTCATTTATATTTTCATTTTCAGCAGAGAGAGTGGGGTCAATGAGGGGTAAGGAACAGTGAGGACAGCTCATGTGATCGGGGGAAGCGGTGAGCAAAATGACGTGTTCTTTCTTTCCCAGCATTAGATATACCCAAGCGTGCGTGGGTGTCAGTATCAGTTGTGAAGTGTGTGTGATTAGTGTAAATGCATGAATCTTGACATTGATAAATTAGAAGATGTCAAAACGTGTTGAATGACTCCATATATCAAAAAGCCAATTTTAAGGATTTGTTTGATTTTGAGAAATCAAAAATTATATTTGAAATTAGAATATTAGGGCCCGTTTGATTTGCCTTTCACTTTTTAATTTTAAAATTTGAGTTAATTTTCAATTTTTCTATTTTGATGATCTGTTATAGAATTATTTAAAATGCATTTGATTTATCATTTTGAAAATTTGTTTCTCGAAATAGAAAATAAGAAAATATATTTGGTTTAAATTTTTGAAAAATTATTTTATTTCTTAAAAATCAATTATTCAGTAAAATAGAACAATTTTATGTTAATCAACTAATATACAAATTTTAAAGTTGGTATATCTTGCAATATTCTTTTTCATTACAAATAGTAAAACTTTTTTTGACAAAATTTAGGAAATAATAATAATAATAATAATAATAATAATAATAATAATAATAATAATGATCTGGACTTAGAATTTTTATTTGTGTTCTTCTAAAGAATCATTAAAAGTTTGAACTCTTTTTAAAGTTTGAACTCTTTTTACTTTTTACGATTTTTATTTTTCTATAATTTTTTAGAATTTTACCTTTAAATTTAGAATTAAGTTTTTTAGAGTTTTAAATTTTAAATATTTATTTTTTAGAATTTATGAGTTTTTAATTTTTTTTAAAGATTTTTTTCTTCGGAAAACTTTATATAAATGAGTATTTTTGGAGTTTTCACTAAAAAATTCAAAAATCATATATACTTTTTGAGTTTTATGTTATAAATTTAACGTTATTGTTCAAAAATGATCAAACAAATAAATTGAAAACAACAAATCAAACGTGCCATACTTTCTGTAAGTGTCTATTTTGTAGAGTTTTTGCTTCTCATAGAAAAAGTATTACATGGAAAAGTTGTGTTAAAGATAAGTAATTTTAGGAGACCAAATTCTTGAAGTAGGGGAGAGAGAGGCCTTT
>NC_036254.1:22854873-22864246 GCF_002742605.1 Olea europaea var. sylvestris | reverse complement strand
TTGCGGTGGAATGGCAAGGCAATATGGAGATGTAATGATTGAAGAAGTATGGAAGGAAAATGGAATGCATTGTTTCTTGGCATCTAATTAGGGTATAGTCCAATGGTGCAAAGAACAGGAGTGAGATTATCTCATATCTTGTTAGCAGTCGCAGTGTGAGAGTTCGATTTTTGAGACATGAAATTGGACTTCTTGTAGGCGCAGTGCATAGACAGCTCTTGTTCTCTAGCCTGTTGGGACATATCCCCCGATTTACCTCCCTTACAAATCTCTATGAGCGATGGGAGGCCTCAAAGTTGGGGTTCAACCCTTTTTTTTTTTTTTTTTTTTCAGGAAATGTAATGGTTTAAGTTTTGGCCGTTGGTTAGGTATATATGCACTCACCCGCCAACCTAATTCCTTATCTACTTCCCTCTTTATTTATTTATTTTTGGAAAGAGGCTAAAGCACAAAAAATTCCACTTTTTTGGCCTTTTGTTTTGCCCTCTTCTAATGAGCAGCCATTTGGCAGATGCGAAGAGAATATAACATTTTGAAGAGAAAGATACAACTTGATTTTCATTTAATGCAAATATAAATTTAATTGGCCTAACTGATTAAGAATGGAAGAAAATAGAAATTTTATTTTAAATTTTATGTCATCGTCATACTTCTTGTCATCATAATATTATTTAATTATGAGTTATTACTTGTAAAATAATTTTATAGATGCTTTACAATTTTTATGATTTGTTTTATACTAAAGATTCTGCTTTAACTATTTTGGGGATTTTTCAGAAGAAAATTTATAGTACGTCAGCCAAAACTACAAAAAAAATCCCTCCACCTACCACTAAGCAATCCTCCCTATCAAGACCAATAACTTCATCAAATAGATTTGGAAGATAGATTTTTGACGAATAAACATATTTGACGATCAACTTCACAAAAGCTTTTAAGGGTTCATTTAACAAGACTTTTACTTATTGTAGAAAAATAACTTTTGACTTTGTAAAAATTACGTCAATCAAGTCTTAACGAGAAAATAATAATGGTGTTTTCAAGAAAAATCATTGTAACGACATGGACTCTCCCCATATTAAAACAATCAAGCTACACAAACAGAGTCTGTGACAGAACTAAGGTGGCGATGCCTCAACCCTTGTCATAGGGACCTGTCAAAGGTCCCCGTTTGAGTAGCAAAATTCATATTAAAATGAGTTTGAGTACTTTAATGTTAAATTAACAAATCACGTTATTGTTAAAATGCATATTTTTCGAAGATTTTTATTGAAATATTCTAGTTTTTTTTCTAAACTAATTTGACATCACTAAATTACTTAATAAATGAAAACTTACTTGCAACTATCAGTCATATCTGAGAGTTGCCAAAATTGTTTATAAGACAGACAAGAAGCCACCTGACAGACTCGTTAGGAACTTTCTATTTATTATTCCATTTTTTAAACAAGTCACTGTGGTAGCCGCCGACGGCCGGCCGGTCTGGTCAAATAATAATATATGTAATTCCACAGTTCCACTTGCAGTCACATTTTCTTCTCTGTTTCACATTCAAGCTTATAGACATTGAATTGGATATTTTTTGTTAAGGACATACCTCATAAATGACTTCTAACCAACTCCCAGATATACCTTACAAGAAGAAACAAATCTTCCGATAAGAAAACTGAAAACATTTGGAAGTATAAAGATCTATTGGCTAAATAAAAATGGAAACGGAATTTAAATAAGAACTAAACTTTTGGTACATCCAGGGGTACCGAAGCGTGTACCTAATGGACACGCGACGAACCCCGGTTGGAGGACGCTTCGGTACCTCCCGATGTACTGGTAGCATTACCGTTTAATTAATCATCTTGCTCCTTGAATCTTGATGTAGATTCATTCAAGTCCCATATTTAAACATCAACCATTCTTGAAGAGTTTTTGTTTCAAAGAGGAGAAAACTTAATCATTTTCTCCCTTGTATTAGATTATAAATTCTTCGTTCTCAATTCTACCAACACTTCGAATGTGCGGAAAAGTTTATTTTTTAAGGAAGTTAAAACGGGTTTTTGAAACGATATCCAGGAGAAAAGGGTACGATTTCTTATTCAAAAGCACTAATCATCAATGAGATTACCCTAAGCAGCGGCAATCTTGAAGGTTTTGAAGAGAATTCAATTGCAAAACTCCGTTCTCAATAAAACTCAAGAAAGAAATACTTTTTAAATTTTTCCGGGGAAAATGAGAAGTCGAAATTTCACATTGATAATTACACAATAAATATTTGACGAATTCATTATCTGATTTTTCTTTTAAAACTTCAGTATAACAAGAAATATGTGACGATCAAGAAGCGTTAAAAAAATTTCTGTAAATTGCTTAAATAAAGGAAAATATCTGAAGATCACAAATAATTCATACTCTAATAGAATTCTTGCTGGCAATTTTTGTAGTATAGCGCAATGAGCAAATGGCTATAAAAACCACTGGTGATGCATTCTTAAAAGGAATTTCAACTTTTTCAATAACATTAAATTGAGTTTTATAACAATGGTCAGTCCTCTCCACTCATTAGGTTCATGCAGAACACTAATAGTCAATAATTTGGCTTTGGAGAGCTGCCTCTTGATCATCAGATTAGAAAAAGCAGAGATGGACAGATTTAAGTATACTGATTAAAGCATTGAAGTAACAACTTTCTGGTAATGACATGATAAACATGTTAAACCACTTAACTGGAGACCAAACGGACAGCGAAAACAGTTAAAATATGATGATGGCACAAAATCAATAAACTACTAAGATTTGTGCCGTCCTCTGCAGCGGCTTCAAATGTCTCACCATCAACAAGTTCAGGCACCTCATCCTCATCATCTTTCTGTTAAAAGTAGCACCAGCACCTGGAGCCTGCTTCTGGAACTGCTCTGCCAATTTCTTCAGATTCTCCAAGTTATCGAGGCCTGAATGCTTCAGGTTAAACCATTCGATTAACAAGTTCTAACAGCAGCAATCAAACAGCCAAATACCACAAGAAACAGGAAGTGTTACGTACCCAACTGATGAATAATTTGGGGAAGAATGTCTTGCAATTCTGAAACAACATTGAGTGAAGGTCGTGATTAACAGAATATTAAAACAATGGAAGAGGACTAGCAATGTAGCTGCTCTCTTTTTTCCTTTTGCCGAAAAGGAAGAAATGCATACGAGAGAGATGCTGAGAAACAAACAAACACAAAGACTAAAACCCAGTTCTAAAGTCTAGAATAAAAATATAGAAACACTCAAATCACTAAAGACTAAAAAGAAACCACAATAACATTTTCAATAAAAGAAGGGAAACATACTTTTGTTCTGAGGAGTGCCACTAACAATTCAAGTGTTGCCAGCAATATAAGCTTCAACTAAATAAAGGAGCAAACAACAGTTAGCGCCAATCTAAAAGACAAAATGCAGATTCAGTTTTCACTGTGTACCTTTAGGGTTAAGGAACTGGATGACTACATCCTCTTCGAAAATATTGACCTCCTCAATTGCAGGTATTGCATTGACACCTATTCTCTTCAGGGTGCTTTGAAGTTTTTTTTTTTTTTTCATCTATGGTGGTTTTCTTGTGAACAGCCTTCTTTTTCTGCAATTGAAGGCATATATTAAACAACTTTGATAGAAAAGTATACATTGTCTAACTCTAGCCAACTTGTGTTCCAACTTAATACAAAATGTATACGTAGACTCTATAGAAATCATGATGCCCATTTCAACAGAGTGTTTACATTTTTGAAGAATATAAAAAATCTCGGAATGATAAGATACAAACCTTCTCATGCTACCCTTCCCACCGGTTCAAACAGAACCAGCCATCTTCATTAGCTTTTCCACATTCATCTGTCAAGGACAAATCAAGGAGTTCAACAAGAACGGCCAAGAATTCTTAATGTCCCAAGGACAGCTTTTAATACATTTCATAAGGTAAAACTACATTCAGAAAGATCTTAGCAACTACTCAACAAGCAGCAGCATGAAGAAAAGCCAAAATACTCATAAACACATGATAATCTCCGAAAGTGATAACTATTATTTATCAGCCAATATTAGCAATAGAGCACCAGTGGAAGTGTAAATTTCTCCAACAGATGTTATTCTCCAGGGTAAATCTCATATGACAAGTTACTATAACAAAAATCACTGCAATTGTAACAATTAAATACTGAAATAACAGGGATATGAATAGCAAATACAAAAAATGCTACAAAACCATCAACCTATCTAAAGAAATGCTTAATGAAGTATGTCAACCCACTTGAAATCTTAAATAGATACACAAAGCATCAAATGATAAATCATCAAAGTTGTGATCATATATCAACACCATTAATAAGTAGACCTAAAAGTCTAAACAAGTAAAAAATAACAGTCTACTTAAGAATGAAAAGAAAAAGGATCTGGAGAAAATAAAACAAAAAGGCAAACAATACCAAAATAATATGCAAGGCACGAAAGACTGAAGTTATGTGACACAAGTCTCCTCCATTGGCTGCAATGCTGACAAGTTGCAACTTCACTAGGGAGAGGGGTATATCGATCCTTTGTAATAGCATGCTCTGGCACATAGGCTTCACATGTTCTCTCCTCATTTCTCCAATTCTCTTTGTTTCGTTGTTATAATTGGTTGGGTTTATAATAGCTCAAAAAACCCTTTAAATATTCTCTCCTTGAGTTGTGCCCGAAATAGCTCAAAAACCCCTTTAAATATTCTATCGTCCCATCTCAATTGAAAAGGCAAAAAACGTTTCACAAACAAATCTAGTTCTGCTTCCATGTTAATTTTGTATTTTTTGTATTTTTTTTTTTTTTTTTTGTCCTTCTTACTTTTTTTCACGTTCAATCTCATATTCAGGCACAAAAGGTTAAGACAGATAATAAAAAAATACAAACAAAAATGGGCAAAAGGAAGAAGACTAAATTCAGTTGACATGCTGCAAATAAATTGAAGATCAAGTATAAGTTCCAAGGCACCTAATGATGGCCTCACTCCAGTCCAAAGCCCCAGAAATTTAAAAGCAACGGATACAATGATCATAAAGATATATAAAAATTACAAAAAAAGAGGCTTTGAAAAGCAAATAATCCTAAACGAATGAAATTCAAAGTAAAATCACAGTGGACCAATTTCTCCGAAACCTGAAGTAAGCTTACAGTAAAAAGAAAAAGAAAGCATAATTTTAAGCATTCAACTAATGATACAGAAACTAAGCTATAAAATCAAAACATAAACATATACTAGAAACAAATCAAGCACCAAAATGGACCTGACGAAGCACGAAAATACACCCACACAGCGATATGAACACAAAAATTAAATTAATAATTCCAAGAAAATTACTAATTGTATGCTAGTACAGTAAACAAATATATCTATGGTGCGTGTATAAGAGAGTATGGTATTTTAGGAATTGCCTCCCCGAGCAGCGGAGCTAGTCTGGTGAGAAATCGAGAATTGAGGAAAAGTTGAGTGCTAACAGAGGAAGAGGGGAGGAAGTGGATAACAGATGAAAGAAAGAACCCCCAGGGTTTTACAGATTTTACTGAAGTCGATAAATTATATACTTTGTGAGAATATGTTTCTCCTAACTCCATTAGACTTAATTGCTATTTGTAATTAGACTTAATTGCTATTTGTATAATTCATATGAATTGTGCTTGTTTAGAATTATTATGGACCATTGGATGGGATCGACAACCGGAATTTAATTTATTTGAGATAATTTTTGTTGCCTTGTCTTGGGGGAGATGTTTTGACTTGACAGTTACCACAAAAAAGGGGCTTCCCCCATGTTTTTGGCAGACGGGTCTTTTTCCCTCTCTTCTCTAGTAGACCACTCTCTCCATTTTACACCTGCTTGGTAGAAGGTCGAGGGTACGTTGGTGGCGGTTTCTAGCGAGGTTCTTTGTCGGTTTCTCTCTCTCTCTTTGAAAGATGATTTGCATGACATGAGAGCTGTTCCTGAGCCTATAAATCAGCCATAAGGAAGAGGAGAAGTTGCTGTCCACTTTCGGCCGAAATTGGGTTGTATTTTTCCATTTTATATTCTTTGATTTTGCCTTGGAATCTTTATTGATTGATGTTTATTGGTTGAACTCCAAGGATCTCAACAAGCTGGTATCAGAGCAAGGAGGAGTGAAATCTGTCCAAAAATCGATCGAAACCTCCAAGGAAATCGCGATTCCCATTTTTGGCCGAATCTGAAACTTCAAATTTCGGCCAAACTACTGAATTTTTGGCGAAACTGACCCTGGACCCATAACCAGCAGACCAAGGCACTCCCTGTGATGGGGCGCGTGATCGGAGCGGCAATCGGCGGCGCGTGAACTCCAGCGACGGCGCGTGGCTGGACATTCCGACGAGCTTTTTTTGGGCAGTTTACTTATTTTGATGTCCTGAACGCACTGATGTCGTTTGTTTTCTGTGTCAGGTTTTACAGAAAAAATTGGACTATTTTGCCCTTGGCTTGACATCTACAGCAATTCGGTTCAAAAACTTGGTGGTATATTTACTGTTTTTCAACAGTAGTTTGGTAAGATATACAAAAAATGCTACAAAACCATCAACCTATCTAAAGAAATGCTTAATGAAGTATGTCAACCCACTTGAAATCTTAAATAGATACACAAAGCATCAAATGATAAATCATCAAAGTTGTGATCATATATCAACACCATTAATAAGTAGACCTAAAAGTCTAAACAAGTAAAAAATAACAGTCTACTTAAGAATGAAAAGAAAAAGGATCTGGAGAAAATAAAACAAAAAGGCAAACAATACCAAAATAATATGCAAGGCACGAAAGACTGAAGTTATGTGACACAAGTCTCCTCCATTGGCTGCAATGCTGACAAGTTGCAACTTCACTAGGGAGAGGGGTATATCGATCCTTTGTAATAGCATGCTCTGGCACATAGGCTTCACATGTTCTCTCCTCATTTCTCCAATTCTCTTTGTTTCGTTGTTATAATTGGTTGGGTTTATAATAGCTCAAAAAACCCTTTAAATATTCTCTCCTTGAGTTGTGCCCGAAATAGCTCAAAAACCCCTTTAAATATTCTATCGTCCCATCTCAATTGAAAAGGCAAAAAACGTTTCACAAACAAATCTAGTTCTGCTTCCATGTTAATTTTGTATTTTTTGTATTTTTTTTTTTTTTTTTTGTCCTTCTTACTTTTTTTCACGTTCAATCTCATATTCAGGCACAAAAGGTTAAGACAGATAATAAAAAAATACAAACAAAAATGGGCAAAAGGAAGAAGACTAAATTCAGTTGACATGCTGCATATAAATTGAAGATCAAGTATAAGTTCCAAGGCACCTAATGATGGCCTCACTCCAGTCCAAAGCCCCAGAAATTTAAAAGCAACGGTTACAATGATCATAAAGATATATAAAAATTACAAAAAAAGAGGCTTTGAAAAGCAAATAATCCTAAACGAATGAAATTCAAAGTAAAATCACAGTGGACCAATTTCTCCGAAACCTGAAGTAAGCTTACAGTAAAAAGAAAAAGAAAGCATAATTTTAAGCATTCAACTAATGATACAGAAACTAAGCTATAAAATCAAAACATAAACATATACTAGAAACAAATCAAGCACCAAAATGGACCTGACGAAGCACGAAAATACACCCACACAGCGATATGAACACAAAAATTAAATTAATAATTCCAAGAAAATTACTAATTGTATGCTAGTACAGTAAACAAATATATCTATGGTGCGTGTATAAGAGAGGATGGTATTTTAGGAATTGCCTCCCCGAGCAGCGGAGCTAGTCTGGTGAGAAATCGAGAATTGAGGAAAAGTTGAGTGCTAACAGAGGAAGAGGGGAGGAAGTGGATAACAGATGAAAGAAAGAACCCCCAGGGTTTTACAGATTTTACTGAAGTCGATAAATTATATACTTTGTGAGAATATGTTTCTCCTAACTCGATTAGACTTAATTGCTATTTGTATAATTCATATGAATTGTGCTTGTTTAGAATTATTATGGACCATTGGATGGGATCGACAATCGGGATTTAATTTATTTGAGATAATTTTTGTTGCCTTGTCTTGGGGGAGATGTTTTGACTTGACAGTTTTCACAAAAAAGGGCTTCCCCCATGTTTTTGGCAGACAGGTCTTTTTCCCTCTCTTCTCTAGTAGACCACTCTCTCCATTTTACACCTGCTTGGTAGAAGGTCGAGGGTACGTTGGTGGCGGTTTCTAGCGAGGTTCTTTGTCGGTTTCTCTCTCTCTCTTTGAAAGATGATTTGCATGACATGAGAGCTGTTCCTGAGCCTATAAATCAGCCATAAGGAAGAGGAGAAGTTGCTGTCCACTTTCGGCCGAAATTGGGTTGTATTTTTCCATTTTATATTCTTTGATTTTGCCTTGGAATCTTTATTGATTGATGTTTATTGGTTGAACTCCAAGGATCTCAACAAGCTGGTATCAGAGCAAGGAGGAGTGAAATCTGTCCAAAAATCGATCGAAACCTCCAAGGAAATCGCGATTCCCATTTTTGGCCGAATCTGAAACTTCAAATTTCGGCCAAACTACTGAATTTTTGGCGAAACTGACCCTGGACCCATAACCAGCAGACCAAGGCACTCCCTGTGATGGGGCGCGTGATCGGAGCGGCAATCGGCGGCGCGTGAACTCCAGCGACGGCGCGTGGCTGGACATTTCGACGAGCTTTTTTTGGGCAGTTTACTTATTTTGATGTCCTGAACGCACTGATGTCGTTTGTTTTCTGTGTCAGGTTTTACAGAAAAAATTGGACTATTTTGCCCTTGGCTTGACATCTACAGCAATTCGGTTCAAAAACTTGGTGGTATATTTACTGTTTTTCAACAGTAGTTTGGTAAGATTATTCCAAACTCTCTGTTAGGTTAAGTTTGGTATCCTTACCGGTTTATGCATGATTATTGCTTGGTTGCCTATTTGTGAATTCCGTTGATTGAATTCTTGTGATTAATTTGTAACCTGGAAGCGTATTTACTTACATTATATACCTGTGTTTCGTGAACGGATTATGTGATTGTTGTGCTTCATTTCTAAAATTGTTTTTAAACTCGGCATTCATATTTTTATAATGATCATCTGTAAAAGAATTTTTCAAAACATTTTCTGTTTTGTCCACGAGTATAGGCCACTCTTTTACAAAATTTGTAATGGGTTCGAGGTTCGAATTATCGCAATTCGATGGAAAAGGGGATTACTCGATATTGAAACAGAAAATGAGGGCCATTTTGGTCCAACAGAGAGTTGCTAAAGCTCTCGATGATCCCGTTACATTCTCTGATGAGTTAAAAGCTAAACCAACTGAAATTGAAGACATGAATGAAATTGCTTA
>NC_036254.1:22816391-22852827 GCF_002742605.1 Olea europaea var. sylvestris | reverse complement strand
AAGGATCATAGGATAGTTCAATGTAAGTGGATTTACAAATTGAAAGAAGGAAATAATCATAGTGATCTCCCTAGGTATAAGGCCAAATTAGTGGCGAAAGGGTTCACTCAAAAGGAGGGGGTTAATTACAGTGAGATATTCTCTCCTATGATAAAGTACAAAATAATCAGACTGGTTTTTGCATTGGTTGTTCAATTCAACTGGGAACTGGAACAACTAGATGTCAAGACTGCTTTCCTACATGGGGAATTGGAAGAGGATATTTACATGAGTCAGTCTCAAGGTTTTGAGGTGAAAGGTAAAATAAATTGTGTGTGCAAATTAGAAAGATCTCTGTATGGGCTTAAACTAAGCCCTAGACAGTGATACATAAGGTTCGATACCTATGTACTGAAGATAGGTTTTAAAAGGAGTGAATATGATGCATGCCTATACTATAATGATAGTAAGGAGGGCTATGAGGTCTACTTGTTGCTGTATGTAGATGACATGCTTCTAGCAAGTTCAAGTAAGACTGAAATCACTAAGATAAAGAACCTTTTAAAATCAGAATTCGATATGAAAGATTTGGGGAGTGCTAAGAAGATTTTGGGGATGGTTATAAAGAGAGATAGGGCTGAAAATAGACTAGTCATTTCCCAATAAACCTATCTAAACAAAGTCATAACTAAATTTGGTATGAATGGATCAAAATCTGTGAACGAGCCCTTAGCAGCTCACATGAATCTTTCTAGTGCACATTCTCCTAAAACTGAGGAGGAATTTAGAGAAATGAGGAACATACCCTACTCTAATGCTATAGGTTCCGTTATGTTCTCTATGATAGCAACCAGGCCTGACTTAGCCTATGCTATAAGTTTTTTGAGCAGATTTATGTCCAACCCTGGAAAGCCCCATTGGGCAGATTTGAAATGGTTGTTAAGGCACATTGTTGGTACATTAAATCTGGGTCTAGTGTATGAAAAAAGACCTGAAAAACTTACTCTAAAGAGCTATGTAGATTCTGATTTTACTAGTGACAAGGATAGTAGAAAGTCTACCACAACTTACTTTTTTACACTTGGTGACAATTGTATAACATAGAAGTCACAGCTGCACCCTTTAGTTACTTTGTCAAGTACTGAGACAGAGTATGTTGCCATAACCAAGGCGGTTAAGGAATGTACCTGGTTAAAAGGAATTTTAAAGGAATTGAACTTCATGCATGATACACCTGTTATATTTACTGATAGTCAAAGTGCTTTATCGCTTTGTAAGAATCATGTTTATCATGAAATAACTAAACATATTGAGGTGAAGTATCATTTTATTCGTGAGAAACTATCTCAAGGTGAAGTTAATCTTGTTAAAATTCACACTGAAAGGAATCCCTCTAATGTGGGAACAAAAATTCTACTTGCAAGTAAATTTAAATTGTGCTTATTTTTATTACATATTGACACTGGTTAATTTTTCTTGCAGGTAGTGGGCGATGATGATGAACAGTTCTTCCATGTGCAAATTCGCAACCAAGAGAGAGTGTTATGAGAACCAAGGTGAAGAATGTGAGAATATGGTTCTCTTAACTCCATTAGACTTAAGTGTTATTTGTGTAATTCACATGGATTGTACTTGTCTAGTTTTATTATGGACCATTGGATGGGATCGACGGCCGGGATTTAATCTATTTGAGATAATTTTTGTTGCCTTGTCTTGGGGGAGATGTTTTGACTTGACAGTTACCACAAAAAGGGGCTTCCCCCACGTTTTTGGCAGACAGGTCTTTTTCCCTCTCTTCTCTAGTAGACCATTCTCTCCATTTTGCACCTTCTGCTTGGTAGAAGGTCGAGGGTACGTTGGTGGCGATTTCTAGCGAGGTTCTTTGCCGGTTTCTCTCTCTCTTTGGAAGGTGATTTGCATGACATGGGAGCTATTCCTGAGCCTTTAAATCAGCCATAAGGAAGAGGAGAAGTTGCTGTCCACTTTCGGCCGAAATTGGGTTGTATTTTTCCATTTTATATTCCTTGATTTTGCCTTGGAATCTTTATTGATTGATGTTTATTGGTTGATTGAACTCCAAGGATCTCAATATAGTTTATAAGTGTGTCACTGGATTTCTCGTTGCTCATGTCAGCATTCTCACTTCTGATATCTTGTCTTGTGGCAAAAAACCTTCCCCCATTAGAAGGAATACAAGGTATTGATTCATGATATGTATAATTAAAATTAACTGTTGACTTTAATCTCACTTTTTTAAGCTATCTTATACATGTGCTTAATATCATTACTATTGGGATACCAGTACTGCGTTTTGACGGATCCACGGCTTGAGCTGGACTTCTTCATAACAGGGACGACCTCCTTAGATGTGAGTTGGCGATTCCACCTCACAATACAAAAGGTGTTAATCTGATTTTGCTCAATCGTCAAGTTCTTGATTGTTGCTGTAAAGGCGGCCATTCGAGTTCCATATCGGCGTAATGCTTTATAAAACTGTCAGAGATATCCACATTTTGCTTTCTTGGAGATGACTCTCCATATTTGTTTGAGAATATGGAGTGTTACACAAGGCCAGGCCCTGCTTGTCAAACTAATTTACTACAATATAAATTAAATATAATAACAATGGAGGTCCCTAACCTTTCATGTGAGTTGCAATTAGAGTCCTTGCATAAATATTAGTCAGCAGAACCTTTTACTCTCAAACCCTAAACCATCATGAATCCAAGCTAAATTCGACTTCATCCAAAAGCATTTATAGCTAATAAATTTGTTTTAGTATTTTAATTGTTTAATAAATATTATTATTTCTTCCATTGGATACAATACATTGTTTCTAATTATATTTTGATAATTTCGTAATGATGCAACCAGCTTGTTGGTTGAACCAGTAACCTTCTAACCCAATGCTTCGACCGGGTAGATAATTGGGTCGAACGGTTTAAACTTCCTCAACCATATGAAGCTCAAGATGGATTCAAAAAATCGATGAGAGAAGAAAAAATGAAGTTAGCGAACTGCAAAAGAAGACATTTTACAAGGTCAATCAACATTATTCACATCAGTACATTTCCCTCAAATCAACACAAAATAATGAGCAATTTCCGTACATCAGAAAAATTGGTAGCACTAGCACCAATTCACCTAGATTCAAGACCGAAAGTTTCAGAGTTCCTGAGGAATGATCTGCGCCACCAGATTTGGAATGCTTTACTGAGATTGGGGCATTCAGTTCCATTCTTGGAGAAGCACTGGAACCAATCCATAAACAGCGTATGTTGTTCGCTCAAAGGAAGTGTGAGAAGTGCTTGACCCATAGCCTCCTCCAACGCTTTCATGTCTAACCCCTTTCTGCACCTCTGTAACCAGCCAAAGTCTGCTAGCATTGGTCTAAACCATGCCCGAAGAATACCCAACCTTGATTCTGCCCGACAATGCAATTTCCGGGTGCCCATTGCAATAAACAACATTGCCGACACGCGGCTAAGCTCGTATCTAATCATTGGAGATGCATTCTCATGAATCTTGATCAGCTTCACTTGAGCTGCCCACATGTCTACGAATTCCTCAGCCATCTGGTGATCGAGCAAGATGTCGAGTAGCCAATTTATGTTGTCGACCTGCTTTGAGATGCGCTCTAACAAAGGCTTGTCTTTCTCACTTTTCGTCGACTTTTCACATGGATCAGCCCCAGAGCCCCCCTCCTCAAACAGACTAACCAGTGAACTCAAACATGACTCGCAAACGGCAAATATGTCCTCCTTATTCAGATCGGGGAAATCCTTCTCATAGACTGAGCTTTTGCACAGTAGACCTTTGACCAAAGCCTTCAGCTCACTTCTAGCATTGGCATCAACACAGGTGGTTATCGACCAAACAAGTTGTTTAGCTAAAGTTTGTTGGGAATCAATGGAACCGAGACTACAGAGTCTAGCTAAGATGTCTGTCGCAGTACCATCATCAAACTTAATTTTGGAGAACGAAATTCTCAGCTTCTCCTCTTCTTCCTCAGTCCAAGGCACTGCTTCAAGGTACTTCAAACATGAAGAAACACCCCTGCCAAACTTGATACCTTCTGATACCTAATGGTACAAGCAAATGAGGCTGTTAGAAATCCTGATATTAACGATATAGAGCAAGATTGATAGAAACAATTGAGGTATCTTATGTGTTGAGAGAGGAATTCCGAAAACAATTCTACTTTTAACTCTTGTCAAAAATGTATACACACAGGGTCCAAAAAATAAGTAGAAAAAGTAAAGATGGGCATAAGTTTATAATTTTGTCTAACTATAGCTATTTGGACCTCTTGGTACCAGTGGCTCCAAGGGAGAGACAGAATACATATTTTTGATACTTCATACTAATGACGGAGATTGAATAGATCACTGCCTCGCGGATATTTCTCTTGTTTCATATAAAGAATTTGTGGAAGGTGCTGTTGTTGAAGCTATCAAGTCATTACAGGATGCTGAACATGTTAACAAAACACCATACTAGATCAAATAACTCCCCTTCCACACCCACCTCCCTTCCGGCAGGGAACTAATTGAGGGAAACACGTAACAAAAGAAGGTAAAAGGATGATAGGAAAGAGTTAACACCACCCAAAAAGTCGAGAAATTGGAATCATAAACCATTTTATATGAATTTCAAACACTTTCCCACCTCACAGCTGGACCAGGAGCAATATAAACCAACTCTAATGTCCACCACTGCCATGGCAAATGCAATCTTAAATGTTTCGACTGCTGGTTATAAAGAGATTTATGTTTCACAAACACCTAAACCATAGTTGCAGAATTCTCAGTTTGGTTGTTGGTACAAGATCAAACCACCTACCTGATAAAACTTGACAGTACCTAAATGGATACACATCTTCTAAAAATTTTGGCCACCTAAAATGTCATCGATATCCCTACCGCTGTATATTCATGAACATTCATAAACAATTAATTATAAATCAACCCTATTAATAAGGAACCACAAGATTTCAAAATACTTCCTAATTTCTTTTGTCCCATAATAAATACTTTAAAGAAATACAAGAACTGTCTTGAGTAATAATTTCTACTCTCATAGATGACACAATAACAAGAGCAAATGTACCCTTCACATTGCAAACACAGGCACGAAAAAGAAACAGGGAGGGGGAAATTATGGAGATAACAAATGCCATCAAGATCAAGAAGTGCAAATCTTTACTACATGGAAAGTTGCGCATCCTCTACATATCCTTGATACAAGATTTGTTACCAATATTATTCAATCCCCCACCCCCACCTCCACCCATTCAGAAATTTAAGCAAACCAAGTTTATCTTCAAACCCAAGAATGTGAATTTATATGCATCCACACAACCCATTTTCCCTTTTATTTGTTGAATTAATTTCTATAGAAGAAACAACCTAACAGTAATATGACATATAAATGGTTCATCGCACATATTAATAAGTAATATCAAACCCATACGAGCTGCGAAAATAAAATATTCCACAAACAAATATAAATTGCATTATAACAAGAATGAAGATGCTATATCCATCAAATTCAAGAAAATAGGAATCCTTCTATTTCCAAGATGAAAGACAATACCTCGAGTATATCAATAGCCCGAAAAACTCCAACCTTAAGGAGCTTCTTTTCAATATCCTCATCAAACATGAGCTCAATTGTTTCACGAAAAACATTCAAGTTCTCCACGTCAGGTACTTCAATCCTACACGGCCCACTCATATTCTTTCTATAATCAGTAATCAAATCTGCAAAAACCATGCTGTTCTCGATCAAAACCTCCGAAATGAGCTCCAGAATCAAGGATTTCCCGTTCTTCCCCCTCAGATTCAACCTCACATCGAAAATTCTCGAATGTCCATCATCTTTTGTGTCAATTACTGGGCTGTAGGAACCACTGGGTAGGGGTAGTTTGGGAGAATTAGGGGTTATTTGGGTCATTTTCGGGGTGGTTTCTGAATGCGGTTTGTCCGATATGGGAGAAACCCGACCCGGAGAGAGGATCCGTCTCGCGAGGGTCAACTTCTGGGCCTGGGGGGAGTTGGGGATTGACTTGTTTGATAAGGGTATCTCAGTGTTCTTACACGAAGTTGGGTATGATCGGAGAGACTGGGAACGGGAGAGGTTGGCTGCACCAGGGTTATCCGGACTAAGCGGTGGAGTTGTGAAGGAGCAACACCAGGAACGGCGGCTGTGCAAAGGTGGCTCACGGCGGCGCTGCTGGTGGCGAGACTTGATTCGGTTGGAATTGTACATTTTAACGAGGATTTGAAATCAGATTACATTTGATAAACTGTAACAGATTCTTTAATCGTAATAGAAATTGGGATTCTTGAATTAATTTGGGGGATTTCACGGGGAATATTTTGTTAAGAAACAAGAACGGTGAGGAATCTGAGGAGCAGTGGCAGTGGTACACAATAGTGGGGAGATGAGCTGGATTTCCCTTTTTTTCACTTTTTCTTTTTCTCAAAAGAAACAAAATGTAACTTATTCCAAACAAAAGGAAAAAATAAAATCAAAGTATACAATAGAGTAAAATGTAAAGAGAAAATATAAATTGCTACATGTACATTCTACTTGACATTAAATTTGACATTCTAACACATAACATCCATCATCTCCATTGATTTTTACAACAAGTATAAAGCTCTTTTATCTGAATGTATTTGACATGTTGGTCGACATACACTGAGATTCATGTGGGCCCCATTTAAGAACCATGTGAATAAAAAATACCCAAAAAAGTGCACCCCCACCCCATTTGTGAGTACCCTATCGAGGTGTCAAACCCTCCTTGGCAAGGTAGCTTGATTATTACAACAATCTTTCACATCACCGTACAAATTTTAACATATGAAGATGATAGTGAGAATGTCAACGAAGAATGTAAATATAGCTTAATTTATGTAAATTTTACCACCCTATTATTGTGTTTATTGTATTTTACAAATTGATTCAACTTTTAAATAATACTGGCTTGAGTTTTACTTTTACAAACGAAAAAAGTTATAGAGCGAACATATATCAAAGTTAAATGTTTCAATGATCATCCAACTTATAACAGATATCAAAGTGAAATATTTTAATAATCATCCAACTTATACCATGGTAACGGTCTACTCAATAAATTTCAAAGTACTTCATAATGCACACTGAATTTTACTCGTTTACACTTTATCTATTATACACAAATTTGTTTCCCTCATTGATGATGTGATATACGAAAATCCTAAATGATAAGTTACGATCATTAAAAAAATTATAACTCGGCCAAATCATTCAAGTAAAATGTTTCATTACTCACTTAACTTGTACTATAATCATGTTTTACTTATCAAAATTCAAAATGCTTCTCAATGATCATTCATATTTTAGACTTACACTCCATTCATCATCCGTCAAATTCTTCGTTGTGATTTATCACATGAAAATTTCACATGGCAACTTAAGACGATTAAAAAAATTACAATTCAACCTAACCATCAAACTCTTCAATATCACCATATGTGAAACCCGACTTCCACAACTCCATAAACTTTTTGAAGCCAATTTTTCATCCTTAATTTCAAAAAACCTTAGCCCTCAATTTAGTGATGCCCTTTAACCCACGAGCTCGGCTCGGGCTCGTGGCGAGCCGAGCTCGTGGCTCGTGGCTCGTGGAAGACGAGCTGAGCTCACGAGCCGCTCGTGAGCTCGTGATTTTTTAATTTTTTTTTGGGTAGACATTTTTTAAAAAAAAAAATTAATATTTTTTGACAAGCCCACAAGCCGCTCGTGGGATTGAGCCCCTGCTCTGCTCGGCTCGGACGAGCTCGAGCCGTCGACGAGTGGGGTTTTGACGAGCCGAGCAGCCAAATCGACGAGCCGCTCAGCCCGTTTGAGATCCCTACCTCAATTCATTCATGTGACCAACGTACAACTAAATTGTGTATCGAGACAGGGTCAATTGTTGAGGAGCACGTGAGAAGCTACTATTTATAAAGTCATCCCCAATTATTGAGGACATGAGAAACTACTACTTATAAAGTTATGTCCCCCAATTGTACAACATACCCAATGTCCCTCTAATCAACATCCTCCATTTTGCAGGCAAGTGTTCTACCGTTTAAGGAAGGAAATGTCATCGAACTTCAACAACTTGTGTATTGTTAATGTGTCCTCTAGGTAGTGCTCATGTTTTTTTGTTCTTCATTCCTCAATATGATCGAAAATTGATGACATTTGCTTCCTCAAATAGTTAGACACACGCATGCAAAAATGGAAGATTGAGATTAGGGATATGCTAGGCAGATGGTACTGTTGAGTGTTGAGTGATAGTGCTTTAAAAGTAGTAGCTCCCCCACATTCTTCTCAACAATCATTCTTATTTTAGTACACAATTTAATCGTACATAGATGAGAGTGAATTGGAAGCTACAATTTTTTGTGGACTGAAAATTGGGGACAAGCTATTGGGACTTACAGGAGTTTATAGGGTCACGTGCAATTTTGGTGAGTTAATGATCATAACTTTTAACGTGAAATTTTCGTGCGACCCATCAACTACGAAGGGAACAAAATATGATGAATGCAATGCAACTCTTATAGATAAGTAACCACTAAAAAGCATTTTAAAATTTAATAATAAAACCGTAACCCCATAAGATAAATTGGGTGCAATTAAATATTTTAGTTGAATAACAAAGTTAAAAAATTTTAGCCATCGTAACTTGCCACATGAAACTTCCATTTGACATCCACAATGAGAAGAACGAAATCTAACAAATGATGAATGTATAGCAGGAACGAACAAAATTTAGTAAGCACCGTGAAACACTTTGAAGTTCAGTTAGTAATTTTGACCATGATATAAGTTGAGTGATTATTGAAACATTTAACTCCAAATATCACTTGAGAAACTCAGTCTATAATGGCTTAGAAGCATGTTTGATATACAATATCCAACAAATTTGGCATGTGGAATCAGAGTGCAGTACCCAATATATAATAGAAACCATCAAATTTGCACACTTTATGCCATGGACAAATTGATGTATACATGAACACCACTCATTGTAATTTTATACACAATACAAGCAAATGTTCTTTTAACATTAAACCCAGGCAACTAAAAAAGAATCAGAGCTTGATGTCTCAAAAGTTGAATATGGGCATCCAGGAGCAAAAAGCAAACTGCACCTTGTACATCCGAGCATTTTCTTTCTGAAGACTGCAGGAATACGAGATTATAAATTTTTTTGCAACGTCGATGACCACAGAAACTCAAAACATGTTAAATCAAAGTCCCAACAGGCGTCTAGTATAGCTTCCATCTCCACTTTCAAATCACTCTGTACAGCAAAAATAGTTTCTCAAGTAATTGACATCTCCCTCAAATAAGGGAATACCACTCCAGCCAGTCGATTATCTTAAAGAAAGAAAATGAGTAAAACAAAAGTTCTCCTGAAGTGAGTTTTCAACAGGTAGACCCTCCTATAATAACATTTCCAAGATCAAATAATTGATTCCTCAATCCGACAGTAACTGGCAACAAAATTGTTATCATCAAACCACACACATCCAGGAGATCCTTAAATTCTTTCCAACCAGAGTTCAGGATCATATAATGGTTTGCCAAGTCAACTGTCATCTAGGGTCAACCAGTAATTCAATCTATCCTCATAATATCCCATTTAATACCCTCTGATAGTAATCATATTGCCGCGTTCGCCATGCATCCAAGCTGCTGCTAATCAGAGAAAGCACCAAGGACACACATTGCTGTAGGAACCAACCAACTCCCATGAAGGACAATCGTTAAAAAATGATAAACTAGTAAAAAATAAATAAATGAATTATCAAACCTCTTCTGTCAAAGAAAGATGAAATCGTTTCCTCAAGTTCTGTATTGTTCGTGTACCACCTTTAAAACAAGGGAAACCAGAATCCTGATACAAGCAAAGAATCACTAGGATTATGTTCATACTAAAATCAAGCGAAGAAATTTCTGTTAGATCTCATGTACAAGCATTTTGGATGGGGAAAAACGCCAGCAAACAGAAAATATATGGACCTTTCTCAGCAAAACGCGCATTAATTTGAGCCAGGTTTTACTAATTAAACAACAAATAACTGGCCTGTACAATTTAATTAAACCTTCAAAAATTCAAACTATTCATTAATTGCAAAATAAATGTCACTGCAAATACTTCAAATGAGTGAATTCAACTAAAACGAGAAGCCAAGACTTTTCTCAAGAAACTTAGGTTCCACTGCAAGAATCAGTTTCCTACTCTAGGCTTGAAGATCATATATTTTGGAATTATGTCAGACTCTTCAATTAAAAATAATCGCTGATACAAGCAAGATCTCTAAATAAAAATGGAGTAAAAAGGATCACCACCTGTAGAGGACTTCTTAATAAAAGGATTAGTTTTTCATTATTCTATTCAGCATATCCAAAATGGAAATGCTAGAAACACTATTGAAAAGATCACCAGAATCTTGAAGCAATGAATCAGAAGCAGCCAAAATAGTTTAAAATATATTCTTTAGCTTATAAGTACGGGATATGGTTTTGTTAAGTTCGATTGGGTCAGGTTGAATTATGCTAATCCCTGCATTAAATCATAACATTTTCCACAACATGAAAACTAGCTGATGTTTCCTCCACTCTCCACTCCCTCTTCCCCCGAGAAATAGAATCAAACCTTTTTTTTTTCTTTTTCTTTTTCAATATCTTAACAAACAATACAGCACCTCTTGTTTCTGTTTTCTCTTTTCTAAACTTGCAAAACTGACCTAGATGTACAACTCACGACATAAAGAATATTGCAAATTGTCCGTAAAGCATCTTTCATACAGAGTTAACCAGAAACTGCCTGCCAGCTTCCCCTCAACTTAGATACATGCCAGTCCCAAGGGGAAACTTTTACTTCATTATAGTGCATCCAGTTGATCCATGAGCATGTATTACAGATGATCTGTCACTATAATTGCAAGAAGAAAACTTTTTTTCCTCATCTATCAAAAGAAATCACACCGAGCGCCCTAGTTGTAGACTTGGATCAAAGATTGTTCTGTGGCCAAAGTAGCTCAGAAATGGAGTTTCCACGCTTCCTGAATTGAAACACACAATCTCATAGTGCTGCTTAATATCCCCCCTATTTTCATCTTCCAACCTCTTAAGATCTCCAAAATAGAGGTCGGAAAGTTTTGGAGCTCTCTAGTAAGCCATCTCTCATTTCTTGTCAAGGAGGATAACATAGTGCTCTTCTTCGCGAATCACTTGCATGCTATGGATTCAACACAGTTCACAGAACACAATTTATGGACTGACATCATACATGCGATTGTTTCTAAATTTGAAGTACATTTTGCACTATTACTCCTGGAGCAATTCGAGGACTGCAGATCATCTAATGGTGTACATGCTCATTAAGTTTTAAGCTTCAGAGAGACAGAGAGCGAAAGAAAGGTCTCTATATCAGAAGACAGCCTTTGAGGTTTCAATATATTTTTCTTCTTTCTAAATAAGAATGGATCGGCTAAAAGAGAAAGATTTACCCCAAAAGCAGTTACTTCTGCAAGCATCAGATAAACTCAACCACATTATGCTAAGAAAGTAAAGAACGACAATACATTTAAACTTTAATTTTCTTTACCAACCAGCAACACGAATCACTTGTCCAACCAGAATATCAAGGTCTATACTTCCTTCAGTGAATATAACTCACTTAGAACCTAAATGTTATGGGACAGAGGTTAAAGCACCAACAGAATCACTATTCTCCAACTCCAATCTTTATATCCCAGTTGCTCTTCTACTAGGAAATCAAATTTAAATATCTTTAAATGAATTGAACAGTCAACAGAAGGAAAAGTTGTGGAAGTCGCAAACATTCTACCACCTTACCTGCAACATTTCAACAAGAAGAATTATGCGTTCTGCGTGTTTACGACAAGTGAGGAAACCTTGAATGCATAACACCTGAAATCACAGGACTAATGTCAGCAATGAACACCAGCAATATGAGAAGAAACTTCCCAGAAGTAAAGGGTAGTAAATCTAATATCCACCTTAAAATAATCAAAAAACTCGCTTGGAACTCCCTCGGCATCAGAGTCCATCACCTAGAACAAAACCAAAGTAGGTATACTATGGAAATGAAAAATAAAAAATTGCAGTGGTGGACACATGCTGATTCTAATAATGATACAATATTAACTCTGCCTAGCATAGGTCATACTGACTTACCTCAAGAAGTTCACGGGTTAATTTAAATGGTGCACTTTCAAAATTTACACCACCAGGTGAATTAGAAAGCATGAAGCCAAAGTCAATGTGTATGATATGACCTTCTTCATCCAACAAGAGGTTTCCATTGTGCCTATCCTTTACCTAAAGACGAGAGGCATCTTAGATAAGGCAGCATGTTGAGAATGTTAAAAATTGAAAGAGATATAAATTAGTTTAAAATTCCATCATGCTCAAATTGTATTGCTAACACTGCAACCAAGAAAATGCCAGAGCAAGATAATTCAGAATACAAATTTCAGTAAATAGGTACTGCTGGAAACTTTTTCATATGATAAGAAAATTCTCCCAAATACCACACCTGCAACATAAATGACAACTTGAAGTCACACACGAAAAATGTTAGGAATCCAAAGAGAGAGGAGCTCACCTGTAAAAGGTAGCAAACTAAAGAGTACCCAGCCATGCTTTCCACGAAGTTTCTCTGCAAGGATGATTCAAAACAAGAAATTTGAAGTTCATTCAAGAGAAGATGCCCCATAAACTTACTCTTTTATGGAAAAAAAAATATTAATTGTAAAGAACAAGACAAAATAGTTTAAGGTGTGGCTAAAGGACCATGTAATTAGAAAAGGAGTCAGATCAAAACATTTGGCCAACAATGTAGAAGAAACACCATAAACAGAAACCAGATCGAAACAATTTAGTTTCTAGCATAAAAACAAGCCGCATTGATCCTCTGAATCTAGATTTTACAATATTATCCAGGGCCAGACCAGACCGAGAGTTGGAAGCCAGAGAAGCGGATATGAGTCAGGGGCCCAGACCAAGTAGTTAAATTGGACCGGTTTGCAGTAGAACTCGTCTAATATCTACAGGTTAGAGACAGCCCACGACCAAGTTTCATTAAACAAGATCAGATAGCAAAAATTAATTCTCCATCCTTCAAGCAAATTCTGAATCTAGTGCCTGTTAGTTACCTTTTCAGCTTCCTTAAGCACCTTACCGCTGCACTACTGTAACTAGTTGTAATAGTTTCAACTAGGAAATACATAACTTCAACTATCGTATACAGAAAAATAAGGAACTACACGAAGTGTATATTATTATATTACTCTTAACTTATTGCAAGTCCTTACTATTTTCATCTAAAGAAGTTCAAGAGAATTTTGTCGCCACGTATTGTGTGTGAAATTAAGATTTGACTAATCATGTAAAATTTTTAAAATAAACTGTTTATTAAATCTCTGTCGATGGATATCTTGTGCTTGTATGAAAGTGATTATATGAAAAGTGATTTTTTTGTAGAATGTGTGGTTAAAAAGTGGGAAAAAGTTATGAAGAGATGTGAAAATGACTTTTTTGGAGAACTTGTAGTTGAAAATATGTATTTCAGCTAAGATTAACATAATTTCTTTAGTGCTTAACTGGTAGTGTACCTTAAATTTTAATCTTACCATTAAAGTGACCTAGTGGCTGAACTAGTGAGCCAAATAAACCATTGACGTAGTGACCCAATGCCTCGTCCACGTCAATGGTAAGAGTATCCGATGACTTTTTATTCTCAACATGCCCAAGTTGTTATATCATACGTACTTGTTCAATTGGTAATAGGATTCAACTCAAGTCTTTCGAATATGGAATTTGCGATAGAAAGGCTTTAGGAGGTACAATGACAGAGGCTTATCCAAAGCGGACAGTATGTATGATATAATGGCTTAAGCACAAGTCTCGGGTCATTACAAAAGTTTTCTATTTGGTACTAGAATTCAACTTAAGTCTTTCATAAGACAAAGATCTTAAGTTCAAATATAGGGAAGTGACAAAAAGTCATAGGAGATAAGATAGGCTTAGACTCTCTCAAAGTGGACGATACATAAGTTTACAACTAGGACACAAGGATGGGTTGTCGATTGGCAGAGGTCAAGGATACCTAGGTTTATGCGCCACGAATTCTATGTGTTCTATTCACGATTGTTCATCATCCATCAAAAGCTTGTTGGAATATGAGTCACCAACGATGTTATTGTGACCTAGTTGTTGCCTTCGGCATCACGCATAACTTCAGTGATTAATGGAGCTAAGGTGTGCTGAACATCTTGAAGAGTTTTTTCGAGCAAGAAAAGTCAGTGATTAATGTTTTAAAACCTATGCCGTCAATGGCTTCGACTCCACTAGTATCATCCTTAGTTAGCAGGTCAGATGAAAATCCTTGCTCTTGTACCAATTTTGGTGCAAGCAAAATTGAAATTCTTGAAACAAGAACAAAGTTTGAAAAACTCGAAAATTTGTAAAAAATAATTTGATTATAAAGAAATTGATGGTAGTGAAAGTGTACACAAAGCCTTTGTTTATATAGACAAAATAATAACTTAATCCTAATAATATAAGGAAGATAAGGTAAAAAAAAAAAAACACCTAATCTGAACAAGAAATAAAATCCTAGTACAACAATTAATAATCCATACCCTATTTGTAATAGGATTGCGTACATTAAGCCAATGCCTTGACCTAGTCAGTGATAGGATTATTTGATAACTATAATCTTCCCATGATACAAAGAATGTTAGACATCAAATTGCCTTCTTTGACTAAAAATAATGAGATCGTGAATGTTTATAAACTGAAATTGCTAGACCAATAAACTGCAGCAAAAAGAATTGAGCTATTTCCATATTTTAAAAATTATGATATGATTCCAGACTTGCAACTCTCCACCTAGAAAAATAAAGTACGATGATGCATGAATTGATAACGAGAAGCAAATAGAGACACATCACTGATGTATGACAATATAGACAAAGAATGGGAAAAAACAAAGATTTTTGACGAGACAAAGAACTACAATTCAAGATTCATTTACCTGGGCAAGTTTATAACTCGGAGAATTTTCTTGATACTTGGCAACAAAAAAGTCACGTAAACTTGAAATATCGGGAAATCTACTTTTGATGGAATGAAGTGACGCCTGGTATTAAAACAATAATACAAATAAGTTCAGCCATAGCTATGCAGATATGCACTTACTCTACCAAGACAATGTAAGATGTTACCGTATCGGGAATAGTTTCAATAAGTGCCGTATAAGAGGATGTAACTAAAACTTCATAAGGACGCAACCACAATGGGAGACCAGCTTCCTGGAATATATCTAGCAGTTAAGAAATAACAAAGAAAAGTCATCAAACCATACCAATGAACAAAGGGAAAAAAGTAGACGCAAGTCGGGCTACAAGATAAGTTTTTGCACATCCCACCCATCAGAAATGGATAAGTAATTCAACTCCAACACATGGTCATTAAGTAAATAAATTGACATGGAGACAGACATCTTACAGTTCATAAAATTTGAATCAAAAGTAAATTAAACTATGATACAAGTTTTGAAGGACAACAGAATTCCATTTGAAACACAGACAATCAGAAGGGTATATAACTGTAAGCTCAGTGTTCTTTTGTGGTTTTAAGGAGAGGTGAGTGTACAACCACTAGCGTCCACTGACTGCTTTCTCGATTAACAAATGTCTTCTGTTACATTCAATCACCAAAAATACAACAGCAACGGTTGCATTTTAATGGTAATATATAGACAACCGAATCTCACGGAAAGATTTCTTTTAGGAATTTCTCAAATATAAATTTTAAAAGAGCAAAAATATGCATTATGAAGATGAACACATGTTCCCAAAGCAAGTCTTAAACCAAGATAATGGAGGCGACTTGCAATAGGTTGATAGCCAACCTAAAACCTTGTCTACATCTTATCCCTAGAATTCTTCTCTGCCTCTTTTTAGGATGTACCGGACCGAACTCGACCTGAATTGAACCAAATCGAGTAGTTCTTCTTAAGTTAAATACCCAGATGGATATCTAAATCGAAAACCGATAGACTTGGTTTGATTTTCGATTATGGACTAAAAATCGAAGAATTGAATAAGAACTGAATCTCCTTAGTTTTTTTAAAATTTATTTATCTTAAATAAATCAAATTATTTTATTTTTTTCTAAATAAATTTGCTAGCTAACTAATTTAGCCCAAACCCAAAATATGATTTTCCTATTCTAATTTCCAACCCAAGCCCAACTTATCAAATTGACCTAAATTTTATCCAAATTTATTATTCTACCATATTGTCGTTTCTACACTTCTAGAGAAATCGAATTGAAAGCTCGATTACGATTCTCTTCATTATTGTGAGCTTGCTATCTTCATCTCCCTGTGATTTTAACAATTAAATCTATAAAGAACTCAACAAAGAGAGGCATAAAAGATACATAAAATTGGACTACATTATCTTGTAAGAACTAAAATTGAACATATCGGTAATTGAATTAATGTAGCGTTAAATTAAAAAAATTAATTATTGTATGGAACCTAGAAATCGAACCAAACCGAATGGAACCAAACCCAAACAATTCCATAATTAAATTTGGACTTGACGGTTCCATTTACTAAATAGCCAAAAATTCAAGTTCGGTTCTGTTCCAAACCAAATCGGTCCATATTCAGCCCTAAATAAAATAGAGCCAAAATAAGCTAGGGTGTACCTCATAACTGACATGACACTCATTATTGTGAGCTTGCTATCTTCATCTCCCTGTGATTTTAACAATTAAATCTATAAAGAACTCAACAAAGAGAGGCATAAAAAATACATAAAATTGGACTACATTATCTTGTAAGAACTAAAATTGAACATATCGGTAATTGAATTAATGTAGCGTTAAATTAAAAAAATTAATTATTGTATGGAACCTAGAAATCAAACCAAACCGAATGGAACCAAACCCAAACAATTCCATAATTAAATTTGGACTTGACGGTTCCATTTACTAAATAGCCAAAAATTCAAGTTCGGTTCGGTTCCAAACCAAATCGGTCCATATTCAGCCCTAAATAAAATAGAGCCAAAATAAGCTAGGGTGTACCTCATAACTGACATGACACATTGTTGTCTAGGGCGCCCAAAAACTTGTAAACTTATTATATACACTTATCCAAGATTAGATATGCTTGGACACTCTTTGATACGTACCAGATATATGCTTTTTAATTATTTTATATTTTTTAAATTTTCAATACTTATTGAACACCTTAGAACGTGCGAAGAAGAATTTTATTAGTTATAAACTCTTTTAAAACTCATTATATTATCATTGAAAATAGATGATAAATTTGTTTACTCATAACTATTGTTATTATCAATAACTTCTGAAAATAAATAATATTTATTAACTAACAATGTAATATATATAACTTTACAATTTAATCTTATTATTGAAAATACATATAGCACCTATCTGGGATCAATTATCAACAAATTTTAATGCAAAATGTTACCGCTATATTTTGAAAAGGAACCGCACTAATTGACTACATTTTGCAGAATTACCAATGTACCCTTCTGACATTTAATTCACTCTGTTTGAAAGGACAATTATGATAATTTACCAAATGTTTAGTCAGAAATTACAGCTAGAAGGAGCCTACCTACATTTCCAACAGTCCAAATTTGGATTAAAATCTGGTGAAAATCTTCCCCCGAGACGGGCATAGTATTAAATAACTGACTACTAGAATTTTAAATTAAATGACAACTACAGTTCTTTTATTAAAAATAGACAGTAGTATACTAGTATTATATTAAATCTTTTAATACATGTAAAATTGTGTACAAAAGGAGAACCATAAATTGTGTGGGAGGCCATGAAGAATACAAAAACAAATAGAAATTGGCCAAAAGGAACCTTACTTAAGTATGATGTTCATGGGCGAAATAATATTTTTATGTTTCACAAAATCGTCAGATAAGATGTTAAATTGTGAAAAATGTTGAATAAAAAGAGGTAGAGTATCATGGTTACATGGTATATATCTATAATAATAAAAGAGATATTCAAGATGATATGAATTACAGAGCTATATAGCTCACATCTCATACTCTGAAATTATTGGAAAAGGTGAGGTGTAATCTAATGACCTCATAAAACTTATTTGGTTTTACCTCTGGATATCTTTGGAAGTCACTACTTGTGAGATTGGTAGACAACTCATAATTGATAGATTAACTCATATCTGCAGGGAGTTTAAGACCTTTGCATGGAAAATTTGTTAAACAGAGGCGAATGATAAAAAAAAATGCTCTGACGTCACACTGCTATTGAGAAGATATAATTACTAGAAAAGGTATATGACCTTCCCTAAACAAATTAATCATTCCTCAAACTTGTAGCTGCCTCCAATACTCAATCTGAATCGCGACTTAAGAATGTATCTAACTTTGACAGGGAGCCATGATAAAGATTACTAACAGTGGATGCATAAACACCACAAATAACAAAATGAAACAAGTAATTGGAATCTAACCACTCTCATAAAGCATCTGACACCTACCATAAAAGTGAGAAATAAGTTGTACAGCAAGGTGTTCCTGCCTACAATCATCACCACTTTTAACAATTACCTGAAAAAATAAAAATAAAAAAATAATAATTAATAAAAAAAATAAAAAATTAGAATGAGTTAGCTGGTGCAGAAACAATATTGAAATTGCAGATCACATAATAATGCAGACAAATACGATAAAATGAGTAGAAAACGATGGCATAGACTAACAATCAATTGACAAAAATAAAGCAAGAATTTACAAATTACAAGCAGTAATTGCCTTTCTAACATCCAATGAGTTCCACAATTTGATAAAAAAAAAAGTGCAATAGGGTATTGAACGGTTTCATGATAAATAAAGTCCAAACCAGCTGATGCACAACTAATGAAGTCAATATATAAAAACTTTAACCATCCACAAAATTCTGCTGCCATAAGCACCACATTCCCTGGAGATCATCCTAGATCCATCAGTGAGAAACTTTAGATTGTAAAAATGAGATTGCCACACTGTCACTCCAAAGAGCTGCAACAGGCCAACAACCTATAAGCTGGATATCTGATACTTGAGGCCATGTCACCAACAGCAAGTTAATCCATATATTTATTAACTATCTTATACCATAACAGACTGAAATTTGGGAGAGCACTCTAAGCTAGCACAAATGTCGTAACCAGTTCATTGGAGTTTCTGCAGAGATTGAGTTTCATAATAGCTGTCACTGATACAAGAGTGGTACCTCAGCAGAAACTGAAACCTTTTGGATTATTTAGTGCCCTCGCTTATAATAGCCCCCAGCATGTTTCTGTTAACTCTTTTGTTCTTTATGAACAAATTCAAAATAATCATAAAAGAACTACGTCAAAATGCTAAACATCAAGCAGTCAATCATAAATTTTGTTACAGAGCCAACACTTAAACTAATGATCACCCTTGACAAGCAAACCAAATCTCCAATTACCCAATGATATCTTTTCAAAATCAGATATCCTCTAATATACTGACAATTTATCACAGTACAGACATTGAGCAACTACCTTCTGATGAATAAGAGAAAACAGCTTACAAGCTGTTCAGGAATGCATTTTCCATGATCAACAGACAACAGAGAGAAGTAAATCCATATTATTCAGTAAATCAAACTGGCAAACCAAATAACCAAAATTTAAAGACTCGAAAATTACTCCAAGTCCCCAACAGAAAATTATCATGTAGAAAATATGGTTGTTAAAGGAAGAGAAGACAAGATAGCAACTTACAGAACGCAAGTCCCAACCAGGTAATTTTCCATATACTGAGGCTTTGCGTATTCTCTCCTCCTTCAACTCCCACAGTTCACCAGCTAATGCATCACCTACTTTGGGACCACCCCCATTCACAGCCTGTTTAAAATTGGTAAATTACAAATAAAATTAAGGCCAAGAAGCCAAGACAAGCCATTCAACTTTGGACAAATCATCACCTTTGGCTGTGCATCTGAAGAGTCCTGACCAGCACCCTTGAGAGGAAGTCCAGGAGGAGCTTCTCCTTTCAATGCAGCAGCCTGTACGGAAAAATTGAAATTGAATATGCACTAATGATAGCAAATACAAACATTGAATAAGACAATTGTAAAGAAGATATGACTGATTAACAGGATACAAATGAACATGTTACCTTGACTTCCTCAATAGCCACAGTACTTGGAACGCGGCGGTGCTCTTTTCGTCTGGGTGGAGGATCTTGGTCCACTATGTCATCCATGCTAACCCCAGGATCAGCTGTCAAGACAACTCTCACCAGTTCCAAATCACATCCATCTTTTGTTTCAGATGCATAAGAACCAACCTCACTGACTAGGCCACCATTTGAAGAAAAAGATTGAGAAATACAAAATTCGAGGCCAGGGTCTGATTGCTGCTCCACAGTAAAATTCACATGAACAAATTTTACTTTGGCCTCCCATAATTTAGTCATTGCCTGGTCTATCGCCTGAGAAGTAGAACTTGACATCCTATCATAACCACTGTGGTACATATCATGTCCTGTCCACAGAGGATAAGCCCATGGTGGAGGCTTTGGCAACAGTGCATCTCCATTTGCCAAAGGAATTCCTCCTTTTGAAAGCTTTTGAGCATTAGCCACATCCTTTGAATTGCTAGTTGTAAAGATATAAATACACAACTATATGATCAGTGTCAAGGCCAACACGTTACAATGATTACTGAAGAATTGACTTTGTTGTCACTAAATATAACTAATGAAATTACCATAACTCACCTTGGGGATTCACTTTTCAAGACTTCGATACAAATCAGGTAAGGAGCCTTTTCTCTTGAGTTCAGAAGAATAGCCTCATCTTCAGGTATGTGAACCACGCGATACATACCCTTCCCCATTGGAAAACATACCCCTGTGGTATCACAGAAGGAATGTAGGATGAGAGCATGGCAAGGATGTTCTCACGAACATTCTTAAGAATCTTAACAGGAATAAAGCTTGGACATTAAATTGCTGAAAACAAAATGGTTTGTGTTGAATTTTTAGCTTCGCGGTAAGAAACACAAAACAAGGTAGAAGAACAAGGAAGAAATATGAGAATTTCAGAATATAATTCATTAATTTATTGTTTGATTCTCTTTTCACAAAATGAATAGAACTCCCAAACAAAGTACTCCACTATTACTCTTGGTGCTACTCATCGTTGAAATATTGGCGCTTTATTAAATCTTTGTTTTTATTCCTGTACTGAAGGATCTCCAATAGCTCAATCTCTATAAGCGTAAATCAATTTTCTATCTCGATAAAAGACAGCATGTTGATTCAACAAACATTCTCAACTGCACAATAATCTAGTATGACAAAGCCAATGCTGCAAGAAACAATTGGTTCCATTTTGTATTCTCCAAACATGCTACCTCATTAAAGACCACAACCAGGAAGCAAACTGAATTAAAGATAGCCCTCTGTAGCTAACAATTGTAAAATACTATATCAGAAAAATAATATCAGAGATATTAGTAGCTAGTAAAAAAACTAATTTTTATTTTGACCCTTTCAAAACAAATTTTGGACCGACATAACAAAATATAGGGAACTACAAATGTAATAAACTTCTGTTTCAAAACTTTGGTCCTCGTACTCAAACTTGCCATACTAATTTTTATAGTCCTAGAAGAATCTGATAGAACCAAACATCCATCCACATAAATACTGGCATTTACCTCCACTACTTTGAGCAGCATGTATACGCGTGTTGATTTCTGCAAGAGACTGGAAACAGCAAAATTCACAAATTTAGCAAAGAGAGGAAAGATGTTGATGGACAGGGGAAAAAAATTTTTTGAAGCAATCAGGAGAAATTAAGAAAATTGGGTAACCTCACGAAGAGCACTTTTCCGATCTTCAATAGGAAATACGTCAACCAAGTTGTAGGATATCTCGCATAACCTTTGCACGAAGTCAAGAGATTCATGATATGTCCCTTTTCTAAACTGTGAAGTGGTATTATTTGGAAGCGGAGGTTTAGCATTTGACTTTTCATTTCGCTGCTTTGGTGAGCCAAGACATTTCTGGTCAATGAAACATTATTATAATAAGTAACCCAATAATCCATTGTAATGCCAAGCACTCTTCAACACAGAAATTGAAAGAAAAAAATGTCAAGCAAAGATTTTCATTTTTCTTTTTTATTTTTCATATAAGAATATAATCTTTTTTGATTGGTACATAAGAATATAATCTTATTAATAATAAAGCAGGAAGCTTAGAAAGAAGATGTACAGAAAGAAAAGGAGACATAAGAAACGAGAACAACAATCTAACTCTTACTCCCAGTGAAGTTATAGTCAGCTACTTGGTTTTTCTTTCACCATTGCTGCCTTTTTTTTCACCATTTCCTTCAATTAAAAGCTACATATTTGGAAAGATCCACTCAAATCAAATAATTCCAACCGTTTCAAGCCATGTGTGGCTCATGTTTATAAACTGTTAAAAAACACTCAAGCCACTTTCTATCAACACATTTTGAGGGACCCATATGTCCACTTCTCCATTCCTCATTTCTACCTATTTATAATTTAAACTATTCTTAGACACTTTCCAAACGTACTTATAGTCTAGGTCTCCGTGTATCTCTTCTATCTAATTTTAATGGGATCATGTAGCACTTATGAAAGGGGACCTCTTAGGTCTATGCAACACATGTCGCATTGTGAATCCATATAAGAGATCCTGAGAAAAGAAAGGCAAAGAAGGAAGAAAAATGAACAGGCATCCCTACAAATGAATTGTTTGAAACTTGATCTGAAAATTTCTAGAGCTCCTACACAAGCAAATACATCACAGATACGCAAAATATAGGCATATAGCATGCCATCAACAGCATATTGTGTGCTTAAAATTAATTCCAAAGGTGAACTATGCAGTTTGAACAGTAACCAGTTAATATGGTATCTGAACCTTATAAAGGCTTTGCCAGAACAAAGGTTGGATCTAATGATCAAAGTTACTCGCTAAATTACACAATTTAATGACAAAGCAACTAAAATGGTTTATTTTCCAGCAAATCCTGCCAAGTCTGACTAGCTAGTGGCCAGGAAGGGGAGGTCATTTGGGAGAGAGAAGCCCTTCAGAAGTTAGCTGTTCCCATTTGTTCATCAGCAAGGGAGGCCATTTTGACAGCAGAATTCCTGAAAAAGCAGAGCTACTGGTGTGTTTTAATATATACACGAAAAGAAGAGTAAGGATACAAACCATTTTTAGCTTACTGGGTTGAAAGCATAATTAAAAAACGGAAGAATAATTCCCAATTTTCCAGAATAAAGGTGCTCTTAATTGTATACCTCTTCCCTCAAAGAAAAAAAAAATTGTATTCCTCTTGCATACTTTGTTTCCTCGTAATTTAAATTGAGGATTTAACTAAGAATAATGCAATCCGCTGCTTCAAAATTCTCACTTCTTACATGGCTTAGGTTTTCCAGATCTACTTCCAGGAACCTTGCAACTCTATAAACATTTTTTAATGTAATCCAACATAAACCTCGTCTTACCAAACAAATTTCCTGTATTCGGATGTCCATAGACATGCATCTGTTAAACTCCAACTTTAGATAAACTCTTGAAATGTTTCTCCAAACATAAACTGATTCGTGTGCAGTGTATCAGGGGTCCCGTAAGGAACATGAGGCAGACCATTCGGTATCAATTTCAGAATTCAATTGCCACTTGTTTAGCATCTTAATTAACATTACATTGGCTTTTAAGAATGATAAAACTGCTTTCCTACAATATGTGGTTTAGAATTGTAATCAGAGCTTCTCATTCTACAAGGCGTGCTGGGATGTGGTTCGATCGGACATTATGAATACTTTATCTTATTTTTTTGAACGTTGCAGATTCCAAAAAGTTCTAACACTACATTTATTGTGCTCATCCCTAAAAAATCAGGAGCGACTGATATTAAGGACTTTCACCCCATTAGCCTTGTCAGTAGGGTGTATAAGATTATTGTAAAAGGTGCTGGGAAAAGTAGTGTCCAAGTTTCAGAATGCATTTGTAAAAGGGCGTCAAATTTTGGACTCTGTACTTATAGCGAATGAATGCGTAGATTCAAGAATGTGTCTAAGGGTCCCAGAGATGCTATGTAAGCTAGATATTCAGAAGGCTTACGATCATGTAAATTGGGGATTCCTGTTGTATATGCTTAGACGCTGTGGCTTTCGGGATAAATGGTGTAAATGGATTCAATTATATATTTCTACTGTTTCATTCTCAGTTTTGGTCAACGGAACACCTGAAGGTTATTTCCGGAGTAGTAGAGGCTTGAGACAAGGGGATCCATTGTCTCCACCGTTATTTGTCACTGTGATGGAGGCTTTCAGTAGGATGATTAAAAGAGCCGTAAGAGCGGGTTTGATAAGGGGTTTCATGGTTGACCAATTGCAGGTGTCCCATATGTTATTTGCAGATGACACGCTGATCTTATGCGATGCAGATGTTGAACAATTCAGGAACTTGAGCCGTCTGCTCCTATGATTGAAGCGGTGTCTGGGTTGAAAATCAATTTGGGGAAGTCTGAGACTATTCCAGTAGGGGAGGTCGATAATGTGGATGAGCTGGCTAACATATTGGGTCGTAAGGTTGCGCAACTGTCGATGTCATATCTTGGGCTCCCGTTAGGGGGCACAATTTAAAAGTACCCATATCTGGAATGGTATTGTGGAAAGGATGGAGAGAAGGTTAGCAAGGTGGAAGCATATATACCTTTCTAAGGGAGGCAGACTTGCTCTCATTAAATCCACTCTCTCCAATCTCCCTACTTACTTTTTGTCATTGTTCCCCATTCCGATTGCAGTGACCAAGAGATTAGAGAGACTTCAAAGATAATTTCTATGGGCAGGGTTGGGGGAGGAGAGGAGACTCCATTTGGTCAATTGGGAAGTTGTTTGTTTGCCGATGAGGATGGGGGTCTTCGGGTAAGGAGCCTTGTGTTGTTGAATAAGGCCTTATTAGGCAAGTGGTTGTGGCGATTTGGAGTGGAGAGGAAAAGCTTCTGGAGAGAAATAATTGGGGCGAAGTATGGTGTGACGGAGGGGGGATAGTGTACATTTGAAGATCGTGGTTCTTATGGGGTGAGTTTGTGAAGGTATATCCTACGGGAATGGAGTGCTTTTTTGAACAAACTAAAGTTTGTGGTCGGAAATGGTAATGAGATTAGATTTTGGGATGATTGTTGGTGCGGAGATCAACCGCTGAAGGAGGGACTTCCTTCCTTGCACCGCATTGCCTCATTGCCCTCTGCTATGGTGAGTGATCTCTTAGACATTCATAATGGGAGCTATAGCTGAAATATTACGTTTGGGAAGGGTCTACAGGATTGGGAATTGAAAGATTATTCGTTGTTTATGACTTTTTTACATGACGCACAAATTCAAGTAGGAGAGAGGGATTGCATCGGGTGGAGGACAGCACGAGATGACATTTTTTCAGTTCGCTCGTACTTTAATTCCCACATGGGATGTGTGAATAATTTATTCCCCTGGAAGTTGGTGTGGCAATGTAAATTGCCTCCTCGGGTGACATTCTTATTGCGGACAATTGTGAGGGGACAGGTCTCAACGGTGGATAATCTTCGACGTAAAGGCTTCTACGTAACCGAGTGGTGTTATATGTGCAAGAAGGAAGGGAGACGATCAATCATTTATTCATTCATTGTGATGGTGTACGTTGGATTTCAAAAAGTATACTTGATTCTCAATCTATGGATTGGGTGATGCCTCGTCGTATAGAGGACGTGATACGGGCATGGCAGAGAAAACTTCGTGATAAGGATAGCAAACTAGCATGACACCTTATCCCATTCTGCATTGTATGGTGCGTGTGGAAAGAAATGACAACTGTTGCTTCGAAGACCAAACAAAGACAAGAGAGCAAATAAGAGAAACATTTTACTTTACTTTGTATTCTTGGTTTAATGCTGTGGCTAAAAATCCTGTAGATGGATTGCCTAATTTCATGTTGTTCTTTAATGGCTTAAAATGATTGTACACCCCCCGTGTATTTACTTTTAAATAATGATTACCTATCAAAAAAAAAAATTGTAATCAGAGCACTTCAGTTTTTTTAATAAATCCTAGATGGTCTAGGAACTAGGACAAATTTGAGTATACAAACATCAACGCTATATAATGTTTCAATTTGTCCAAGTATCTTAGAGTAGCATCTAGTTTTTCTATTCCAAGTAAAATCATAGGGCTTGTGAAACTTATAATGATTTCAAGCATCTAACAATCTCAAAAATTTCGTGACATGTTACGCAAGAAAGTGCTTTATACCATATCGATGATTCTCTTCTTGGCTGCAGCAACATGGCATTATCAACTAATTTTGTTTCTCTGATTCTGAACATCAAGTCATTGACATTTAAAAAACTCAATGTGAAGGTCATACTTAGGACAACAGTTTCTCGTTAGCTTATATAAGTTTAAACTTCAGAAACTGAGTACTGCTCAGGGGTTATCCCCCACTGCTTTGATCATTTTTAACCGCGTCCTCATCTGGCCCCACTTCAAAACCAATCCCGAACCCTCTAGCCACCATAAAAGTACAAGAATCCATGACATAGTTACTACCATTTAGAACCTCAGACATCCCTTGAATTCTGCAATACTTTCATTTATAACCAGATTACTTAAACATTTCCACCCTCAAAAGCATAAGTTATCCGCCAAAGATTTGAACTTGTAGCCTAGCAACTTCATCCAGAACTGTCCAAAATACCTATCCCATGCATTATTCTCTGAAATTCTCACATCATTATGACAGTCCTTTAGTTCAATCATTAATTTCAAATACAGGTATGATACCCAACTACTGAAGAAGAATGTGTCAAACCACTGAATTTTTTGGCTGTATCAGGTGTGCCGCTATAATTATTTTTTGCATAGAATTCGAACAGGCGTAGACACAGTTTAACCCTTGCACCCTCGATGTTCAGGAAACAATATGTTACTCTTCCTTTTTGAGTGCAAAACTAATAATCAAAAAGTACTGCAAATGCACAAAAGGATCTTACAAATACAAATTCTCAACTTTCATGTTTATGCAACTCCAGTCCCTAATCTATGAAAATGCGCGACCTTCATTATTGGCTGAAGGAAACTTCTAATTTCTATTTTAATTGTAATGAAGGTCCTCAAGTGTACTATCCATGTAGCTCCACACAGTAGAGGCACAACAACGCAATTATAAGGGCGCAAAGAACAAATGCCACTTATCTATCTACATAATTAGTTAAATAACAGGAAAAGAATATTTATGTTTTAGCTTAACAATTTTGAAGGATTCCATCAAAATAAAAGAGCACTACATTTCCAATAAATAAAAGAGGAAAGGAGGATTAAGCATATATGTAGCCTGATTGTAAGCCCCATAATCTATAAGTCACCAAGCCAATTGATTTACTCAACATAATCCAAGCATATTCAGAATCACTCATGCGCCACCTTTAGTTCATTTTTTCTTTTCTTTATCTCATTCCTCAAAACCACCCAATATTTTGTTCTCTCCTCCTCTCCATATCTCTGGCCTTGATGTTTGATGTCAGAAACCTCCCTCACTTCCTCTCTATATTACTAGAAGTCTCCTTCCAAAGGTAATAATGCCAAGCAATATTTGTTCACGAGAATATTTGAAGCACTAGAAGGTCTAAGGATCAGATTTAACTTTATCATAAAATATATTTTAGCATACAGCTAAGAGTGAACAGTATAAAGAAAATAGTAGAATCCATATGTCTTTCTTTGGACCGGGAAACCATGCACTTTACAACAATCATAACAAACATGAGAAAACTATTCATTCTTTGAACCAAGCAAAAGTAGTAGAAACATCAGAGAAAACAATAATTCAAACAAAAACTGAGATAAAGTTAGATTATTGACTACCATCTACAGCTATTCTTCAGTCAAAACATATTCTTTGAAATAGAAAGCTAGTTTAGAATTCTAAAAGAAAAAATACTGCAGGATCAGTTTAACCAGACTTCTCCTCCTCATTAATTTGCATAACTTTTATGCAGAAGCATTGCTTCCTCTTCTCTTCCTATCTTCTATTTCCTCCGTTTTTCCAGCAAGACGAATTCAGGAAAGGTATGGTAGATTTTCATAACTAGGGCCTATTTGAGCCGCATTATTCCAAAAAAATGCATTCTTAAATAGTAATTTGATATCATTTCAACCACACATTCTTCAATAAAATAATATTACACGCAAATCAAAAAAATTTCCTTATTTTTTAACCACACATTTCCCATCAATACACCATTCAAGAATGCATTATTACCAAAATAATGTGGCTCAAACACCCCCTTAAGGAAAAAGTTAATAGTAATTAAACGGAACTATCCAGGCTAATTTCATAGCACTCAGTTCAAAATTCTAATACTTCTCAAAATCGCCATACCATAAACAGCTCCAGTTCTTAAAGCTCTAATCACAGTAATGTATTCATAAAAGCATCAGCTATATTTATTTTGAAATACACCCACAAAATATTTATAGCAAACATATTTCAACACATAAATAATGCCAAAAATGCTAAATGTCCAAGCAGGCCTCAGTGGAGCTGGCAAGTCATTTTGGAACACAATATATAAATTGCAGCATATCAAAAGAAAAGAAATGATTACGAATTAACTCTTAAATGATGCTTACATGAAGAAAGTCAGATGATATTTGTAAGCAACGATAAGCATCTATATGAATTAAAACAGCAGGACTTCACAAACTTATCACAACAACAGCATAATTTAGGACTGACCGCTGTGCTATTCTTCAGACCATAAAGTTCAGAATCCTCCACTGAACGGTCACGATCCTTAAACAGCTTTCGAAAAAAATTCTCCGTTCCTGGGCTGCTTTCGAGCAAATTGCCACCGTTGCTGTTATCATTTGTCATTGAACTCTTAGAATCTTCAGGATGTACACGGAACAATCTACGGAACAACGAAAACTCTGATGATTCTTCTTCTTCTCCATCATCAATCCTTCCATTCCCATCTTTCCTTTCATCAAATTTTTCTTTGAAAAATTTCTTGAAGAAACCTTCTTTCTCATCATCTTCAGAGATCTTTGTCACTATCTCTTCATTGTCATTCCTCTCAATCCCATCTTTCTTGTCCTCAAATTTCTCCTTGAAGAACTTCTTAAAAAATCCTTCCTTCTCATCATCTTCCATGGATTTGGACAACACTTTTTCCTCTGAATCATTTTTAGTATCACGGAACAACCGCTTAAAAAACCCATCTGAGCTGGAGGTAACCTCCTCTTCTTCATCTTTACTACTCACGAGCCTTCGAAAGAACCCATCCTTCTCTGACTCATCTTCGTACTTATCCATTGACTTCCTTACATCCTCATCTCGATTACTACTCAACAACCTCTTAAAAAACCCACTGCTCTTTTCTTGCTCCTCCTCTTCTTTTTCCCTGTCCAATGAGTTTCTAGTATCCTCATCTCTACTATCCCTCAACAACCTCTTGAGAAACCCAACATCCTTATCCGGTTCCTCATCATTCTCTTTATCCTTATCTACTGACCTTCTAACATTCTCGTCCCTAGTATCCCTTAAAAGTCTCTTGAAGAATCCACCTTCCTTGTCGGACTCCTCCAAGTCCTTCTCCACTGATTTCCTAAACAATGCATCACGGACCTTCATCCCTGGTAGGAATTTTTTAAAAATCTTATTATTCTCCTCTGGCGACCCTACAACCTTCTCACTATCATCCTGGGTTGTCAAGTTCCCTGATGAAGGCGAAACCGACAGGGACCTTGGCACCATCGCGTTGCTAGGGGGTGACAATGTCAATGACAACAACTTCTGCTTCGATGATAACAACCTGTTCAATACCTGATTCTTCCCTGTCGGACTAACACTGCCACTATAAGTATTATTATTTGATGAAAATGACATAAAACTAGTACTTTCTATCTGTGGCTTAATTAAAAGCGGCCACTCACCCATTAAAGTGGCAGCAAACTGACACTTCTCCTGAATTCTACCAATCCCTTCATTATCATCCACATCCTCCAACTCCGCCATTAAAAACCAGTGGACTTTCAAGGCAATTTTAAGAGACTTGGCGCAAACATCTATTACAAATTTATCAAGAGAAGGGCTCGGCTTGTGGATTAACATATAGCATATTTGGAATAAGTAGCTTTCGATACCAGATAGAGGGAGAGTGTACATACGGTTGCACAGGTAGTCACGGACCCCAGGGTGATCATGCTTGTAGAGGTAGCTGACAGCAATCCACTCGCAGAAGAAAGCCGAGTCAAAGAATCGCATAAGCCACCCGCTCTCCCCGATGCTTTCGCTCGTCGGAATCGTCCGAGTCACCTCCCTAGGAGACTCAGCCCATTCACCGAAACCCCTTAATCCCAGTAACCTAACCATCTTCAAATCCTCCTTACCTCATCCTAATAATAACTAATTTAAAACCCTTATTACAACAGTAATGTAATAATTTGGCTCTATATGTATATATCTGTATGCATAGACTAAAATTCCCAATTGGGTACTTGAGAAATGGGATGAATTGGGAAACAGGCTATATACTATATGAGGTCGTCTAGGACGTCGGCCGGTGGTGGTGATCGGAAGGCGATAATTGCCGACAGATAGGTGTGGGTGCTAACGTGCGCTGGGGGTATTGAGCCGTAGGTTGTAAATGGGGGATTTATTTGTTTTTTATTTTTTTAATTTTGGTTGAAGCTTCTCTGCGTGTGGGGAAGTGAGTGACGGCAAAGGCATCTTTTATTAGAAAAAATTATAAAAAAAAAAATAGAAAGAAAATTCAAATTTAGAGAGAGAGAGCATGTGATGTTTTGGTGGCCAGTCAGTGTTTGAATTTTTAGAGCAAATCTTTGGAGAGAAGTCATACTCATCTTTGGACCCAATACAAATTCAAATATTTTAGCACAAAATTGCATTAAATGTTTTCAATCTATAGAGATCGTGCAAACGAGGTTCTCGTTTTTTAACTTTTGACATTAAACACTTTTAACCCCGATTCGGTAATAATTTTTTACCTTCAAAAAATTGATTTTTTTACCGTTATTTCATTAATCCAGCCGTCATTTTTTATTTCTCCACTCATAAGTGGGACTTACTTTTTTCTCTAACAGTCAAAAAATCAATTCTCACAATCACTATAAAACTAGCCCTTAATTTTGATACTTTTTGAATGACAATTATTCTTTAATTATTCGTTCGTTCAAGTTCAATCACATCTTGAAATTTTTATCTTTGCTTTTCATTCTATTCAACTGGATTCCCCTAGGCAAATGTTTTATGGGACTCTCTCGTGTTCTTTCCTTCTTCTTTTAAAAAAAAATACTAGTAAGATGCACGTGAAATGCTGTAATTGAGTATATAATAGCGTAAAAATGATATGATGATAATTAGTCGAGCTTTGTCATTGTAGTTACTTCAATAGAAGTATGTTGGACAAGGTAAATATAGGTTTAAATAGACATTGATAAAGATTGAACTAAAAAAGAATTATTTATATCATAAAATGAAAAGAATGTTAAATCGAACAAAAAATTATTTATAATATGAAGGAAAAAGAAATTTTAAAACAATTTTCAAAAAAATATAATAATTAAACAAAAGAAAGTTACAAAAAATAAATAAATAATATACAAATAATATTTAACTAAAATTAAAAAAAGTAAATTTTATCATAAAGAGAAAAAAATTAAAAAGATTTTAAACTGAAAAAATATTATATTATGAACAAAACAAGTTTAAAAAAAATAGATTCTTCTCTCCGTGCTATTGAGGAGATTGAGAGAATCTCCATAGCATGGAGATCTCCAAAACACGGAGAGGTTCTCTCATTTTTATTTTTATTTTGTTTTTTTGTTTCTTTTATTTGTTTTGTTTATATTATAAATATTTTTGTCGATTTAAAATTTTTTTTAATCCTTTTCTCTTTATAATAAAACTTAATTTTTTTCAATTTTAATTAAATAATATTTATATATTCTTTAATTAAATTTCGTAACTTTCTTTTGTTTAATTTGTTTTGTTCTTATTAAGTCCTTGTTTGATTCCAATTCTTCCAAAAATTTATTTTTTCAACACTCATTTTCAACTACATATTCTTCAATAAAATAATATTATACGTAAATCTAAATTTTTTCTTTAATTTTTAACCACATATTCTTCATAAATCTACTATTCAAAATGCATTATTTCCTCCAAAATGGAAATCAAACAAGGGCTATATATTTTTTTAAATTGTTTTAAAATTACTTTTTCTTCGTATTATAAATAGTTTTTTGTTCGATTTAAAATTTTTTTAATTCTTTTTGTTTTATGATAAAATGTAGTTTTTTCCAATTTTAATTAAATAATATTTATTTTTAATTTTAATTTAAATAAAAAACTTTATAAAAATATTTTTTTTGCCTGCAATTCTTTTTTTTTTTTGTTCTTTAATTTGTTAAATCATTTATTTTTATATTAGTATATTGGTGTAAAATGATAGGTAGAATTTGGTTCACTTAATTTTTTGAAATTATGTTTTATTCCATTATCTCTTATTCAATGTTCTAACATTGAAATTTTTGTAGGATGAAATATCATCTACATGTAGTTAAGAAGGATAATTCTTAAAATTAAGATTCTCGTTTTTAGTCATTAACTAATTTTTTTCTATTTTCAAAAAAAAAAATCATCTCAAATATTAAGGTAATGAGTGAATAGAACATACATTGATCAAGATTTGATTATTATTAATTAAATTATTAATATTTTTCTATAATTATATATAAGATATATTCAATCACTTTATCATATTAATGGAATAAAATACCGTCGTTTTGTCATTCAACATAGGGAAACGATATCGTTTTTACTGTAAATTCAATGAAAAATGAAACTTCAGTAGAAGTACACTGGATAAGGTAAATAGAGGTTTATATAAACATTGATAAAGCTTAAACAAAAAAAAATTATTTATATCATAAAATGAAAAGAATTTTAAATTGAAAAAAAAAATTATTCATAATGTGAATGAAAAAGAAATTTTAAAACAATTTTAAAAAATATATAATAAATTAAACAAAAAAGGTTAAGAAAATTAAATAAATAATATTTAAATAATATTTTTAAGAATTTATCCTTATAAATTTCAATTTTGCTCTAATTTATCTTTAAAAAGGAAGTCGTCATTAGACTTTTACATTATTATCACTAAAAAAGTAAGAGATTTTAGAGAAATTAAGTGTGTGATGCTCTCCTGTAAACTTCTTTTTATTAAAATGAATTAATAAAGCGACGAAAAAGAATTTTGTTCTTGCATTTAGGCAAATCTCAATAAATTTTGCGTATTTTTAAGTGTTCATTTGTTCTTTTTAATTGATTGATTTCGAATTAATAGAACTATGGTCTTTAACCCTCAATACTTTCCTTCTTCACCCATCCTATTAAAACCCCTAGGCCCAGTCCTCTGCCACCAAAATCCCAACCTACTCATTCGCGTTGTAGCTCGTCAGCCCTTTTTTTGTTTCAAATAACACTTTTTTATATTTTCTTAATTTCTAATTTTTAATAATTTATTTGTGAATCGTTTGTACTTCAAAAAGTGCAAACGATTATTAAAAATTAGAAATAAAAAAATTCTTTAATATTTTATTATAATAAGAGAGTATATTCGTTATTTCACCTTTTTATTGAAAAATTGGAGAAAAATAGATAAAAATGACATTTTGCGCAAATAAAGGTGTAATTAAGAGTGAAAATGTCAAAAAAAAGGTGACAACTTTTTCACAATAATAGTAAAAAGTAGGGACATTATGTGTTAATTACACTTTTAATGATTTTTTTGGGACTCATTTGCATTTCTTTTTTTAAATTTTGAGACTATAGTTACAATTAGTTATTTCTTTTTCTTTTATTTAAGTACAAAGGTGCATTAGTTATTTCACAGCTTTAATTGAGAAAATAGATGAAAATGACCTTTTGAACAATGAAATCTGGAAATATGAGTGGAAATGTCAAAAAATAACAGATACAGACATTTTTCATAATAATTGTGAAAGATAAAGATGTTATGCGCTAATTATCCTTAAATTACTGGTAGTTATAATTGCACCCAGCTTTAACCCATGGTATCACATTTTTAATTGCGCTTATTAATATCCGTCTTTGCGCGTGTAACATTTATGTCCAAAATTTTATCGTTCACAATGTTATAATCAAATATATATATATATAAAGGATTTTATTCAATTTCAGAAGTATTAATTATTTTGTTGCCCCTTCTTTAAAGAATGTTTCAGATCAGCCCTTAGATTATGCTTCTAAATTTTGTGAACATTGTGAATGTATGACTAAAAATTTTAAAATTTTAAATGAGTCCAATCAGTCTTTATAACAAGAAAAATTAGTTTTACAAAAGAAAATTTCTGAATTAGAACAAGAAATTATTAATTTAAAGATTTCAAATCCAATTGTTCAGACACAATCAGGTACTATAGAACCAAAGAAGTCTATAGCTAGTCCAGCTCAAACGGAAGCTGGTAAAGACTTATCAAATCCGTTTATGGTTCTAGGCTTACCAAAAGCTCAACAGACTCAGGAGACTATTGATTCTCTTACTCAACAGGCCGAAAATTCTGTTACAAAAAATAAAAATATTTCTGAAGACCAGACACAGCAGACTGGAAATTCTGCTACTAGACTTATAAGTCCAATAGACCTTAAACAGAAAAGCCCAATCAATTTTCCGGAATCATTTCAATCAGCTCAAGATCCAGGACAGATTTCTCAATCAGATATTAGAAGAATCAAAGAAATGTTTGATAAGATTGAAGAAATACAGCAACAAGTTAAACAAAGTACTACAAAGAAAAAGAAAATAGGAGAACTTAGTACTTTATGAAAAAAAATCTTTAATATTGAGAAAGATATTAATAAAATTTGTGAAAACCTAGATTTTATTAAAGAACAAAATTCAACAATTTTAAATAAAATCTCTAGAGTAGAAGATAAAGAAAAATTTCTAGATCTTAAGACTACAGAAGCAATAGAAAATATAAATAAAAAATTAAACAATATAGAAAATAAACCAAATCAAGAAATTGAAAATATAATAAATAATCTAGATAAATTAAGTTTAAAAAATACAGGTAAAGAAAAAATAACTAGAAAATTATCTACAACATTTTATAAAATATGAATAATTTTCCTGGTAGATCAAGAACTATTAGAGAAGTAGGATCATCTTCAGAACCTTATGATAGAGGTAGACATAGTACTTCTAACATAAGTACTAATATAATAGAAAAAATTTTACATAGACAGCCTCAATATAATCAGAATATTGAAGAACTTATGGATCCTGAACAAAATTATAATAGATTCCAAACTCATGGTTTACAATTACTTAATCCAGAAAATTTATATAATAGAGGAATTTTTGAATCAAGAACCCAATTTTTTAGACATACTAGAGAAGTATCAATTCAATGTTTAGATGGTCAAGTAAAACAATTATCATTAATATCAGAAGAATTTAAAAAAGAATTTTAGATTTATACATCTAGGATTAATAGTAATAGGAATTAAAGGATTAATGAGAAAAAATTTAGGAAATAAAGTTTTATTAACTATTTATGATGAAAGAATCCAAAATATAGAAAAGAGTATGATAGCTAGTACAGAAGTTGATATGAATGATAATAATGGAATTATATATTGTAATCCAGATTTCTTATTAACCATAAAAGATTTTTCAGAAAAAATTAAAATAGGAATTCAAACACATGGATATGAAGATGTTGTTTCAGGAGAAAATTTATTAATAAGTATAGGATTTTTAGGAAGATGTAGTAATAATTCTCAAACAAAATATAAATTATACATAGATAAAGTAATAAATTTAATGAGTAGTAAAGGAATAAAAATGATTAAGCCTAAAACTTATGATTCAGAACTTTTAGCAGGATTAGAATGGGATTTAGAAAAATTTTTAGAAACTCAAGAACCAATTTTAGCCCCTCAAGAAGCTATAACATATAAAGATTTACATGGAAGAACTAGTTTAAGGTTTGGAAATTATAGTCACATAAATAGAAATAATGATTCTGAAACAGAATCTAATAATACTAATGAAGAACAACAAATAGAAGAATTTCTTAATACAGTAGAAATAGAAATAGAAGATAGAATTATTTATCCTAAAGAATTAGAAATGAAATTATCTCCTACAGAACTTTTAAAATTAGAAGATCATTTGTTTTTAAATAAACAAATAGGAGAAA
>NC_036254.1:22756134-22816029 GCF_002742605.1 Olea europaea var. sylvestris | reverse complement strand
AGAAATCTTGAACAACTTAGTTTAAATAGATGGACTAAAGGTAAAGAAGTTAAACAATTTCTAAATGAATATCATTACCTTGTCTCTATATCAGGTAATACTTTTAATCAAAAATTAGGTAAAAAATTATTCCATAAATTACCAGGTCCTTTAGGATTAGAAATAACAAAAAAGTGGAATGAAAATAAGAATGTTATAGAAAGACCAAATCATTTATATAGAAAAATCAGATCATTTATGGAGTATAGGAATAAGAACACAATTCATAATGCAATGTTTAGAAGAAAAATGTGTTGAATTACAAATCCAGAATCAACTAAAAAAGACAGATTATAAATTTTGTAAAGATATTTTTACACCTTAGACTTATGGTAATAATTTTAGAGAAAAGAATAAAAGAAAATATGATAAAAGAAAAACTAGTCAACTTTTTAAGAAAAGATATTATCTTAGAAAATCTAATAGAAAAAAGCCTTATTTAGATGAAAGTAGACATGTCAGAAAATTTAAACCAGAAAGAAATTATCCTAATAAATTAAATTGTTATGTTTGTGGAGAAACAGATCATTTAGCTAAGACATGTCCAAAAAAGATAAATAATAATGATAAAAGAAGTACTCTAGTAGAATGTACTAATGAAGATTTGTTAGAAATAGATGAATATATTTCAGATAAAGAGTCAGTATATAGTATTATATCAATAGAAGATTATAATAATAATTGTAATCTAGAAGAACAATCAGATTATGAAAATTTCATACTTCTAACCAGGTATGATAAATTCCTGGAAGTCTACCTTGTAAAACAACATAACACTTAAATTTTTTGTGGTCTTGACTAAAGTGTTCTGAAAGAGCATATTTAAGCATGCTAAAAAATATTTTTGATCTTTTGGATTCTTATTGTAAGATATCCATAAATTGTCTAAAATACATTTTTCTGATTTAGTAACTGAGATATGAGAAAGTGTCTTAAAACTAATATTACTGTTTGGAAAATAAAATAATTCTATATTACCAAATCTTAACTTATCATGAGTCTGTAATATATTTGTCTGAGAACTTGAACTACCAACAATTGGCAATCTTGGCCTAGGGCCTCTTGGTCTTTACATCTGCAAGAAATAATCAGTCATATTCTTTATTTTTAATTATTCTACTTAAAATATCTGCTATCTGATTATCACTACCTTTAATATGTTCAAAATGAATCTTATTTATTAAAACTGTTTTATCTGGAATATTATAAGCATCATCTATTGTATTATCATTTAATCTTTTATAATTATAAAATTATCAAATTCTTCTTTTTCTATTAATTGACATTCTCTTTCTTTACTACACTCACATTCTTTTTCTATTATCCCACCACGCTTCTCAGAATACTCTGATGGAATATTCTTAGTATAAGTAGGTGCACAAAGTGAAAATTTTTGTAATTGCAAATAATATTTACTAATTAATATGCTACCATTATCTTTTTGAAAAATTTGTAAAGAATCTTACTGTTTGATAAAGTAAGATTTGATAGCATAGCTTTTTACTGTTTTCTTTTTGACGTTTTGAAAAAAGCAAAGATTCCTTGCTTTTGAAAAACGCTTCCTCTCTCTTTTCTCTCCTATAAAAGGAGACCATTCTTTCATTTGTAAACACACAAGAAAATATATACAATACAAGTTTTGAATTCTCTCAAATATGTTCTAATTTTCTTTCTCTCCCGAAAGGGAAATTCTTAATTGTTCTTATTCTTAGATAGAATAATATCCCACAAAAATATGTTGTTTTAAAAACTACCGATGGATCATTCCGGTAGGTATGTTTTATAGTTCTAAGATATGGTGCTAATAGTTAATATTAGTTCCAAATCTTGTAAGAACAATTTTTGTTCATAAATTTTTTATTTTGTAAAAGTTTTATGATTTTTGTAAAGAGTTTTATGTTTCATGCTGAGTATATGATAATAGCATGTCTTAACTCCAAGTTAAAAGTTTAAACTGTTTTTAAAATAAGCCCTGAGTGACCTCTCAAAGCGTAAAGGCCCAGTGAACAGGCTAGGAGACACATAGAAGAGGGAAAGGGATCACTATTTTAAGAATTCTTGTTAAGGGAGTGCCAGTGGTGTCCTTACAAGAATGGAGTTAGGCCCAAGTTCATATATCTCAGATGGCATGATTTTATTTTTAAAAAAAAAAGGGATATTATTTTATCAAAAGAAAAAGACATTTAAATTAAGAAGAGTACTGAATAGGATTTTTATAATTTATCCTAACGACCTCCTATAACAGCCTTAAAATCCTTGAAATAACCTCTTTTTCAGGGACCCCCCTCTTTTGGTATCAGAGCTTTTGTTTCGGTGCTGGTGATTTCAGTATATTTCTTCAGATTTTGTAAAAGGTATAACTCTTTTAATCATTAGAAATTACTTACTTGTTTTATGATTTTTAGAATTTTACTTGTAGATCTAGAAAAAATATTCTATAGTTTTACATACAGTCCTTCAACTAATGCAATCATGCAATTAAGTCCAACTATTAAAAAGGCAATTTGGTCCTTTGACTACTAGAATCAAGCATTTTGGTCCGTCAACTATTAGAATCAAGTACTTCGATCCTCCCAACTATTACAAAGGTTCTTTAATTGCCATAAGGTCAAGGCACTCATATTTCACTCAAGAAGCACATGTTCAAATCCCTCCTAGGACAAATATGATATTAAGGGCCCGTTTGGTAGGGATTTTGAGAATTGATTTTTTTATCGTTAGAAGAAAAGTGGGGTCCACATGTGAGAGAAGAAGTCAAAAATTACGGTTTGAATAGTAAAATAACGATCAAAAAATCAATTTTTTGGAGCAAAAAATCTCTACCAAACGGAGCCTAAATATTGTTCTAGCCCATTTTGGTAACAATTTGTTTAGATTGAATCGAATCCAGTTTCCATTCAACTCACTTGATTGTGACGGCTATGGGGTGATTTGAGCGATTATTGATTGATCATTCTATAATAAACTAATTAAAGTCATCCCGATCGGACCATTGTCCAATTCATTTTTAGGGTTGATCGATTCTTCTGATCCAATTTTAATAACTATAATATACATAGAATACTTTTACAATAACCATCTGATACCCTTAATTTGTCAAGGAAGATAATGACATTGGAGGCGGTAGCTATTGATTCAATTTTCAGATTTTTTTGTATTTAAAATATTTGCTTTCATCTATATTATATGGGTTTTGTTGTTTATAATGAATTGTAAGTATAAATTACATATTTATCAATCTTACAAAAATATTTCAAAAATAAAGTTATAAATCATATTAATATATTAAATATTTTTGAGATATTATTGTGAATGTAGGAAGATTAGTATACAATTTAGAATATTTTTATCAACATATCATATCCTAATATATATTATTAAGTTATGAACGATAATTGTTTCTCAAAATACATCATTTTGTTACTAGAGATAATTGTTTCTCTCACATCCCACTTTCTCCCTTTCGTAGTTACTCTCTCAAGTTCAAAAATCATTTTTTTGAAAAATCCTTGGCCCTTCTGTTATATAGCTTTCATCATTGCCTTGAGGGACACATTTGAAAGATTAAGCCAAGCGAGGACGAATTTGGAGCGAGGGTGTTGGCTAGCTGTAGTCCCCTCCCCACCCTATATTTTTTTGGGGGTAATTTTCCATTTTTTTTTTTGGGTAAAAACAAATTTTTAATATGTAAATTTTTTTTCACATATTAGCTCGCCTTGAAATTTTTTGCCCCAATCTTGAATTCAATCACAGATCTGCCCCTGAAGTCACGAGTCTACTTTTAGCATAATCACCTTTTCTCCCATTCGAAAATGCATTGTTAGAATTGCCTAAATTCCCCAGCCACTGTATCCCCAATATGTCATTTGTGTTTCCTAGTTCTAAGGGCAAGAAATCCTCCACTATTTTCAGCCTTTGCATCTCCAATGTAACTCCCTTACAAATTTTAAAACCATGGCATTTCACTTCCAAGAAGAGTGACTTTTGCACCTGGAAACGTGGGATTTCAACTTTTGGAGCACCACGTCCAACGGAGGTATGTTCAATGTACAGTGTCCATTGTTTGCTAACTCTCTTTTCTTTTCATGACAGTAAAGCTAATTCTTTTTGTGTTTACATGCAGACTCAAATCTATTAGGAATTTACTTATTATGTACAGCGAAAATAAAAACCAATTTCAATTCCCACCATAATTCATCTTTGTGTTTAGATAAGAATTGTGATAAAAATTATACCTTTTTAGATTTGCCAACGTCTTTGCTTAATCTTTGTTCCAGTAACCATGATTTGCCTCCCACGACTGTTCAATTGTTCAACCTCCAATGAATTCCACACAAAGAACAGATTGCAACCCCCAGGATTTTTTCCTCTTGTGTTAGTAAGAATTATAAGAAATCTCTACAAATTGAAAATCATAGCCACGTATTTATATTAGCCCAAATGGGCTTGGTCTAACCCGGTCCAATATTTAATTAAGTCATTTAATTAAATTCGGTCCATGAATTAATTAATCTAATTAATTAATTTGAGCCTATAAATAACCAACCGAATTAATTAATTTATCCAACGTTTGATTAATTTAATTAATCGACAAATTACAATCTTCCAATTATCTTTTGTGTGCGACCCATTAGGTCCCCGATCATGATATCTAACGACGTGAAATATTATTTTAATATGCTCAAAATTGATAAATTAAAATACCCTTTTAATTTATCACTAATTCACACTTGCCGTCCCAAATTGACATTCAGCAATGTGCTAGGGTAATACATGTGACAAAAATATCACGTGGTATGACAAAACTAAACTTGTTCGTTTATCGTAAAACTATAATCCATTCGTCAATATAATTCGATCAATTATGAGATATAGAAGTGTGTCAATCTCTATTATCGATCATATCTTTTATTTTACTATTAAGTCAATATGAGTCAAAAACTCCATTTCGACTTATAAGTATACCTTGACCAAGGATTTCATTATCAACTTAATTGAACGAAATGCAGGTCATAATCTCTCACTATTTAAGAATGGCAAATCCTTTATTGGTCATTCACAACCTTTATATGATTCTTGACATACCCAAATGATGTCGTATTAGAGGCCCTTAGTAGAGCAACATCCAACACGGTCAAAGCATGACTGTCCTCATATAAGGCACTATGACGACCTCAAGTCCAAGGAATAATTCCAATACCGAATGTTAGAGATTAACCATTGACACTTAAATAATTATCCATGTGAAATTTCTTAGCGGGTCTCCGATATTTCGTTCTATAACAAAACATTCACGCGTTCATTTAAGTGTCACCACACTTTAACTTGTGAGATCAACTACTTACTTTACAAGTAAGAAAAGTCACACGTGATGGTCTATCCGTAATAACGATATCCATATCTCGTTATTATTTACGACAATGGATTATTCAAGATCCAATCATATGTAATTTGTCTCTCACAATCACAACTCCTTGTGATTAACAAATTACTTAAATTTGAATTTTCGGACTCTATTACTTAATATTATTCATCAAAAATATTAATTTAAATAAATAACAGATCTTACAAAAAATAAATGCATTAAATATATTAAAAGTATTTACAACCTAAATCGATTGGATTTAGAGCATAACACTTACAAATTTCGATTTACACTAGATCCAATCACTCATGTATCTAATACCATAAACGTCAACATGACGATCATGTTCTTGTTGTGACAATGACTTTGTCAATGGATCTGCAATATTGTCATATGTGGGAACTCGCTCTATCTTTACGTCATTTCTTTGTATAATCTCCCCGATAAGATGATATCACCTTATCACATATTTGGATCGTTGATGAGACCTTGGTTCTTTCGCCTGTGTGATGACTCCATTGTTATCACAATACAAAGATATGGGATCAACAATGTTAGGAACGACTCCCAATTCATTAAAGAACTTCTTGATCCAAACAGCTTCCTTCACTGCTTCAGAAGCAGCAATGTACTCAACTTCTGTTGTTGAATCATCAGTTGTCTCCTATTTGGAACTTTTCCAACTAACCGCTCTATTGTCAAGAGTAAATATATATCCAGATTGAGACTTGCTATCATCATTATCAAATTGAAAGCTAGCATCAGTATACCCATGAATCTTTAATTCATCTCCTCCATATATCAAGAACACATTTTTAGTCCTTCTCAAGTACTTAAGAATATTTTTAACTGCTACCCAGTGTTTCTCACTAGGGTTTGCTTGAAACCTGCTTGTAACATTTAGAGCATATGAAACATCTGATCTCGTACATAGTATTTGATACATGATAGATCATCTCACCGAAATATAAGAAATATTATCCATGCGATTCTTTTTATCATATGTTTTAAGACACATATCTTTTTTGATATAAATCCCATATGGCATAGGATACAAGCCTCTATTGGACTCTTCCATGTTAAACATTCTCAAGATTTTGTCCGTGTACGAAGATTGGGATAAGCCAAACAATCTTTTAAATCTATCTCTACAGATCTTGATTCCCAAGATATACGCTGCTTCTCCCATAACTTTTATGGAGAAATTATTTGACAACTATAATTTTACTGATTGAAGCATTGGGATATTGTTTCCCATTAATAATATGTTATCAACATATAATACTAGGAATACAACCGCACTCCCACTTGTCTTCTTGTAAACACACGGTTCATCTTCATTTTTGATAAAATAAACTTTGTGATTGTCTCATCAAAATGAAAATTCCAGCTCCTAGAGGCTTGTTTTAATCCATAAATGGATCGATTAAATTTACATATCTTGTTGGCTTCTTTGGATTCAAAACCTTCTGGTTGTATCGTGTACACCTTCTCTTGCAAGTTCCCATTAAGAAAAGCAGTTTTGACATCTATTTGACATATCTCATAATCATGGTATGCAGCTATTGCAAGCAAAACTCGAATGGACTTCAGCATGGCTACAGGAAAAAAGGTTTAATCAAAGTCAACACCTTGTCTTTGTGTGTAACCTTTTGTTACTAGCCTTGCTTTGTATGTATGGACGTTTCCATCCGCATCGACCTTTTTCTTGTAAACTCATTTACAATCTATGGGTTTTGTCCCACCAGAAAAGTTGACTAAGGTTCAAACATTGTTCTCATACATCGAGTTCATTCGGATTCCATGGTCCCTTGCCATCTTTGCAATTCAACACTTAACTTCGCTTCTACGTAATTTGTAGGTTCATCATCCTCAACTAATAATACTTGATTAGTAATCGTGAATTCTTACCTTCTGAGAGGTCAAATGATCCTACTTGATTTGCGGTGAGTCGGAGTGTCTTCAGGAGTCTCTGCATCCTGATTAAGAGTCTGTCCATCAGCAAGTGTGGGATCGAACTCAGATTCATCTAATTGGTCAACAGTATCAGTGGATTCTTGAACTTCTTCAAGTTCTATCTTACTCCAACTACCTTCTCCTAGAATAAACTCTTTCTTTAGGATTATGGCATGTCTTGAGATGAGCACCTTCTTCTCAATAGAATTATAGAACTGATATCCAATTGTCTCTTTTGGATATCTCACAAATATGCATTTATCATATTTAGCCTCAAGTTTATCCGATTCATTTCTCTTTACATAAGCATCACAGTCCCAAACTTTCATTCCCAAACTTTCATGTGAAATAAGTTGGGTATTTTTCCTCTCCATAACTCGTATGAAGTTTTGTCGACCAATTTAGATAAGACACGATCTAGTGTGCAGCACGCAACAATGACCCCAAAATAATTTTGGGACGTTTGCATGGCTCATCATTGATCGTACCATGTATAACAATGTACGATTCATCCGTTTAAATACAACATTATGTTGTGGTGTATATAGTGGAGTCCACTACAAAAGAATCACATTCTCTTTTAGATAATATAAAAATTCTCCTTTAAATATTCTCCACCTCGATCTGATCTTAGCATGAGAATATTTTTATCAATCTATTTCTCTACTTCAAGTTTTAATTCCTTGAACTTTTCAAGTACTTCATACTTGAATTTCATCAAAGAAACATAACCATATCTAGAATAATCATTAGTAAATGTGATAAAATAAGAGAAACTACCTCTATCGATGATTGACATGGTCCGCATACATTAGTATGTATTAGTTCCAGTAGTTTTGCAGCTCTTTCTCCTTTCCAGTAAAAGGAAATTTGGTCATTTTACCTAATAGGCACGACTTACATTTGTCAAATGATTCAAAATCAGTTGACCCCAAGTATCTATCTTTATGTAATTTGAAAATGCGTTTGTCATTGATATAACCCAGTCAGTAATGCTAGAGATAGGTATTATTTAGATTATCCTTTTTATGCTTTTTATTTTCTATACTCATAATAAATGACTCAGTATCAAGAATATAAATTCCATTTTGCAACACACCACAACCATAAAAGATGTCATCTTTATAAAATGAACAACGATTATTTTTAACATGAATTGAAAAATCATTTATATCCAAGCACGAAATAGAAATAATATTTTTAGTAATGACGAGAATAAAATAACAATTTTCTAATTCTAATACTATGCCCGAAGGTAAAAGTAAGAAGTATGTTCCTACAACTAATGCAACAACTTTTGCTCTATTTCCCACACGTAGGTCAAATTCTCTTTTCTGCAGTGGTCTATTTCTCTTTAATCCCTACATATTTATACAAATTGAGATTCACATATGGTATATAATACCCAAGAAGCTAATGACGTAGACATATTAACCTTAATAATAAAAATACCTGAAGTAGAAATTTCAAAAGACTTCTTTCCCTTTAAGCTAGAGAGGTGAGCTTTGCAGTTCCTCTTCCAACGACCTTTCACTCAATAGTGATAGCACGGGTCATCAAATTTGGTATTATCCTTGCCTGCTTTTATTGCTTTGTTATTGCTCTTAGCCTTCTTGGATGTTTTTTTAAAACTTCTTTTGATTTTCCTCTTAATGTCTTTGGAGAATTGAATGGCTAAGACATGCCCAGTGCTAGCTTTGACATTGGGCTCTACAGTTTTAATCAACTCAGGGAGTGTGCATTCAATCTTATTCATATTGAAGTTCATGATGAACTGTGAATGACTATTTGGCAGATATTGTAGAACCAAGTCAATAGTTAGTTCGTGGTCCATGATAAAAATCCAATTGAGCATGAGCACTGACTGAAGATCCCTCAGCCATTTTGCACAGGTATAGTTGTTTGGAAGTCTCATACCTCTTCACACGAGATTGTTCATCATACAACTTCTTGAGATGAAAAATCATAGTGTAAACATTCATACCCTCTTGTTACTTCTGCAACTCATGTGACATAGCTGCAAGCATTACACATACTACAGTGTTATCGTCATCACTATGTTTGTTGTAAGCAGCCACCTCTTTCTCAGTGAAATTTTCAGTAGGTACCTCTGGAAGAGGCTGCTCAAGGACATACCCAATTTTCTCATGTTTGAGAACGATTCTCAAATTGCGATGTCAATCGAAAAAATTTGGTCCGATTAGTTTGTTTGGCATCGAGTGTGCCTCTCAAATTCATATGATTACTCATGATTCATAACTATAAACGAGGAAAGATATATAATCAATATGTATTGTAATGCATTTGCACAAATTTAATATGGACTTTAATTAAACGTGCTCCCACTATTTAAAATAAATTCAAGACCCCCATACATAAATTATTGAAATTCACATTTGATTCCCAGTGGGTTGGGATCTCATCTGTTATATCAAGATCTTGAGTGTATTCAACAAACCTCAATAAAACAAATGGGTAGATACTATTATCAATTGTATCTCTATGCAACTCTCAGATCATTAAACTGAAACTCTTTATCTTCACACATCTTATGTGTTAGCTTAACATACCTCTAAAACTTATCTCATTAAGTGTATTCAACAAAAGATAAATTTTAGTTAAGTCAAATCATCATTCAGATATATTAAATATTTCATAGCGTCAAATATATCCCCAATAGACCAACTTTGAGTGTACTCAAGAAACTGAGATCGATTTAGAATTTTCGCTTTTCACTATAATGACAGAAGGTAAATAATAGCGACTTAATATTTTAGCTAGGAATTTAGTATACAATGGTCTCATCAAATAATCATATATATATATATAATCATGCATCAACTATGCGACTAAATATACAAATAGTAGTATGGATGATTATGAACTTATTTTATCTAGTTTTCCCGAATCAAAAGAAAAACTAGTTGGTCAATTCCTATGGAGTATGACACTGAATTAATAACAATGCACCATCTCCATGGTTCCTCCATTTTTTCGCGCCTTCAATTAGTCTAACTGCAATCTGTATCCTATACTAGTTGGCAACCATACCTAAATGAAATTGGACTCGCAGGTCAAAAAATAATAAAGTGCTCGCAGGCTCATAACAACAATAATAATAATAACGGACTCACATATCCAAAATTACTAATAGCTCGTAGGCCCATAAAACGACAAGAATTAAATCAATCGTTCAACACATCCGCATGGTCGAGTTCATAATCATCCATACATGGACATTCATCACATAAATGTTTCCTATATGTCTAATATTATATGCAATGTCTCAAGAATCTAGCAATTATAGTCGTCAAAACTCATTTTAAAAATTGGATAGAAATAATTAAATAATTAATCATATAAATTAATTAACTTAATTGACGGGCATATTTAATTAAAATCATATTTTAATTAATTTTTGGATTAGAGTCCAACTCTACTCCATAATCATAGGGCGAAGTTATTTAATTAAAATCAAATTTTAATTAAATATCAAACTCTAATTTCTTTAAAATTGTTTTAGGATAGGGTAATTTAATTAAAATCAAATTTTAATTAATAACCAAATTGGAGTCCTAATCTAATTTCATTATATATTGGGGTAATATTAATTAAAATCAAAATTTAATTAACATAAGATTAGAGTCCAACTCTAATTAAAATTGAATTAATAGTTTGATTTAGGACAAAATTTCTATTTCAAATAAAATTCAATATGGGATTAAAGTTAAATATTTAAGTTAAAATATAATTTTAACAAAATATAAAGTCGTCAATTTTAAATATAATTTTAACTTTGGGCCAATTTAAAATATGGGTCAAACCCAATTAACACACAAATTTAAAAACTCATTTTAAAATTTAAATTTAAAACACCTTTTGAAATTTACATATTGACCCAAGTTTAAAATTAAAAGCTGACCCTTCTAATTTAACAAATTGTTGAACATGTCCATGGTTTAAAATTGTTAATCTTAAACACTTTCATAATTGCAGGAGCCCCCACGAAATTTCACAAATTTCAAAGGAGGCCCTCAACCCCAATCTAACCCTAAATGTCTATAAAGAAAGAAAACCCTAATTTTTTTTTTGTTTTATCTTCTGCATCTGTCAGCGGCTGCAGCCGCCTGATCAATCAAGTTTTTTTCTGTTTGTTTTTCAAAATAAAAATTTGCAGAAATATAAATACTTTAATTGCTAGATTCAAGAACATGATGAAAAATTAACTTTTGATTTCATAAACATATAAATCAATTACTAACAAACACAAAGTATGTTCTGATATCACCGTTGGGAATTTACTTATCATGTACAACGAAAATAAAAAACAATTTCAATTCCCACCGGGATTTATCTTTGTGTTTATATAATAATTGTGATAAAAGTTATACCTTTTTAGATCTGCAAACTCTTTTTGCTTAATCTTTGTTACAGCAATCTTGATCTACATCCCATGATTATCAAATTATCTAACTTCCAATGAATTTCACACAGAGAACAGATTGCAACCACCAGAATTTTCTCCTCTTATGCTAGCAAGAATTATAAGAAATTTCTACGAATTGAAAGCCCTAGTCACGTATTTATATTAGTCGAAACGGGTTTGGCCTGACCCGGTCCAATATTTAATTAAGTTATTTAATTAAATTCGGTCAGTAAATCAATTAATCCATTAATTAATTTGGGCCTATAAATAACCAACACAATTAATTAATTTATCCAACGTTTGATTAATTTAATTAATCGATAAATTACAATCTTCTAATTCTCTTTTGTGTGCGATCCATCAGGTTCTCGATCATGATGTCTAATGATGTGAAATATTATTTTGATTTAATCAAAACTGATAAAACACTCTTTTAGTTTATCACCAATTCACACTTGTCAAGCAATGTGTCCGAGCAATACATGTAACGGGAAATATCACGTGGTATGACAAAATCAAACTTATTCATTTGTCGTGAAACTATAATCCCTTCGTCAATATGATCCGACCAATTACGAGATATGAAAGTGTGTCAATCTCGATATCGATCATATCTTTCATTCTACTATTAAGCCAATATGAGTCGAAAACTCCTTTCAACTTATGAGTGTACCTTGGTCAAGAATTTTGTTATCAACTTAATTGAACGAAATGCAGATCACAATCTCTTACTATCTAAGAGTGACGAATCATCTATTGGTCATTCACCACCTTCATATGATTTTTGACATACCCGGATGATGCCGTATTAGCGACTCTTAGCAGAGCAACATCCAACACTGTCAAAGCATGACTGTCCTCATACAAGGCACTATAACGATATCAAGTCAAAGGACCAATTCCAATATCGAACGTTAGAGATTACCCACTGACACTCAGATAGTTATCCATGTAGAATCTCTTAACGGGTCTCCAATGTTTCGTTCTATAACAAAATATCCATGCGTTCATTTAAGTGCCTCCATACTTTAACTTGTGAGATCAGTTACTTACTTCACAAGTATGAAAAGTCACACGTGATGATCTATTCGTAATAACGATATCTGTATCTTGTTATTAGTTACGACTATGGATTATTCAAAATCCAATCATAAAGTAATTTGCATATCACAATCACATCTCCTTGTGATTAACAAATTACTTAAATTTGAATTTTTGGACTCTATTATTTAATATTATTTATCAGAATATTAATTTAAATAAATAATAAATCTTACCAAAAGTAAATGCATTAAATATATTAAAAGTGTTTACAACCTAAATCGATTGGACCTAAAGCATAATAGAGCATAATATTTTTACAAAATCATCAGTGTTGAGACATGGAAGTGGATAGATGGAATATGGGATAAAAGGGTTCAAGAAATCAAGACTGAGGCCTCGGTTGTAATTGAAGAAGAAGATCAAGAGAAGCCACGACTTGTGATGCCAGTAATTTTCTATAGGATTCAATATACACTTGGGGACATACCTTCACCTTATAAGTCACTTGTTTTGGTGTACCATATCTTGAGATGCCATGCTACACATATTTATCCTGCTGTATTGTACTGCTTTCAACATACGCGACGTTATTTTACGTGCAACTGGTCTTTGTTTTTAGATATATTTTGGTTTGGCTGGTACACGACTGAACAATTTTTGATACCATACTGAGTTTTGCAAAACTAGTTATGTAAAATTGATGCATACGTGTAATGATTTTCTTTTATCAAAGTTATGCTATTTGTATACAGTCTCTGTACCATCTTTTTATTTGTTAAAATAAATAATGTTCATTTTTGCTTTGTCAAAATAATTTTGGTTTGAACATCAATTTCTTTGAGAGTTCCACAGCTTTTGATTTGTGAGTAAAATGCATTCCAGTGTACTTTATTGTCCTATGTGTTGAAAAGAAAGGTTAGGGAGGTCCTATTGTTGGCACACGAGGAGTTCGTTATTGAGACTATCGAATGCTATGTACTACATGTCATTAAGCTTCTGTTTGATATAGATTAAAATCTGATTTTAATTTTAAGTTAAAGTCAATAATTAATTATAATTACACATATTATGTGATCCACAATTTTTAGACTATAAATTCCATCAATTTTTTTTTAATAAAAAACTACTAAAAATTTGATTTTAATATACGTCAAACAAGGGCTAAACAAATTTAGTCGTCACAAAAATTGGCGTCAAATGCTTTAATTATTTTAGATATTGCAATCCATCTCTTGGTGGTTGGTTGTAGGACTTGCAGCTTCATCTGTGTGGAGAGTGCTCATAAACGAGCTTCTGTAGCCATGGAGATATTATGGATTGAATGTATCATTTCTCTATATCGTCTGCAACTCTTGGTGATAATTTTTAATGATATGGTTTGTTCCCAAAAAAGTAATAAATAAATAAAGAGAAGAAAGAAAGAAAAATTAGCACCTTGTTTTGCTTGTTTATACTTAAAAGTGGAGTTTGTACGAGTTCTACTCAAGTTAAAATAATTTATCCTACGAGAAATAAATGAACTTTTATCCGCACCCGCAAATTTTATTCTCCTTTTCCTATACAAAGTCCAACCAAATAGTTCATGGAAAAAATAAATTATTCTTTCTAATTGAATTCTCATTATCCTAATGTCAATATCTTCTTTTTGTGCAATGCATTTTGCTGTCTCTAAATAATTTGCATATCTGTTGATAATAAAACCATCTTGATTAACATCAAATTCCATTCGGTTTGATGTTGTTGGAAAAATTAGACATGCATAAGTTATAGGAAAAATTGCAGTAGCGTTCCTTAACATTTTCATTTTTTGCAGCTTTTACTTTAAACTTCATTTTGTGCCAGTGAATATCTCTAACCTTTTATAAATATGCACCTGAGGTTTATCTGGATGGAAACCGTCTAAAACACTATCAATTGACTGGAAAAATTCCTTGAACTATCTGCTATCGCGACGATTTTATTGAATGTTGATACCTTTTTTGGACGATTTTTTGGATGTTGATTCCTTAATTTTTTCGATAAACTGACGGTATTTTAGACGATTTTTGTCCAAATGGACCTCAGGTACATAATTATGAAATGTTAATAACCTCCACTGGCACAAAATGAAAGTTAGGGTAAAATATACAAAAAAATGAAATGTTAGAGACCGCAGCTACAATTTTCCCTAAATTATATTCAAATAACATATCTTTTATGTGCATAAAATCGAACAGAATTTTGATTTACCAAAATCAATTACATAAAGTAGAAAAGACAAATGCATGAATATGAATTTGGTCGAGGCAAGAATTTGACTCTTTCTTCTTAAAACGATAATATCCTGCACGGGTGCTAATAGTTTTCCGGCATTCGTCTCCCAAAATACAATGATCATGTCTCGCAATAGGAGTACTTCAAATTTATGTTTTGAACCCTCTTTATGAAACTTGGCTCCAAATAAATGTAGAATTTTGAAGTAAATATGCATTAGTATAATAATGCAATTATGAAGTATATAAATGAATGAACATATGAGGTCTATATATATATATATATATATATATGTTGAAAATGTTTGTCTCAAAAGACACAACTTATAGAATAGACATAACTATTGGAATTAATCTCTATATTTGAAGAGAAATATTTCTAGAAAAATGGTAATTTCAAAAGTCATAATATTTCATATAGAAAGATATCTTTTCAGCGAAATAATTTATAGAATATTTCATAGTATTCTACGTAATTTTTCAATAATTCACGTATTCAAGTGAATTAAATTTGACTTAATTTTTCATTCACCAAATAACAACTTCCACTTCAATAATTAACAATTGGTCAAAACCAATATCATATACAAATTTCCAGCAGATGCTTATATCACAGCGGCTAGAGATGAGCCATTAGGATTGAAATTATTTTCTTCTCCAAGGAAAGTTTTTCTGAGTGCATTTTTGCTGAAATTCCATGCACAAGTTCTCCAATTGAAATGGTATAAAGGAAGGAATCTCTGCCCATAAATGGCTAGGAGTTCAATTGCTGCAAGGATGAACTCAAATTCTTCCTTGGGCATGTAATGAAGAAAGCTCACTCTTGTCCATTCTGGATTTATTCCAACATAACCCACTACACATAAATCGATTTTACTATGACAAGTTAAGGAGTATGAGTTTAAGTCCCCTTAAAATCTAAAATGATTAAACTTATCAATGGCTGACCTGAAGGCGAGCAATTGAGACTCATCCACATCGAGCAAACTGTGTTACAGGCTTGAATCCTGAAGAGGTCATTCAAAGGTTTGGCAACGAATGGGCCTTGAAGCGGCTTATCTCTGGTGTTTCCAGTTATTCTCCACATGTTTACCTTAGGCATGGGCGGAGCCATGTACTGTTGAGTGCGGGCAAATGGACTTTTGGCCCAAGCCCATGGTCAATCCAATTTTTATTCCTTTTATTATTATTATTATTATTATTACTTTCTTGATCATGTGATTTTTCTGTTTAATATTAGGGCTTTTGATTATGTGAATGTTGAATATTGCTAATATTTGTGATGGATTCTTGAAATTTTGATTTCTATCAATTAGTGATGATTTTATGGTGTTCTTCCAATTTGTAAAAATTAGTAGTTCTTTTCTTATCAATTAGTATTTAATTGTCATTTGTGATTTATTTTAGTGTGAAGTGTCAATGTAAAGATTCTTTAAAAGAAGATATTTCGTAGAAAATGTTGATGTGGAGATATCGAATAAAATAGATTTCGATGTTATACAACTTGCTATAGATCCAAGAATAAGGAAGAAGATTTTTATCTTATTGGTGTTGTCGCTATGTTATTTTTAGCATTGTCGTAATATCATTAAATCCAGAATCGAAAAATTCGAATTTAAATTTTCCCCGCACTGGACAAAATTTCTAGCTCCGCTCTTGACCTTAGGTGATGAAGAATATGTAGTAAGAGTACATAAGAAAAGATAATATGGCTTGTCTCAATGGTTTCGTAACAAATGTATTCTTCTATCCAAAAAGCAAATGCTGTTCTGGTTTTCTGAATGATTTGTAGAGTTTCAGCATCTTCTCTTTGTTCTATGTTGTCAATGTATATAGTGTCCTGGATTTGAAAAAATTTAGGATTGATCAGTAACAATTTAGGGTAGTCTATATAATCCTTTTGTCTTGCCGTTCGTTTATTGCTATAGAAAAATATAACGCAACTAAATTCTTAGGCCATCTTTAATCTTGCACCAAAATTTGGGGTAAATTTTGCATTATTTTACACCAAATCTTACATTAAACTAAAAATAATTTCCAACCCATTATACCAAAACTTACATCAAATAAACAATGTTTAAATATTTTATTAATTTCTTTGATTTATTTGAAAATTTATTTATTCATTTGTTCTACCACTACATAACTTACTAAATAAATAATTACATTAAATTAATGAAAATATTGAATTCATTAATAAATTAAAAAAAGGTAATTGGCACAAAACGTCCCTACCTTTCGAGTGTATTGTGGAAAACGTCCATACCTTCCATTTTTTGACATTTTTGCCCATATTTTCACATTTCTTTGTGTCGAAGGTCCTTTTCAATTTTTGGGTGTAAAATAATCAATATGTCCTCCTCTTTAAATAAAAGAAAAAAATAAAAGAAAAGAAAAATTGCAACTATAGGCGAAACTTCTAAAAAACCCCCCCCCCCCCCCCCCCCAAAAAAAATTTCACCTTCTTACCATACCTCACGCCCATGGCACCGCCAATTGCCGACCATTTTCAGCCACCTTCCGGTTAGCTTGGTAGCTGGACAAACATACCAACTTGAAGCCCTCAATTTCATCTTCACAACCTATCCAACCATTAGCCGAAAATCTAAAGGAGTTGGCCAAAAAATTACGCCAAAATTGGTTGCTCACGCAATATGAAATGACCAAAAATGGAGGCCAAAAACTCTATTTCCAACGACACCCATGGCACACCCATCCTCGAGGTCGATTATGCTCTTCATTGCGCTCCTATAGATGTCTTCATATCATCGAACAAAGCTGAAAATCAAAATCTACAGCCAGAAAATCGGAGTTTGCATTCGGCCGGTAGTTCTTGAGTACAATCTTGAAAATTGATCGTTTGGTTGATGAATTGATGCAATTGATGGAGGACCCATAGTTGTGACAACATTAGTTGATGATTACATGCTAGAATTGGTGGATTGGAGCCCTGTAGCATTATCAATCGAAAGGGGATCAGTCAAATTTCTTTATGTACGAACTGTCGAGGCTGTTTCTACAATTTCTGGCCAAAATTGACGATGACCCATAGGTTCATTAGGTTCGCCTTGAAGAAGCGTTGCTAGAAGGGTTGGTCTGCGATCGTCGATTGTGACATCGACGACGAAAAATGTGTTTGAAGTTGCCATTTCGCTGCTGAAGAAATCGCCTGGTTCTACAATTTCTGTTTAAAATTGATGATGACCCATAGGTTCATTAGGTTCTTCTTGAAGAGGCGGTACTAGGAGGGGTGGTCCGCTGTCGTCGATCATGACGTCGGCGTCCAAAAATGGAGTTGAATTTGTTAATTTTGCTGTTGAAGTTGCGTGGACAGCCTATTTTGGCGCGATTTCTCGGTCAATTTCTTTAGATTTCCGGCCAATGGTTGGGTGGTCGTGAAGAGGAAAGTGAGGGCTTCAAGTTGGTATGTTGGTTTGACGGTCAAGCTGACCGGAAGGTGGTTGAAAATGGCCGGCAAGTGACGGTGGCGCCGGGGTGAGGTGTGGGAAGAAGGTGAAATTTTGGGGGAAGGACATTTGCACTTTTTTAGAAGTTTCGCCTATAGTTGCAACTTTTCTTTTCTTTTTCTTTTATTTAAAGAGGAAGACATATTGATCATTTTACAACCAAAAAACAGTGAAAAGGTCCTTCGATGCAAAGAAATGTGGAAATTGGGGCAAAAATACCAAAAAATTGAAGGTAGGAACGTTTTCCACAATACACTCGAAAGGTAGGGACGTTTTGTACCAATTACCCATTAAAAAAATGTAGTACAATTAATATAAATAACCTTGTATGTGGTTGTTGTAATGTTTTCGTCATAACTTTAAATAATCGCATTTGTTACATTTTAAAACATTTTAAGTATTTTTATTTTAATTCATTCCTTAATTATCGTTGATCGCACTATTAAAATTTATTAGAAATAATATAATTTATTGTATTAAAAAAATGTATAAAAAATGGACGCAAATATCCTTAACCAATTTTTTTATATTTTTATAAAGTGAAATAGAAGGGCAAACTTGTATAACCATTTTGGTGCAATACATTGGAGTCGATTTGCACCAAATATTTGGTGCAAAAACGGTGCTACATTGGATACAATCTTGGCAACCACAATAAACTATGTATAATATTTGGTGCAAAAACGGTGCTACGTTGGATACAATCTCAGCAACCACGATAAACTATGTATAACGGGCCTTACTCATCAGTAGAATCCCAGGAGAACTTCGATTATCAACAATCTGGTCACTTAACTTCATTATAACAACAATTAAACCACTCTGTTTGTGCAATGGCCGTTAAAACCAAAGCCTGCTTAAAATTATCTCATTTTTGTTGGATATTGGTTAAATAAATTGAGAATTGAAAATCGATTAAAGTTCGTATCGAATTCGGCCAAATACTCAAAAGCTCGACTCAATCCGTTTAGGCAAAATTGTTTGCCACTTCGCCGCTTCGGAGCGCACAAACGGGGATCGACCTGCCCGGTCAGGTCGCGAGGGTCGAGGGGGCAGCGCCCCTCGTGGGGGGGTCGGGGGCAACGCCCCCGAAAGAGAATTTTGATTTCTCTGCATGTATTGAAGGGTATATTTGGCATTTCGAAAACCAATATCGGATGAATGAGAAATTACGAAAAAGGTCTCAACCATTAGTGAATAGACACCTTTTCATAAAGGTGCATTGTTTGGAAAGGGTGCATGGTTTGGCCTCAACCATTTCGTCCACACCCCTTCATGGTCTATAAATAGGACCCTTTGGGTGTCCTATTCCTCACAGTTTGATATGCAAAAACGTCTCTCATCCTCTCTTCTATCCAAAATCAAAATCATTTCATTTATTTTGATTTTCTTTCATTTCATCTGTGGAGTACATAAGCCTACATTTGGTTCGTTGTACTTGTGTTTTGGAGTGCTACAAACACAAGTGTAGCCGTTGTATCTTGGGAGTCGATTGCCGAAATCCGTAGGCACCGTTGCGGGGCAAATTCGACTTAAGGACAAAGAGTCCAACTCTTGCCTCGGCTTTGTCACCATCATTATACTTATTTCGGCGTCACTATTCACAAAATTCTTCCAACAATTTTAATTTCAAAATTTAGTTAAATGATGATATATCATCTTAAAATTAAGGACACAAGTCCCATGACCCATCATTTAAAGAGACATAGAATGGGTACTTTCCTGAAACACCTTTACTGCAGAGAAGGGGACATGAAGAAAGAAAATATGTTGATTTCGTAGAAAAACTTAAAAAAGAAGGATCGCACTAGACGCATTCTTGAAAGAACGTGTTGTTTTAGTACTATTGAGACATTATTATTTGAAATCGAATAGATTCTCTACTAGATACTGCAATAAATTCAGTTTAATCGCTATGCTACTAACTCTTTTATAAAAGTATGTATAAAGAGTAATCTGTTTAGGTTTTCCCAAGAAATTGCAAATGAAACTGATAGAACGATGATTTTTATTTTTATTTTTTTCAGAATTAAATAGCTACTATGCAAGTTGGTATTGAAATATCACTTTTTTAGTTCACGTGGCAAGAAGCTTTGGCTTGTCCTGTCTGAATCCAAATATGAACAAATTGTTACTTCATTTTCATACCCATACTTGGCATACTTGTGACGAAGATGGACAAGAAAGCAAATCATGTCCAAAGATTTAATGCATAGTGGACGTAGTTTGCATACCAATAAAAATTCGCAGATCGCCTTGTCTAATACCAGCAAGTTCCGAGGCCCCAGAAATACAACGGTAAAAAACCCATAAAAAACTAAGAGCGCTCACTTAAACTAGATATACTGAAAAATCTAAAACTTAATACTTGGCCTACTACAATTGGCGTGTTAATTTTGGTCTATTGTTCCCTCTTCCGGTTTCCTACCAACAGTGATCACTCATACGAACGAAAGTCCATTTAGGTATGCAGAAAACGCTTGTTAAAACCTGAAAATACATGACAAGAATCTGAACAAATATCTTCAGACCTGAAATAAACACACACTCCAAGAGGGTATGTCCTTTTTAAGATGTGATCCGTCACATATTTTGGTTCCTGGCCAGCTTCCAAGGAACGTTAATCAATATAACATTTTCCAAGCAAACTCTTGCATTCAATTCAAGAAAACATCATAAAAAACCCAGTTTACAGTGCATATTCATAGTAAACTCTCTCTCCCACCAAAATCACTGTGAAATGGGGTTTTCGTTGCTCTTTTTTCTCCTGATTTCATTACGTCCAACAGTTTCTGTTGATGGAAACTTGGATTTGATCCAAAAGACTTGCAAACGCACAAAATACTATGAACTTTGTTTATCTTCACTCAAATCTGATTCCACCAGCCCAAAAGCAGACATCAAGGACTTAGCCCTTGTTATGATTAGAATTGGAATGGACAATGCCACGGCCACCAATTCTTACCTTTCTTCCCAAATGCTGAATACCACAAATAACACACTGATGAAGAAAATCATCAAGGAATGTGCTGATAAGTATGCCTCTGCAAGTGAAGCACTGTATAATGCAGTTCAAGATTTGGGTGCAGAATTATATGATTATGCTTACATGCATGTAATGGCAGCTGCAGATTATCCCAATTCATGTCATGATGCATTGAAGAGATATCCAGGACTGATTTATCCACCTGAAATTGTAATAAGAGAAGATGGCTTGAAGCAAATCTGTGATGTTGTTTTGGGGATTATTGATACTCTTGGTTGGTAGCTGGCTCTATATTATGTCCTGCTATCATTATTGTTTTCTTTTTTGTAAATTTCAGGAGGGATTTCGATATCTTTTCTGAATTCAGTTTGCTAATCTGTGTAGTAGACTCAATGAATGTCAATCGACGTTTTATTGGGTTTAAAAATAACTTCTTCGAAAAGCATCTACATACTTCCAAATTTAAGTACATTTAAACTTCGTGACACTCTTCAATGTGGCATTCTGATGCTTGGATAAAAGCTATCCAGGTCATCCAATGTAAAAAATCATAATCCCACTTATAATATGTTCTGAAAAGCATTTTATACGCTGACCTAATAAATTTTCTCGTATGCCTCTCTTACTTTCTTTCATTTTTTTTTAAATCCAATGTACCAAAATATCTTTAATATTTTAAACAATGCTTATTAGAACATATGGCTGTTACCAAGTGATTGAACTTGGCCTTCGTGAGAACTGCTATTCAGAAACTCAGCCTAAAATATTTCATACAGCAATATTAACTTGTGCAAATCAACTCGAGCAAAAAAGACGAACTAAGCTTTATTCTCCATAAATTTATAGTTAGTTTCCCATATCCTTTTTCACACTCTATTCAGTTTATTACACAATCTATTAACTCGAGCAGAAAACATAAATATAAAGTCTACCGGTGTGCTGAAGATTGAATGGCTAGTCGAAAATGAACAAAGAAAAATAATTGGTTATCCAAGAAATGGAGATCACTCTGCAGAACTCAAAAAGGAAAAGGTAATATGACCACCCATTAGTGACATGCAAAAAGCCAAAAATAAAGTTCACACAAACCATTTGCAAATTGTAAGCTAAATTATATGCACTTTAATACCAAAGTCCAATATCATGAAACAATGTTAGTTTTCCATAATATACACAGTTTCTTTCCCCTTGAACATTGTTTATTATGCTGAAATCATTTGGAAACAGCAAGATTGCAACCCCTTTTTGTACAGATACATTTAAAATTGCAAGTTGAATACTGAATGCATTCGAAGTACAAAACATCGTTTCACCCGGGTTTCTTTGACCTCTACAAACTTCTGAACATCTCTCTTTTTCACATATGCACAAAAAGAAGCAGAAAAGAAAAAAAAAAAAGAAAAAAAAAAAGAAAAAGAAAAAAAAGGTCAATGGAAGGAACAAAAGAGCTACTCCAAAATTGGGAGCTTCAGATAGGATAATAAAGCAGAGAAACACAAGAATGAAGCAAAACAAGAATGCACAAGAAGCCAATACTGTCTACAAAATATGTGGAAGTTGAGAATCCAATCTCTGCTGCAACTCTTTGATCTTTTCTGATAGCTCAGCCTTTTGCCCCTTGTAGCTCTGCAACAGGTATTCTTTTCCCTCTACCACTTCCTTTAACTCGCTCACTTCCCGTCTCAACATCTCAATCTTTCCCTCATCTCCTCCCCCATTTTCTGAGGACTCCACATTACTTTCAACTTTAAGATACCCATTTGAATGGCCATTCCTGCCTCCGGTTGGCCACGCTGGAACCATAGGGGGATTGTCACTAGAATCCACATGCCCCACGCAATGATCAGCAATTGCCTTTCTTAATCTCTGTATTTCCCTCTCTGAATCGAATATATCCCTGTTAGCAGCATCCAGCAGTGATTGGAGATGGGAAGAATGCGAAAGCTGAGCACCAAGAGAGTTCTGAAGTTCCGTAATTTGATCCTGCATTTCCAATATCATGTCATCTCTTCTCTTTAACTGCCGTCTCAACTTTTGTATCACTTCTCGCTTGCTGAAAATATCAGAACCAGATTCTGAGACACATGGTGAGTCAGAGCTGTTTGACTGGTGGAATGGCTTCTGAAGCAGCTCAAGACGATCAGGAGAAGATGCCCAGATTGCACCATTCTCTTTGCTAAACTCAGAAGCAGGCACAGTGACTAAAGGAAGTGCTATTTCAGGTTCGGTAACTATTTGGCCATTGCACTGTTGTTTGATTTCCACCATGTTTCGAGATCCTGTTCCACGAAATCACATAAAGAATTAAAGTGTGAAGGTATGCATACTTTTTGATAAGTGAAAACCAACTTTTACCCACTCTCACATGAAATATCTCATTATATCTTCTAGAAAAATCAGTACGAAGCATTTTCTTCATAAAATGAAATCATATTAAAAGAAAAAAATGTACAAGTTTCAAAAGAAACTAATTTAACTCTCAGAACAACTCAAGGATAGAATCATGACTGAAAGTTTGAACCTGAATAACATTTGTGGCAACCATGCCCATCTCGAGGAAAACAATAAGAATTTGAATGCAAATGGCTGTTCCTTGACTTCTTCTCGTCAGTAAATTTTCCACTTCCTACATTGTAAACAACTATTTAGAGCATATAACAAATTTACATACAACAAGAACGATTTCAGCTTTATTCAACTAAGAGTTGGCTACATGAATCCTTTTTCATCACTCAGTTCGGTCTAGTGCTACACCCCTTAGAAGATCTAACGAAATCAATTTTTATTTATTTATTTATTATTATTATTATTTTTTTGTGACAACGCAAATATATTGTGTAATAATACCTTTTAAAAGGTTGCTGCTAGTTTCTGGTCGTTTGGCGTCAAGGACCTGCTTTAGCTTATAACCCAGACGAACTGATAATGTACTCAACAGAGCACCGCCTGCGATAAGGACCCAGTTAGGGCCCTCACCCTGCAAACCTCTGGAACTCCTAGGTACCTCATTGGTCCTTCGCTTCATTTCATAAGCTATTGAACGAATGGATGGGAATCTTCTGGTGCATCCAAGTAAGCCCTATATCCAAAGTTCAACACAAATTCCTTACTAGGTAAAATATATGAGGCAAAAGCTTTACTTACTCAAATGTCAGAAGTACTACAATTGTAACAACAAAAGGACCTTCATGAGTGAAAGATGGAACAACCCAATAGTAAATTTTTTTCCAAACTCTCCTTTCTTAATCTACAAGGAACAGTAAATTGTTCATTAAATTTATTGACTGCCCTATTGATGAACTGCATCCAGCTTCGGACTAATCGAGAAATTTTGTATTTTACTTATTTTGCATTTTTATCATAACCACCCTTCTGGACGAGTAGGAATTTAGGGTGTTTCTGGATCTTTTATTTATTTATTTATTTTTTTTTTACTTTTTTTGCTTTGCTCTCTACCTTGCCTATCACATGATTTAAATTTTAACTATTTTGTGGTATCATGATGTTCACTACTTTGATTGTTGAGCATTAACTAACTTATGGATTTATAATATTTACCACCCTAGTTCTAAGGTGATTTTGAGCCTTAAAAAAAAAAAAAAAAAATTATGCAACCAACCAGCTCTTTGGGTGATTTTGTATTTCTACCACTTTGTGGTTTTTTTTTTAATGTTTACCATCATGGAGGCAATGTAAATTTTTTAGCCTTACCCAATTTAGGGTCTTTTGTGCTCACCATCCAACCTTTCGAGTGATTCTGAATTCTAACCATTCTTAGCATTAATCAATTTATGGTGTCATGAGCTCACACCAAGCGTTTCAGGTGGCTTAGAATTTCAACCCCCCCCCCCCCCGGGTGTCCTCGTCCAACATATTTGAAGGTTTGCCACTTTGTGGTTGATAAATATTAATAAGATATCCTACCAACTTCGATCTTTTTGCATTAAAAGTTTGTCTATAATCATGCTACTGTCTATTTCGCCTTTTTCTAACTTTGAAAATGTGAGTACTTTTGATTTTCATTATAATTGTGTCATATCACAACTTATGAATGCAGCTCTCCGACATTTCAACAACCAGGTTTAAGAGAAGCAGGGAAACTTGAATGCTAATGGCCCTTACTTTAACTCAAATTGAACTATTCTCCATGAAAATACAAGAACAAATTACAAAGAAATAAATGACATTTACTGATGCATACCTCATAAAAAAAACTACTAGTTCGATTATCAGTTCTAATTCTTGTTCCATTTCTAACTATAATCCGATAGGCTCTAATCCAATCCAACACAAACCAAACCCACAGCTTCATTTCTTAGAATCAAATATTAGTACAGGAAAGAGAAAAAAATCATGCATACAACAAATGCACTCACGCACACACATTTAGCCGCATGGGGACCAATATATATTATAAAATACGTCATATTTATTGCACAGAGAGAGGGAAAAAGGGAGTTTTTACAGACTTACAGCAATTTATAGCGGCGGCGTCGAATCAAGGTGTAATGAAGACATAAACAGTAGCATCAGCTGAAAAAATCACATTTAACATCTTCCTTGATTAGAAAATAAGGGTATTTTAGGGTTAGGGTTTTTCTTGATTTGTGAGGGGAAAAAAAAAGAAAAAAGAAAAAAGAAAAAGCAGAGACCAGTTTCCGTAGGTAAGAGACGGTTAAATTTTGAAGGAGAGAAAAAGAATATAATTAATAAAAAAAGTTCAATGCCAAATGTGAAGTGATCAGAGTGAAATTCTATATTCAGATAAAGTAGTATATTAGGAAAGAGAAACATACAATCAAAAATTTCTGGCACGACAAAATTTGTTCTGGCAGTACAATTTTGTGAGGTGGAAACATGCAATTAGCCCTTGGTAACCATTATTTCAATTTTTTTTTTTGCTCGTACTCATTTTTAACTATACATTTACAATAAAATATTTTTCACGTACATCTAAAGTTTGTTCCTATTTTTTAATCATACATTCTCTAAATATTTAGCCGTTAAATGGAGCCTAATTTTTGAAAATGCCTCTCTTGTAATAATCATCACTAGAGGTCACCTAGTGAACAACATTAATCAACATTAAACAAAGTCAGAAATTTTTTTTAATACTATCGAAGTAAGTTATTTACTTTCGCTTCATCATAAGAAGTGGCAAACTACATATCCGTGTCCAAATTATTGTCTACAGGGCAACTTATTCCACTTGAGAGGCTCTTGATGGGGGCTTGTACCTCTCAGATCAATGCTCGATATTATTAGATTAAACGTTGTCTTTTTAATATTTGCAAAGGTCCATATTTTTATTACGGAATATATGGATCATAACTGCATCCTCATAAATGAACTCTCTTATTCAACAACCAACCAACGATCAATAAATTATTGATTGTGTTCTTGATGGACTTGATCTAAATTATGATGTTGTGGTTAATACATAACACACTATGTTCACCATATTCTCTTCTGACGACATCTAAAATATGCTTCTCGATTGTGAAAATTGATTCGAATTATATCACCATACCACTCAAGATCAATCCACCACTACTCTTCTTGATTCCAACAATCGTGATGCTAAGCGTGGTTATAGTAACCACGGCAGAAATCGAGGTAGCATCTATAACAGTGGTTGTGAGGTATCAGCATTGATCGTGCTATCAATTTATTCTTTGCAACACCAATTAAGGATATTACAAGAAATGACAGCTACTATATCGTAATAACACTGCATCTTCCTCGTCAAAGTTTGGTAACTCGACAATGGTGAAGTACTTACCTCGTCCAACCACGCCAAATTTTGAGTGGAAAACAACAAAATGTATCGTCAAGTTAGTATTAGCTTAACGGACTCAACAAATGATTCAGTTTATCACTTCATGAGAAAAATAATAGATGACCATTTTAATGAGGTAAAATTGCAGTTTTGGACCTATAAAAAAGGGCCCTTTTAAGCGGAGAATTAAATTTTTGGTCTTACTATCCTGAAGTTATATCATCAATAAAAGAAACTAATGAACATGGCAAGCAAAAATGGACACAGAGTTTACCAAAGATATGGTACTTGCAATAAAGTTGTAAGAAATAACAATATGGTTTTCACATTTATAAACAGTTGCTGTTGCAGTTAGTATTACTATTACAACAGTGTAAAAAATTGAATCTGATCAGTAGACAACAAAACAATTGATACATTTCCCCTTTTGTTGGACAAAAGAATCGAAAAATGAACAAATAAAATATGTTTCTTAACAGGTTCTTCCGCTCATCTTTACTATACACCTCTGTTCAAAATTTGCTGCTATTTTGACAACTGCACAATTCCTTGGTCTTTAACTGGACGATACCTTGGCTGGATTGTGAGCTAGATATCATACATTCTTGAATCTGCATAAAAGAATACAATACTTTTCAGCTACTAGTTCAATCAGATCTAATAAAACAAAAATTAAAGGATCACTCATCCAGCTCAAATGATTATGGTTCCTTTCTCTACTTTATTTCATTTATCACTTTTACATTATTTTCAAGGATCGGAATTAATGTTCCCAGACGAAAACGATAGAGAGCCATCTCTAAACATCATGATGCAAGATGCTTAAAAGACCTAGTATGAGCCCTTGAGTAATAGTTGAGAATGCCCAGGATAAAGATATGAAGTGTAAGATTGGAAACTCTTTATCAAAGTAAAAATTCAAGGTGTAACAGTCAATCAGAAAAAGCAGTGGCATGGGCTCGCTATTTAGAGAGGGGTCATATATATTTATCTAAATTTAGTCTTCAAAATGACATCTCAGGTGCAAGCCAGTATCATTTCTTATAGGCCTGACACGTGGATAATTTTCAATTTTTATTAAGTAGGGGGTAGCAAGGTTTGCTTACGACTTTTCATTTCCGTGAACCAACTCATTTCAAAGCTTAAGAGTGTTAGGCTGGAAAAACATTTATTTATTAAGGGTCTGTTTGATTTAGAATTTTTGAGAATACATTTCGTGAAAAGAAATTTTTGAAGATTGTGTTGTTAAGAAGTAGGGACAAGGTATAGGTCCACGTTCAAAATTATTTTATTGAGATAATGTGTGGTTGAAAATGTGTTTGGTAAAACGAGTTTTAAAGAATCTGTATCACATGAGCTAAATTTAGTCTTCCACCCTAATAATTACAGAAGCTCTCTAAGAAAGTAAAGTTTCAGATCCATTAAATCAGTTACAATATCAATATATATCACACGATTGTCATCCAAACTATCAAGAGCACAAAAAGAAAAGGTGTATCTAAACTTGCTCAAGAGTTGTGTATTCTTTCCATGGAAAGTGAGATAAAAATTCAAACTGAAATCATACTTAGTCGCAAATGAGTTGGTCAATGGAACTTCTATACATACTTATACGTCACGATGTGACCAAACCATAAGCAGCATAGCGATAAAACACCACTTCAAACTGCCTAAGAAAGAGAAAAAGGGCAATTCAACGTACCTTGTGCTTGCACTCGTAGAAGCAGGTTCATTGCTACCAAGCAGATATGAAATGACTATCTCATTCCATACATCGGGTACTCCGGGTAGACACCAGTGGCTACAATCAGATAAAGATGGCCTGTCACTCCAAGTACCCACATGTGCATCACTTCGAAATGCCGACATCGGAGTTATATGCAAAACAGTAACAGGAACTGTCATATTGTTTACCACCTCGAATACTGCATCTGAAAATGAACTACTATCTTTCCCCCCAGCTTCTAAAAGTGGAAACTTTGTGACATTGCATTGCCTCAGAGTTAGATTCCTGGTGCAAAACCAAGCCACCATTCTTTTGATAAATCTCTCACAATGAGTCAAAATACACAGTAAAGAAGATTAAGGGGCAACTGATGCAGATAGAAATTGCTCACTAATTGTAGCAGCAGCTTCATAACGAACAAAGTATCACTTTCAAAAGCCTTTTAAGAGTATAGTAACCAAAATATTAAAGATCGTTCAACTTTTGAAGGCAAAATTATGTATTTATCAACGGAAGTAATATGAGGTGAGTCCCAAGGAATATGATCCCTGTCTCAATGTTTGACATATAATACCAGCTAAGGTAAAATATTAACTCTGTTCCATTTTAAGGAAAATGGATAATATGACAATGAAGAGGATCCGTTATATATAAATGCAAGGAAAACCAACATTTGCAGCAAAGTGAAGTACAAATTTGACAGCATGAATATGGAAAGCTAAATATTGCTCAAAGAAAAGCATATTACCTCCAGTGAGAAGGCTCAAAAGTTCGGAAGAAGACCTGTGTTCTTTTAGGATTTATCATGCTCTCGACCCATGAAGACCAAGTGCTTAATGCCCTTCTGAAGGCAGAGGCAATCGGCATTCCAAGCTTTAGTGAATTGCCAACTTGAAAATAGCATCCCCTGTCATGACAAGGAATTCAGAAGTTAGCTAAAAACATACATCAAAAGACAGCCATACACTGTGAGAGTCTCCCATTTGAAACAAAAAAACTACTCAACTTATTAGAAAATTTTTTATGTGCCATTATTTTCTCCAACACTATCATGTCAGACATCACATGCAGACAGATTAATGTAAAGAACATTAAAAGTACAATATGGTATTATGTATCTTGATATAACAGACCATTAACAACTTATGGGCAAAAGCTGGAACAACTTGTTGTGAAAAATGCGAGTCTAGAACTTATCTAGATTAGTAAATGAGTCTCAAAAGCCTATCTAGATAAATTAGGATGTCCAAGTCTTACATAAATTTCCCAAATGAAGAAACTTACGAGCGGGACAGTTAAAAGTTACCTAAAAAGGATAGAAGGAATCCCCAAGAAATAATGCAACAATTTTGAGCAAATACGTAAAAACCGTTACATTTCATTACCCAAGGGGGAAAAAAGGTAATAGTGTATCCGAAGATTCAGGACTATATGTTATTTAAGCAAGCTTGCCTTTTCAGGCATAGGATAGCAATCTGTTTACGTATAATCATAATGTAGAAATCCCATATCAGTTATGGGATTATTGTTATATTAGTGTGAGGTATAATTAGAACTAAGTTAGGAAATATCTTATCTTTCTTAAGTTAGAATATTATTTTCCTTTTCTTCACAATTGTATTGTATTATATATTGTGGCATAATGCTGTAAGATTAACCAATCAAGTGGGAAACAATTACTTTTCATCGTGTCTTTATTGTCATTATGGTATCAGAGTCGGGTTATATCCAAACCCGACTCTCGATGGCCAAAAACACCGCCAATAGTAAAAACTTAGCCTCCTTTGAAATAAAAACTGGTGAAATTGAAACCATCCCTACCATGATTCAAATGGAGGTGATAATTCCTCCTTCCAACCCACGGTGCAGAAGCTCAACGGTAGAAATTACAGAGAATGAGCTCAATCAATTAAATTGGGGGTCGATGGGAAATGAAAAATTAGGTACCATATCGGCGATACGAAGAGGCCCATGGATGCAACACTCCAACAAAAATGGAAATCTAAGAACTCCATGGTAATGCCTTGGTTAGTCAATTCGACGAAGCCAGCAATTGGCAAAATCTATCTCTTCACAGGAATTGCAAAGGACATATGGGACACCGTTCGAGAGATGTACTCCGACGCGAAAGATTTGTCCTAAATCTTTGAAATTAAAAATATATTGTGCCAGGCCAAGCAAGGAGAAAGGGATGTCATTGAATATCACATGGAGATGATTGTCCTCTGGCAAGAATTGGACCGCAACATCGATGAACAGTGGGATTGCCCAAACGACAGTGTTCGATACAAGAAAAGAGTGGAGAATGAACGAGTGTTTTAATTCTTGGCTGGGTTGAACAGAGAACTAGATGATGTGAGAGGCCAGACTCTTGGTCGCTGGCCACTACCTGCCACACGCAATATCTTTGCCGAAGTAAAGCGCGAAGAGAGTCATTGGGCTATTATGCTAAAGAAGGGCCTGATTTGGGAGCCTAAATGTTTAGAGAAATTCAAAAAATTGGATCTGGCCCGAGACAACAAAAAGGTTGTCCATTATGTGACCATTGTCGAAAACCTAGTCATAAATAAGATACATGTTGGGATTTGCATAGAAAGCCCTCTGATTGGAAACCAAGACAGAACACCAAAAATCATTGCTACTAAATTACAATTGATTCCACTAAAATACAAAACTCTACTCCGAGCAATGCATTTAATTCCGAGCAACTAGAAGAACTCTACAAAATGTTTTCCAACGTTCAGTCATCTAGCTCGTTAACCTCCTTGTCTCACAGAGGTAATTTCATTGAGCTCTAAACACCACTTCACTTTCCAAAGTACCATGAATTATTGATTTTGGTGCATCCGATCATATGACGGACTCCCACCATCTATTCCTTTCATACTCACCTTATGCTAGTAATCTTAAAGGAAAAATTGCAGATAGCTCTTTCTCCCCAGTAGCTAGAAAAGGAGTATTCGAATCTCTAATTCCATCACACTCGAGCATGTTCTACATGTCCCAAACCTATCCTGCAATCCACTATCCATTAGCTAATTAACAAAAAGTTCAAATTGCTCCGCTAACATTTTTCTTCTCACTATGTTTTTCAGGACTTATTGTTAGGGAAAACGATCGGTACTGCTAAAGAGTGTGAGGGACTACTACTTTTACAAGATTTATGTGAGTAAACAACGTCGACTTGTTGGTCGTGATTCTGCCTTTGTCCATAAGAATAGTGAAATTCCTTTATGGCATTATGGAATGATTCATCCTAATTTTTAGTATCTAAAATATGTATTTTCTTCAATATTTTTGAATAAAATACCTTCTTATCTTGAATGTGAAATTTGTGAACTTGCAAAATATTATCACTCTTCATTTGTACAAACTATCTAAACTGTTTACTGTAATTCACAATAATTTATGGGGACCATCATGAATCCCTAATCTCGCCCAAACAAAATAATTTGCAATGTTCATCAACAATCATAATCGAATTTGTCGGGTTTATATGCCAAAAGAAAAAAATTGATGTTTGTTCCGTGTTCATAAATTTTCATTCCATGGTTCAAACCCAATTCCAGACAAAAATCCAAATTCTGCGCACAAATAATGGCACAAAATATTTCAATGATAGCTAAAGATCTATCCACAACAAAATGGGATAATCCACCAAAACTCATGTATCGATACACCCCAGCAAAATGTAGTTGTCAAACAAAAAAATAGACACCTACTTATGGTAACTCGTGCCATGACGTTCACTACAAATATAAACAAAACTTTTTAGGGTGATGCTACTTTAACATCAGCCTATCTCATGAATAAAATGTCTAGCCACAAACTCAATTTCGAAACTCCTCTCCAAAAATTTTAGAAATTCTTCCCTTACTCTCGTCTTGCCGTTGACCTTCCTCTAAAAGTGTTTGGATGTACATCCTTTGTCCATATACATTCCCATCATCGAAATAAGCTCAAACCTTGTGCATTTAATTGTGTATTCATTGGATACTCACCTACACAAAGGGGTATAAATGCTATGATCCAATCACAAAAATAGTGTTTGACAGCCTTGATGTCACTTTCTTCATAACAGTCCCTATTTTCAAAATCCTCTCACCAGGGAGAGAACTTAAGTGAAGATTGGTTCTTGAAAATCTCTTTTCATCCCTATGAATCTATCTCGAACACTGAACCTACAACACCATCATGTCTCAATATGCCATCCACTGAAGGTAACTTGAATTCAAGGAGGAGCAGAAAGAACAACATGACAAAGAGTTCATAGTTTACTCAAGAAAGTCAAAATTAAAGTATAAGGAAAAACTCACACTCGAAGCACCAAGAGAGTTAAAATCAGTGATAGCTCCAGTAAGCTTTCTCCAAAATCACCTGACACTGATTTACCTATTGTTCTTAGGAAACAAACTAGATCATGTACTCTTCACCTTATCTCAAATGTTGTTTCTTATAAAGCTTTGTCTCCAGGATTTCGAACTTTTGTCTCTATCCGTGTCAGCACAGAAATTTCTAGAAATATTCACGAAGCCATGAAAATTCCTAGGTAGAGAAAGGCAGTTATGGATGAAATGCCTCGGAGACAAATGAAACTTGGGATGTGATGGAACTACAAAAAGGAAATAGAACTGTTGGATGCAAATGGACCTTTAATGTGAAATATAAAGCAAACAAAACAATAGAACGGTACAAAGCTCGCCTGGTTGCAAAGGTATACACTCAAACTTATGATATATATTACATAGAAACATTCGTACCGGTTGCGAAATTGAATGCAATTTGAGTTCTCCTATCACTAGTAGCAAACTTGGATTGGCCCCTCCAACAACTTGATATTAAGAATGTATTCTTGAATGGGAAGTTGGAAGAAGAAGTTTACATGATATTACCACCTGAATTCTCCAAGAAAAATGAAGAAAATAGAGTATGCAAACTAAAAGTCTCTATACGACCTTAAGTCATGGTTTAACATATTTGCAAATGTGTTGAAAAATCAGGGATACCAACAAGGGCAGTCAGATCATACTATATTTTTTGGAGTATTTGAAGATGGGATAAAGACCATTCTAATCGTATATATTGACGACATAATTCTTACTAGAGATAATGCAGTCAAGATAGAGACTAAAAAGGGATCTAACAACAGAATTTTAAGTAAAAAACTTGGGACAAATGCAATATTTTTTAGGAATGAAAGTAACCAAATCAAAGAAGGGTATCAGTATTTCGCAACGAAAATATATTCTGACCTCCTAATTGAAATTGGTATGTTTGGGTGCACAACAAGTGACAACCCTATGAATGCGGGAAGAAAAATAGAGAACATCGGAGAATCAGTTGAAAATGACAGACATTAACGACTAGTTGGGAAACTGATCTATCTAGCACACACTAGACCTAATTTTGCATTCACGGTAACTATGGTAAGCCAATACATGCATTCTCCAAAGAAGCTCATCTAGAAGCAATATACAGGATTCTGATATATCTCAGAGGCTTTCCTGGTAAAGGAGTACTGTTCAAGAAAAATAAAAAGAAGGAAATAGAAATATTCATTGATGTAGATTAGGTAGGAGCAATAGAAGATAAAAGATCAACCACTGATTATTAGACTTTTGTAATGGAAAATTTGGTTACTTTAGAGTAAGAAACAGAATGTAGTAACCAAAAGAAGAGCTAAAGCAAAATTTAGAACAACCACTCAAGGAATATATGAAAGACTATGGCTAAAGAAACTCTTGGAAGAATTACAAATTGCAATGAAATTTCCAATTAAACTTTATTGCGATAACAAAGCAACTATCAGCATCTCACTCAATCTTGTTCAACATGAAAGAACCAAACACATAGAGGTTGACAGATACTTCATTAAGGAGAAAGTTGAAAATAGAACCATCTGTATGATCTACGTCCCTACCAAAGAACAAACTATAGATATATTCACCAAAGGGCTACAAAGACAAATCTTTGATGATTTCAACTACAAATTGGATATGATTAATATCTATGACCCAACTTGAGGGAAAGTGTAGAAATCCCGAATCAATTATTGGATTATTGTAATATTAGTGTATAGTATAATTAGAACTAAGTTAGGAAATATACTTTCTTTCTTAAGTTAGAATATTATTTTCCTTTTCTTCACAATTGTATTATATTATATATTGTGGCATAATGCTGTAAGAATAATCAATCAAGTGGGAAACAATTATTTTTCATCGTGTCTTTATTGTCTTTACACAACACAATACATGACTGGTTTGGAAATTTTTAACACCATGAAGACTGCTAAAAATTATGCAAGTCCAAGTAATCATGAATTTGAACGTAGAAGTCGAAAAGTTAGTAATAGTAGGACCAATTAGATTTTTTTCTTTCATTTGATGATATCATAGGGACTAGAATGCAATCATATTTTCTTAACAACATTCTTTTAATATTCTTCAATACACCATAAATGACAAACATTTTATTTGGAGCCCTCACTTTCCAAACTATAACAAAATATACTATATCATCAAATTCTCCTAGAGAAACAGAGTAGTAACAGCTGTAACATCACCAAAGATGATTAATCCAACTCTTCAACTTGGAGGGGAGAAAAGGAGGGGAGTGGGGGTTAAATCTTAGAATACATGGGAGTAAAGAATTAAAGCACCACAATTTAGTGGCTTTGGGCTGTTGTGAGTGTTATTTGCCCAAATGTATGTGCTTGTTTCTTAGTGCTTTTAAGTGCTTATATGTTGCGGGTCCTATGGAATGTGGGGATAAATTGTGGATCCTAAGAAATGTGTGGATAAAAAATATGTTTAAAGCTTGATTTATAATGTAAGCTTTGCCAAAAATGCTTTCTGTCAAAACAATAAAGTGAGACCAAGATTTTTGTTTTGCCACAATTGAAGTGGAAAACACCAAAACGTTCCTAAAAAGTATTTTGATCCAAAAAACTCATGAAAAAGTTCTCCTAGCCAAATGTAACCAACTAAGCAAAACACTCAACCTCTGTCCAACACTATTATAAAGTGAAGCAGTTGAACAAAATCAATCCTGAGTGGTTAAGTTTAAGAATCATTTTCTCAAGAATAAAGGTTTTCCTTGTTAAGAACTTCAATTGTACTATCTACAGTATAAAGAGAGAGGTGTCTGGAGGAGGAGCTGATTGTAGAGCTTTTGTATATTTACTCATAACTGCGTGGAAAGATCTAATAAAAACACTTTCAATCAATCACTATATGTATAGAAATGGAATAGACGGGACAATGAGAAATTCAAGCTTAAAGGAAGAAGGAAACTTACATTCCAAAGATCTTCCCAGGAATCCACCATTGACCAGAATTGAAAATAAGAACATCTGAATCAATCCACTCCCTACTGATATCATCCAACTTGTCCAACTTAAGTGTTGATCTAACTCTCCTTGGTACATGTTTAGGTGCCCAGTAGTGTTGCACAAGGAAAACTGATCGGTAGAACTCGATAGTGAAGTTAAAGGAACTGAACCTTACGCCTAAAAATCTAATTTGTTTCGTGATCTTGTTCCCGTTGACTTCATACACACTATTCTTATCTTCCAGACCATTCATTAGTAAACATATTAAAGACTCCCACTGTGTTCTACTCATCGAATCACCAACAAAAACAACTCTTTTATTTCGGAGTATTTCCAAAACAAGCTGCACATTAACTTTCGGTATGGCACAATTCTTTGGCTTCCACCTCCATTTTATATAATCATTATCCGTTCGACCATTGTCCAGGCAGTTGAATCCTTGCTCTACAAAAGGGCATTCCGACGCATTGTACAAGGGGTAACTATCATCCAGTACCCAATTTCCATTATATACATCACATGTATCTTCTGAACCACTGAAGTTGGAAAATCTATCCGCGTGGTCATGGAATGTATGGGTAAGATTTGGTAGGACATATAAGTACCCACAACCAATAACAAAGAAAAAGGAGACCAAAGAACCAATCACAATTAGTGCACAAAACAGGCGAGGAACCCAAGTTTTCCTACAAAATCCGGGGCTGTTAATACTTGCAGCCCTCTGCTTAAAGGAAACACTTCTACTAAAACTACTCATAGTCTCAATAGGTAGCTAGCTCAAGACCACCACATTTGACCGAAATAACTTCAAAAATTGGAATCAAGATTACCATTAGAGATCCCTTGTAGGGCACTCAATTCACTGGAAACCTTATTGCCATAGAAAACCAATCAATACACTAACCATTTACCAACCAATCACCATCACACCAAATTTAGCTGCAATCAGTAATATCAACAAACAGTAATTTTGTAACTGCAATTTCAAAACATCGAAATGCCATGAAGTATAAAATTATTCAAAAATCCAAAACTTCACCCATGTCCATCCAGGAGAGCCTCAAGAATTCAAACTCTGAATCTTATTTCGATCACAACCCAGTACAACAAAATTAAAAAAAAAAAAATTCAAACGGGAATCCAAGATTTCTCCAGAAAAGCAATCCCAACCAGGAAAGAGTGTGGCTCTTTAAAATCTTGAATCAAACTGAGAAGTATAAGAACCAGATACAATGCATAGATTGTTTTGTAACTATAGACTGTGATTACCAAATAACTAAGCTGGGTGGATGATCCACTTTGATGAATCTTTGAACGGCTATGAAGAAATGGAGCTTGCAGAAACCTTAAGCGAAAGAATTGGAATTGGTGGAGATCGAGAAAGTTGAACAAACCCATAAATCAAGAATTAGAACAATAACTACGTGGTATGCAGAGCGGTTAGATTTTCGGCAGGGGCTTATTTTGTCAATTCCTTTATGCCAATTATATGTAAGGGTATGTTTGACTAGGAGAATAGAAAACCTCGGAACCTTTAATTCACCTCCTTATCATTAGTTAATTAATTTCCCTCATTTAAATGTCCACTCTTAAGTTTCAATAAAATCTTAATTGGATCATTAAATTTTAATTATCATAACATTCTGACGACTATTGTCTTCCAAACCGTTTCTTAGTTGGCTACTATGCTGTAATTGATCTTCTATGTAACGATTATATGACATACTTAAAACATGAGGGCCATGACAATATATTAAGATTAAAATGTTAATATTCTTATTATATTTTTTAATACTTTTATGAAATTGCAGTGGTAATTTGACACGATCCTAGAAGTTCCTTTGCTGTGTGATTATCATTTATGAAATTTTATCAATTTGAGACACTAAGTATGACAAAGTGGTGAAATTAGAAATTTCAAAAAAAATAAAAAAAATTTGAAATTTATTGACCAACTTGAAATTTCACTGAAAATATGAAAATTTTATTTTACCATCTCGACGTGTTAGTACTGGATCTTGGCCTCATGGACCCATTAGATGAGAAGAGTTACTATAAGTTAGTAGGGCAATAATAAGAATAATGATATATACTAATTTTAGGGGGATAAATATATATGTATAGGGGGGGGGGGGGGTTTACCAAATGGCGTCCCCCTCTCACAATGTATGGCGGGTTTCGCGTGTATTTAAAAATGACGGCCCGTGCTCTTTACCCTTGTTGTGAGTAGTAGGAAAGATTTGTTAAAATAATTCGGTATATGTAGCACAGTCCATTTTAGAATCAATGGTACTACAACACCAATTTAGACGGTGTAATATGATGAAATTATAAGCGACTCATTTAAAAATAATGTTATCTAACATTAACGGTATTGAATATTAATTTAGATGTCAGCATATGATCAACTCTATTAAATAAGTCATAAATCATTATGCCTATAATTTAATGCCATCTAATTGGTTTTTAACACAGGTAGTGTTAAATAAAATTACTATCTTATTTAATGTCACTATTATAATCTAGATTGATATTAATAGCATTATACAATGGTATATAGGACTATTGATATTAAAATATCATCCTAAGTGATAAGTTTCATAACAAACTTATTAGACCTATAATTTAATGCTAACTAAATATCATATAGAGCGGTATTTTAATATACCATTATTCAATAATAACTAGTAATATGCCTGTATAGTTGGCTCTAATTAATTTCGTTAATCATTTCATCAATATTCTACTCAATAATTATAGCTACTCAACGTTTAATTAATTAAAAATACAAGTAAGATTACTAATTATTCATTTAATAGTGGTTACCATGATGCTAATAATTTGTTATAAGTACTTGTCACGTCCCAATTGATTGAACTTTAATTTTAAAATGTTGCAAATCGATTTGACCCTGAACATGAAACTTTAGGTGCTCAAATATTGACTTGTTAATTAATGTACCCATTGATTGTATAAGGGTCCCAAGTGGGATTTGTGAAATTTTTATGATTGATATCCATAAGATGATCAATAAATCTGATTGGGATCTTTGTACAGAAAGAGGGGAAAAAATTGTTTTGATATCAACCCTAATTTAAGCTTCAAAACTTCATACAGAAGTAGAAAAGCAGCGGGTGTATGCGAGAGAGAGAGATTTGGGGCATGCATTTAAGTAGAAATGGAATCAGACAAGTAGTATTTATTTATTTAAAGAGAAGGAAAAACGTAAGAAATTGAAAGTTGAAGAGTTGGGTCATTGCTGTAGTCATAGAGGGCTATGATTTTTTTCCTTTTTACAATATGTACTTTTAACCAAGGAGTTCATTGTCTTGATGAACATCATAATCCCTAGAACATCTAGGGTTTTATTCAGAACTGTACAACATAATTACACAACAATTAATTGTTGGGTTGAAATGTTGAATGAATTGGCTTAAATTTGATAACTAGATTAGGCATCTCATAATCATTATAATCATCTTATATATATATAAATATATGTCAAAAGCATGTTTCTCTGTGCTTAAAATTATGGATTATTCTTGGAGTACATAAGGAGGTCCATTTTGGACAGACGGCACCCCCTATTGGAGGTACGCTCGTGACCTCCAATAGGAGGATGGTTATTCTTATGGTACATAAGGGGGCACATAAGGGTGTCCAGAATGGACATCCGGTATTTACGTACCCCAAGAATAATTTTAAAATTATAAGTTACATTTTTAGAAAATACATTTATTTTAGGGTCCTTTGATAGTGTCATATTTCATCTAATGGGTGAACTCCAACCAAATATGAAAGTGGAAATGAAGTTCAAATTTTAAGGTACAAACATTTAAAGCATGTTTTTAGCCAATTCCATGAAAATCAAACTTCATTTTTAGTCATATTTAAGGAGATTCATAACTTTTATCAACTTTTCAATTATACATTTCATCAATTTTTCATAAAAAGAAATTGAGCCAAGTCAACGTGATTTTCTTCTCATTTGACGGGAACAAGATTTTGACGAGGCAACACCCCAGTAAACCTCTCCAATTTTTCGTTATTGAGATGGAAGTTTGAGTTCAACCTAAGGTGAACATTGACTTAACGTGTGCAATGTTTTTAGTTTAGCAACCGCATCTCAAGGGTAAAATAAGGAGGTTTTGTTTGTCTAAAATGTGGAAGCTTGCCATGACATGCCAACCTAATTAATTGTTCATGTATTTCCTTCTCAACTCTATTTAATTATTTTATGTTTGTGATTTCATGTCTCAATATTTTGGTTCGTCATATTTTTTTCACATTTTACATTTTTTTAATGAGTAATAATATCTAATTTCACTGCTTCAGCCTATATAAGTGACAACACTACCACATTCTTCAATAAATTATAATACATAAAGTAAGAGCTACATAGGTGGTGTATGCAATTCAATTTGCATGGAACACGGGTGGAAAAGTCCATCGTTTGAAAGTGACCGGTTCGATTGTTGAAAAAAAGAGGAAGGTCGGTAACATCGAAGGTAGAAGCCATGTTGTCACCATCATCCCTCATGTTATGTACCGTCAGAGTATCACGTATATTCCAAGAAGGCAATGGGATGGCCGATTCACTTGCCATACATGAAATCAACACCCGCACAGTTACATGGTGTGATGGTTGCCCAATATTTTTTGTACGATCTTGAAAATTTTGAAGCCTAGACAATAAATTATTATGAGACCCCTAAATATAATTTTTATACAAGTGTAACAATCTCTTTTTGCATCAATCATTAATTTTTCTATAGCTTTTCAAAAATAGAAGGAGCTCTTTTAAATAAATAACTTATTTTTAACTTTCATAAAGTTTATTTTACAAATTTTAAAGAAACGTTATAAGCTTAACAAAAAATTATATGAGAGATGTCTTTCAATTTTTTTTTTCTTTTTGTTTTAAAAGAGGGTCCATTCTTTCTTAAAAATTTATTTGCACAAGATATATATCAAGCACTTTTACTCCGACTTTCATCTCCTTTCTAACAACCAAACTTCTCCTCGTATATCAAGAAAATTTTGATTTTTGGAATTATTTTACTTTTAAAATATACAAGACGATCATAATAAAATTGATTTAGATAAATAGATTAATAAAATTAGATGAATAAAATCATTTGTTTCTAGTTTCAAGAGAACGAAATTGAACCATAAACCAATATTCTTTTTGATAATGGAACCAATAAATTTTTTTATTTTTATTTTTAAAGATATGGAACCCCAAACCGAAATCGAACTATTTGGTTTTAATTAGATTGGTTTGGTTTGGTTCTGGTTCTGGTTCTATTACTTAAATTTTCAAATAATAAATGTAGATTAAAATATATTACCCTATCTACAAGTTAATAATATATGTGTAAATAAAAAAATAAACATCAAACACTAAGCAAATTCAACTTCAAATTATCAATTATCAAATGAAATAGTGCAATAAGTCTAAATTAACAAACAAAATATTGTCATAATTTTAATACACAAATATCAAGTACTATGCCCAATATATTGTGTCTAATAACATTGATTCACTAATGTAGATGAATAATTCACTCACAAAAGTTGGATTTTTTTGGTGCGATCCGCTGAATTGTTAACATATATATGAATTTGGTTCTTGGTACTAAGAGCGAAAACCAATAAAATTTTATTTTATTTTATTTTATTTATTATTATTATTATTTTTTAGAATCGAATCGAACTGATTAGTTGGGTTCGGTTTTGATAGTCTGATCATTTGCTCATCCCTATATTGTTCATAAGGGTTGATTGGCTTATGCCCAGATGTAAGGGCCCAAGTGGTTTGGGTCTCTTATTTAGTCCCATCTTGTGGTTTCATCGTGGCTTATTAAACGAATGGAGGACAAACTTAAAAAGATAAAGATAAATTTTGTTAGAGTTTTGGACCTTTAAATTTTTTTATTTTTTATTTTTTGAGGCCCTGAGCCCCGGGTTCTAAAATGCATGCATATATTCGATATTTTTTTGAAATGTCTCGCATATGGGATATGCGCATAATAATGCTATCAATTCATTTTGTTGACCATATATGCGTGCTTAAACTCTGAAACATACATGGTTATTGTGTTAAAAATTGTGTCAAAATTAGTCTAGCAAAGTCCAACCTATTTTTATAACTTCGAAATAGCAAATTGAACTCAAGAAATACCAAACTAGTCTAAGTCATCCACGTGATGAATTATAGACAACAATCAATTGGGGTTTTGATCATTAGAAGAATCAAAACAAATTTTTCATAGAGTTGTAAACTATCCACATCAAGCTCGACCTCCTTCTTATTTGATCTTCCTCTAGTTTAACTAGTAAGTCATGCTAGTAATGCACAATCTTTGATTGTTGATGGTTGTGACAATCATGAGTATGTTGATAATAATATCTTACAATCTACAAGACGTAATAGAAATTTTTGAGTTGAAATAAGAAGCCTGATACTAAGATTATTTTGCATTGGATGATACGAAATATGACTTGGATAAAGAAAAGGAGATTGAAATATTGGAATCCAGTAAAGAACTAGACAAAATTTAGGATTTTTTAAGTTGATATTCATGTGTAATCTAGTTGTGGGAATTGATTGCCAAGTAATTGTAGTTTATGGTTTTGAGCAATATATTTTTATTAAAAATTTGAAGAATATATATGAAGTTTAAGCTTTCATATACGCCTTTTAACTTTTTGATTAGTCCATTTTGACTTGTATTCGAGTATTGAAGTATATTCATTTTAGCACCTCCTTTATGATGGGATTGCACGATAGGTGCCAACCTAGTTAAGATGTATTGCTAGTTTCCATCGTGAAGTAGATAGGGGCAGAGCCAAAGAACGATGTTGGGGTGGGTTGAAATTTAAAAAAAAAAAAAATCGGTTAACTCAAGTCATAAAAGAAGCTCTCTACGCTACAAAAAAAAAAAAAAAAGTCTAAATGATTAAGCTAATGATACTAGGGTTGGCAACAGTTCGGTTATGGGTCGGTTCGGCCAAAACCATAACCGCACCACCAATTTTTTGACCATACCATAACCGCACCATAACCACGTAAATCGGTTCGGCTCGTATCTCAGTTCGATTCGGTTAATAACCATGAAAATAAATTATTTTTTATAGGTTCATCCGTCAAATTGATATAAAACAATTTATGAAAAAGTCAATAAAAACAAAAACAAAAATATTCCAAGCGAAAATGCAAACATTATCAAACAATATTCCAAATAAAAATGCAAATATTATCCCAATTTTCAATTGTAAAATACAAATTTAACAAACAATATTATAACTATAACAATATTAAACTTTTCCTTCATTCTTAATTGTTGTGCATCGAAATTACTTGATTCATTCTTCTCCACAAGTCTTACTAGCATAGATCAACACTCAAAGTTGATTTTCATATAGTAAATAAGAAATGTAAGTAGAGAATACAACGATACTACATATTCCAGAATGATCTTAACTAAGATTTAAATAAAAAAAATATACCTCTTCGTCGGCTTTCTTCTCACTAAACGTTGTAGAAGTTCTAGAATATGATGAAGAAGTAAATTTTTTTATACACAATAGAAAAAAATTAACAATAAAAGGAGCCGTGCATGAGTTTGTGGTTTGTGAAGAGTAGGGTTTGCATATATATACTGTAATACTAATGCTATTATTATGGGGTACTAGTAAGTGGGTTGGCCGGCTAAGTCATGTAGATGTAATGGGGTGGGGAGATTTTGTTTTGGGCTAGATAGAAAAGTAGTGTAAATCCTAATAATCAATTCAATTGTTTTTTTTTAGCGAGTAATCGGTTCGATTTCGGTTCGACGGTGTAAATACTATACTCACACCGCCACGAACCGGTTCATTAAAATAAAAACTATATCCGCCCCATTGCACCATCGGTTCGATTTTTTTCGCCCCATTCGATTGGGTTAATCGCGATTTTCGATTTTAAATGTTCAAATTACCATCGCTACATGATACTCATGAGAAAGAGGGTCAAATATAAACAAGTACATTTAGATGTTAACCCTAAGATGTCCTGTTACATCATTGTATATTTACTCGCCAAATAGGAAATCGGAACCCTCTCTAGCAATTATATAAAGTGGTAGAAGCGTGATAAGTATGAGCAAAAGATATATATTCCACCAATTAAAAATAAAGGAAATACCTAATAAGTATTCTTCCAAACACTAATGTTAAAGAACTTTGACAACTAATCATTTCAAACAATTGAAAATTTTGACTAAAAAAAATAAAAAATATATTATTGTACGTCACCATTCTCAAAATTTTATTCGAATTGGGCATCAAACTTATACCAACACATTCTAATCTCACTTGAAGTGGGAAAAATCGATCAAGAGTATTAAAGGTCTAAAGAAAATGAATTTATTTCATGTCCATGTTTGGCTCACTAATAATATACTGATAGTAAATTAATTTATAAATAAATAAGTTTTTGACAAATATTTTTTTAGTAACAAAATAAAAAATAGAGCAAGTTACTAAGTTTAGTAATAATATATATTTCATAGTAAAAATAAATAAATTTTTAACTTCTAAATATGAATAAGTAATATATGAAAACTTACATAGAAATAAAAATTAAATTAATTTTAAGCTTATTCAAACATGTAGCATCTCTTAATGTTATAATAAATAATTTATTAATAACTTTTATCAATAAAAATATTAATATAAAATTTAATTATTTAATTATAAGTGAACTCTTTAAACTTAATCAAACATACATGAAATAAAATGCATCAGTAGATAATGGATCTTTCGTGTAGCATGAATACGGATGAAACAAATATTAAAATTTTGAGGATTCTTTAATAAGTTTGAATAATTGGACATTTGATGGATTGGGATTGTAGTTGGCTTGGCGTGGCTGGACTATTTTTTATATACATTCCACCTTGCAATTGGGTTGAATTTTCTTTTATTGTTTACACTCCCTTGCATATGGACTGGCGGCAGGCCTGGCCCCTACTTCGATCTGTTTTAGTCCAAGCCTGCCCTCCCCTACTTCGTCTAGGCATATCTAGCCCCCGTTTGATTTCCATTCTTTGGCCACAAAAATGAAAAATATGACTGTTATCCATTACATCAAGTCACCATATTTGACTTTCTATTTTTTGTGTGAATTTTATAACGACTATATTTTCATTCTTATTCTGAGAAAAGTGGGAATCAAACGGGCACTTAACCGAATATTTTGTGATGTAAAAAAGATGGATGGACTATATCTGGAATGAGGTCAAGATGACATTGATACTTTCTTCGGATGAAGCATTGCTAGTACGAACAAAGTCCTGCATCATTTAAATATGAAGTATATGATTGGTTACTCTAAGACTCACAATTTACTATCCCCAAATTTCGTAAGATCTGCAAGTTATAAAAACTCTAAAACACTACCAAAACAACACTAAGTTATCAAGATGAAATCCCAATTCTCTGCATAGTCTGACCTTGAGAGATATTTCTAGCTAAAACTATGGCAAGTTCACAACATGAAGTGTCAAAGAAAGTGCATGAAACAGGTAATATATGGAAATTACATCACTGTGGATTTTCTGGTTGAATTCTTATACAGAAAGTTCAATTTTTAACATCCATAATTCAATTAAAGTCTACTCTTAGCTATAGAAATAGTTATTTATACCTTTAAATCAATCATTGCCATACACGCATTCACACAGACTATTACTGAGATTTGCACTGTGAATTTAATGATACAATCAGGGAAAGAAGTAAATAAATGGGTTAATGAAGAAAATTCAAGAACTTTGCTAGCTAGCGTGCGTGCATACGTAGGATTTGATCATGATAACTGATCTCTTGCTTGATTTCCATTATCTGATACTGCAAAAGCAATCTTTTTGGGCTTCGGTGGATATAATATATAATTAGTACTACAATCTTGAAACATTTTCTTATTACATCATCAAAGCGGCAAATAATATAATAAATATATAACAAAGCTCTTTAGTCAACAAAATTGTAACAAACCTTTTCTTATCATCACATGGATCTTATAATTTATAGAAAAGGAAACCCTTGTAATAATTTGCTTAATCATCACCATTATATACATTTTTTTTAGTTTATACTAGAATCATTAAATAACAGCATAACAATCAAACTAATTCAGCCATTAGAACTCAATGTAAATTATGAGATCCCTCAAACCCATTACCTCCAAATGTGTATGAGGTTCGGGCTATGGCGGCGTTGGAGGTGGTGGCGGAGCCTGGAGCTTTACCCATTGTTACTGCCAGCCAATCTTCTGTTGAAGTGGGGGTTTGGAGCAGTCGAATTTGTCTTTTTAAGAACTTGACATAGCAAATGGCTTCATCTAGCATAGATGCAGTGTCCATCTTTGTACCTCCGGGCACAAGTCTTTGCAGAATCTGCATTTTTTCGCTTATTTTCTCTCGTCTGTGCCTTGCTGCCACGCTTTGAGGGTCGTCGCTTATACGGACATTTTTCCTTTTAGGCTTCCGAATAGCGGCCGGATCAATCTCTACTGGTTGCATTGCAGCAATCTTGAACATCATTTCTTTCATGGCTCCTAATTCTTCCTCAGGTTCTTTTTCTTCCTCTTGCTTCTCAAGATTCCTCATAGGATTGCTAAATATATTTGGAGCTTGTAATAGAGTTGATGATGTGCAGTGATTTTGGAGAGGATAATTTGTACAGATTGTATGATCAAAAGGGAGTTGATGATCGTGACGAAAATGGTGATCTTCCATTACCATATTAGGGTCCCAAGTGGGATTTGTGAATTTTTGATGGTTGATATCCATAAGATGATCAATAAATCTGATTGGGATCTTTGTACAGAAAGATGGGAAAAAATTGTTTTGATATCAACCCTAATTTAAGCTTCAGAACTTCATACAGAAGTAGAAAAGCTGCGAGTGTATGTGAGAGAGAGATTTGGGCATGCATTTAAGTAGAAATGGAATCAGACAAGTAGTATTTATTCAAGGAGCATTATTTAAAGGGAAGGGAAAAACGTACGAAATTGAAAGTTGAAGAGTGGGGTCATCTGCTGTAGTCATAGAGGGCTATGATTCCCCCGCGCACCCCCACCCCCCGAATTTTCAATATGTACTTTTAACCAGGGAGTTCATTATCTTGATGAACATCATAATCTCTAGAATGTCTAGGATTTTTATTCAGAACTGTACAACATAATTACATAACAATTAATTGTTTAGTTGAAGTGTTGAATGAATTGGCTTAATTTGTTAACTAGATTTGACATCTCATAATCATTATAATCACCTTGTATATATGTCAAAAGAATGGTTCTTTGTGCTTAAAATTATGGATTATTCTCGGGGTAGATAGAGAGACACATATGGGTATCCATTTTGGGCACAGAGCGCCCCTCCAATACAGGCGCCTCCATTAGGGGGACAATTATTCTTATGGTACATAAGGGGGCATATAAGGGTGTCCAATTTTGGACACCCTTATGTAATGGGTTATGCACCCCAAGAATAATTCTAAAATTATAAGTTACATTTTGAGAAAGTATATTTATTTTAGGGTCCTTTGATAGCGTCGTATTCCATGAAAAATGTCATATTCGAGAAATTCGTTTTCTATCTTGACTATTTGATACGAAAGTGAAAATGAAGTACAAATTTCAATATACAAACATTTAAAGTGTGTGTTTGGGCATTTCCAAGGAAATCAAATTTTTATGGTTTTGCTGATTTTTTCTTTTCCACATGGAATTAATTTGCCTTTTCCACATTTGCTATCAAACGGACCCTTAATGTACATACTCAGCGTCATACTATTTTTAACACCATCTATTTCTTGAGATGGTGAACTCCTAAGAGTTCATTAAACGAAAGAGAAATATAATATGCTTAGAAGGGCGAAGAAAATTCGAATCCAAGTTAGGAAATACAATATACTTTGGAGGGGTCCAAGAAACTAATGATTTATGAAAATCTAAATTTTCACATGATCTAGTTTTGCACTTGTTATCAAGAAGACAAACACAATACTAGTATTAGAAGGATCATAATTGAAACGACGTCTTAAGAAAACAAAAATGTGTTTTCTTAAATTAAAAAGACACTGATATGGCACATTTAAAATGGAGATTAGAAATTAGTATGGAAGATGCTTTGATAGATCATATCATTGACGAATAATCTTCTGTATGAGAAGGGAACTTATCTCTCAAATTATATATGATTATAAGCACGGCACCGCCTCGTTGAATTCAAAAAGATCACTGAAAAAGTGGGAGATGATGATCTCACACGTTCTTTACTAGTAAAACTCTGTTGGATCAAAATGTATATCTCTTGACCAATTTAATAAGTGTTAAAAAGGCTGAGTAACCTAAATCTCAGTCTACTAACTAGATATTGATTCTTGAGTCTTTTAAGATGGAACCTATAGTTTTAAAGGAAAATAATATTTTGTAATTTACAGAAATTAATTAACAAAATGAAATCAAGATTAATTAACAAAATGAAACCAAGATCCTTGGTGGAATAGTTTGAAGAAGGGTTGCATTAGGAAGAAAAAGATTAACAAATTAATTAATAAGATGCGTGCATATATGCGCGGCATGTGTTATTATGAGTAATTGTAAGTGTTGATATAAGCTTTAGAAAAGGATAAAGGGAGAATAAAATTGATGCAAGAGGATCCGAGTTGAGTGACACTGATTTGTTAAATAGCTCGTTGATAACGCTGAGATACCATGAGATGACGGATAGGCGCAAAAATAGAAAATAAATGCAATCTTTCCTTAATTGGGGTAATTTTGATACGTCTTTAATAATTTGACAATAACTTTGGCTACGGTTATCATAATCGATATTATGACCCCAATCCGAAAAGCTCTCTTCGGCGCAAACGTCGTGGTCACCTAGCTATGCTCGGTGGGCGTCAATTTCGAGCCCAAAATCCGTTGTTTTCCTTTTCAAAATTTAATGTTTAGTTATTTTTTACTATTTATGGTAATATTTCGTTTCCCTTTTTCTAGACGTTTAGCAACTTACTTCTTTTATTTCATATTTTATTTTGGTGTGATTGTTAGGATTTTGCTATTTTTGATAATTTTTCGATAATTTCATATTTTTGTAGCTATTTAACCCAACTTGTAGGTTAATTTTTGTCATTCTTGACTATTAATAATATTGAGTGAAGTTTTCAGAGAATTCTCTTTGTTTTTGGCGTTTCTTTCTTGCGAATCCTCTGTTGCAACTAGTCTATAGGATAATTGCTATCCTATCCTGAGTCAAAAAAGCAAGAAGGATTCACACAAAAAGCTAAACATTGACACATTTAATTAATTAAAATGTATTCTGAAATCTGAAACTGCTGAAGTGATTAGTTTTGAGTGGAAAAGGAGAGCTGAGGTCATGATTCAGAAAAAAATCCGAAGAGATAAGATACATCCTGGAGAAAAGGGTTCTAATAATTTTTTTTTTTTTTTTACTTTTTAATTAATTTAGTTTTTGGCTTTTAGGGTAGGAGATGACAACGCTGACCAATGGATTATTTAGGTTTTGAATTCAAGTAACCTCAGAAAACTGGTATATCACCAGAAATGACAAAAATGGTGTTCTTTTTCTGAAAAGAAAAGAGTTTTGGTTACATGCAAGGTTGGACCCAAAACTTTAGTATTGTGGGGTCAAAATTTTAAAAATAATTTTTTTAATAAATAATACAATATCAATGAAAATAAGTTAATATGTATTTTGACACTTTGAAAACATCGTATAATTACATCGTTATTAATATTATTAAATAAATTTCATTACTTGTATAGTTTTGTTCATCATTTCACTGGCAAATATTGAGCTAACATTGAGTAAATTAAATTGAATATAGAAATTAAATGAATCGAAATAAAATTCAAGTTTAGTTTGAAATTCAAATTTAAAGTAAATGTAATTCGAAAGTAATTCAAATTGCATTTAATCCGTAACGACCCTAAAAATTTACGTCATATTTCATGTAAGACTTCCAAATGAAACGATATAAATTATATCGAAAAATTTATCGTGCAAAAATAATAATTAATTGATATATATATTTAACTACATCGTTTTGAGACGTACGTTTGATATATATATTTAACTATTTTCGATATCCGTTTGGACTATTTGATATAAAAACGATGTAGTTTTCGAAACAAACTTTCACATGGCATAAACGATTTGTGGATTCAGATAGTACATGATCGCAAACGAATTTTTAAAGTTAGGATATTATCGAAATTCTTAAAATACTAGTTTCAAATGGCAAATTTTAACATGTCATAACTTTTGTTATAATTGACCACTTCACATGTCATTAATGAGTGAAAAATTAGGTCATGAGTATTTCGAAATAGTATTAAGAATGTAATATTTTGACTTCATTTGACATCCCGACGAATGCATCAAAGTAGATTGTAAAATAAAAATAAAAAAGAGCAAAATTTGTGGGGTCATTTGACCCCACATAACCCCATGGGGTCCGCCCCTTGGTTACATGAACTCTAACCAAAAATTTTTAAGAAAAATATTTTCTTTTGAGTAGGTTTTTATTTTCCTCAAAATAAAAAAAAATTCTTTTTTTAGGTGATATTTTTCATATCAATCAAAAACTCTATAAGGGTCCGTTTGATTGCAAAGGTAGAAAATGCAAACGAATTCCATATAAGTCGGAAAAGGAAAAATCACCAAAACTATAAGAATTCGATTTCCATGGAATTAGTCATAAACATACTTTAAGTATTTGTACTTTGGAATTCGAACTCCATTTTCATTTTCGTATCAAACAGCCGAGGTAGAAAACGAATTTCACAGATATGACATTTTTCATAGAATACAACGCTATCAAACGAACCCTTAGAGAAATTTTTTTCTCAAATTTCATCAATATTCGCTATACAATTGCAAATCAACTAATTCTTGAATTTGAAACTAATGAATCAGCGAGTTTTTTGCATGTCATCATAAATTTCCAATGCTCGTGAGTGTATGGTTCGTTCTTTAACATATGTATTGAACTTTGCATCATGTGATCTTCTCATATTAAAATATTTATTAGGGTAACCATGCACAGCACAATCCGTTCTTAACCAGGATAAAGACCAAAGACCAAAGGGTATTGAGTACACGTATATTAAATCAGGCCACTAAAAGCAAAACGGCAGCATCTTTTCTGGGATGTAAAAAGTCATAGTTCTAGCGTCATTTTTAGCTGACTTTTATTCTGTCTCCTTGAATCATCAAAAATTTGCATTATGAACAGAAAATCAAATCATACTACGTGCTGCGCATCCACAGATCAATCATTTTCTGGTCAATATATACGTATATACATACAATCTTATGCATTATTTAGTCAATGAATGCTATAATTATATTACTGCTGAGTGCTGTGCATCCACAGATCAATCATTTCGGACTGCTATAAATGTCCGTCGATATTCAAAAGCATGCATGTATATATGAAGAGTTCTCTTCAATGGTATGTTTAGGAAAGTTCAAAAGAAGAACCTTTGGGCAACCACAATTGTAGGGTTCTATATTGGTATACATTCGTCACCTCTTTAAAACTTCTATCACAATTCACAAACGTAAAAGTTAATGTTCTTTCCAATTTTACGCACTTCATCCGTCTATTAAATCCCCTTAATTAGAAGGGAATTTTTGGGGACGATTTCAATTTTAAGTTAATTAAATGATTTTTACAAGTGGAACAGTATTTATTAACCAGCATCTTAGTAATAAACCAATTTGTTATCTCGAGGGAAATTAGCTAAGAAAATGTAAACAAAATGTCCCCTAGCACCACAATTATGTTGTGGTTTTCAGATTAAAGAAAATAAGGCAAAAAATACAAAATAATTTTTCAGTTGATGGATGTTCTTAAACAATTATTTTAAGTTTTGATCTTATTCTATTTATTTTTCAAATTTAAAATGGACATAATAGATTTTAATAGGTTTTGATCAATGATAACATGCTGTGATTTATAATAGAATACGCCCTAATAATGCATCTAAACTTAAAAAAAAAAAGGTTAAACCCCAACCTTGAGAGCCCCTACCACCCTACTCCTGGAGCATCGCGAGGGAAGTAAATCGCGAGATGTGCCCAGCAGGCCAGAGAACAAGAGTTTGCCTTGAGTCCAATTCCATATCTCAGAATTTGAACCCTCACACTGCGGCTGCCAACAAGATTGAAATCACCTCACTCCTGTCCTTTACAGCAAGGTTGAGTAGTAAAAATAATTAACATGATCTATCCAATATTTAACGAAAATGATGATAGCACTTCACTCTCAAGAAGTGCTAGAATTAAAAGACACCCTTGGATTTGCCTTAATGGGCAAGGACTTCAGAACAGATTTGTTCACTAAGTCTCACACATGTGCTCCGTATGAATTCTAGGTGGGACAAACTCTTGCTTCTTGAGCTCTCATTTATTTGAGTTAGGGGAGGCATTTAGTATCATGTATCATTAGAAAGTTGTATGATGGCCATTTTCATCATTTGCTTTCTTCTTGATCTTTATATGCCTCGGTGGTCAGATTTAATTTCATTGTTGTTGGGTTGTGATGCTCAATGGCCTTTTAGGGGTTGTGATGACAAAAATGGGCTAAAGCCCAATTGCTAGTTTATAATTACTAGGCTCTTGCCCAATAACTTGACCCGATCCACCCTGGCCCAAATAAGTTTAAAACGTGTTTCTGTCGTGAGGCGTTTTTAATGCAGCTAGAAACGCGCCTTCTTCTGTTTCTCTTGGGAGCCCCTGACCGTTGGATGAAACATTGATCAATGGTTGCCTTTTGTGGGTATAAATATATCCACCTCTTGTCCTAATCAGCTGGAACGTCATTTTTCTTTCTTGAACAGCTACCTGAGACTTCGAGATTCTTCCAAAACCCTTCTTCTTCTTCGTGAACTTCCAATCTCTGATTGGATTCGATTTCTGAGTAAAACTTCTGTGTGTAACCAAATACTAAGAGATTGGTAAGGTTTTGGTGTGTGATTTTATCTTTGTGGTTTCCTTTAATCTAATAGAGGAAAACCTTAGGGTTGGGGAATCGAGTAGGTCAAACAGACAGGTACAATCCTGTGTTTTTTCATGAGCCCGAGCCCTGAAATGAAAGGATATCCATCTGATGCCTTTTGGTTTGAGTTTCTACGAGCTGCAGAACAAATAATGTTTCTGGAATATTTTCTTGTAACTCATTCTTGATTGTTTTATATATTTGTGCTCATATCTTTGTGTAACAGTGGTATCAGAGCCTTCGATTGGCTCATGTGGGTGAATCGAACCACGTTCTTGCGAGATACTATAGATCTGTGATTGGAGTAGTACTTTCTTAAGTATTGTGGACTATCGGTTTCGTGAAATCTGTGGTGGTCAAGTGAAACAACCACCACTGTGGTTTAATTCTTTGAACCCCAAAAATTTATTTTACTGTCTGATTTCTAGTTACTTATCTTAGTTTACTAATAATGCTATCCTAATTGTTTTTGCATATGGACTTGTGTGATTAGTGATAATCTGCCTATACTTGTCTATTAATCAGTATTGAAGTATATTTGTAAATTTTGTCTCTGATTCTTGTTTTACTGAAATACTATAACAATACTTGTGATTGTTTTTGTTCTCGATTTTTTGTATTAATACCTCTCAAATTTTTTGTTAACAAAAACCTCTACCCTCCACCCAAACCTTGACCTGAGATCTTGAGTCTCACGGAATCCTGGTAGGGCTGGGTAGTTGATCTTTAAGCTTTGTATTGGATACAGTGTGTATGTTAAAGTTGTTATTTCCACACTTACACATATTTTGCTGCCTTGCCTGTAATAGTAAAAATCTCTGCCTCTTATCTGCCTATTGTGATCAAAATAGTATTGTTAAGTGTTACCTGTTTGATCTATAAAAATGACCACCACTAGCTTTGAACTTGGGGTCTTTAATGGGAAGGGAGATTTTCCTATATGGCAACAAAAAATGAGAGGGGTTCTAGTACAACAGAAAGTGTCTAAGGCAATAACTGGAGAGTTTCCTGAAACAATGACACAAGAACAGAGAACTGAAACAGATGATTTAGCTTATACCTCAATCATTCTCCACCTGTCTGACCAAGTGTTAAGAAAAGTAGGAAAATTAGAAAATGCTAAGGCCCTATGGGAGAAATTAGAGGAGCTGTATTTAGTGAAGTCTTTACCTAATAAGCTCTTCCTTCTAGAAAGGTTTTTTAGCTTTAAAATTGATCCAACCAAAGACCTAGATGATAATCTTAATACCTTCAATAAATTGGTACAAGATATCACTAATGCAGGGGATAAAATTTCTGAAGAATATAAAACAGTAGTACTTTTTAATGCCATACCAGAGGCATATAGGGATGTCAAATTTGCCATTAAGTATGGTAAAGACACTTTGACTCCTGAAGTTGTTATAAATTCTATAAGAAGTAAAGAACTGGAGCTTAAAACTGAAAGACAAGGGAAGGAATCTGAAATTTTGTTCATGAGAGGAAGACAACCAAATAGGCAATATAATAATTATCCAAATCAAAATTATTTAGGAAACAATAACAAAAAGAAATTCAGAAGTAAATCAAGATCTAAATCAAAATTAAGAAATAACAGGAAGTGCTATGGTTGTGGTAAACTTGGACACTACATAAAAGATTGCCATAACAAGAAAATAGAACTTAAAGAAAAGAAAGTTGATGAGGGAAATGTTGTTGAGCCTGCTGAACCTAATACAGTTGATTTATATGTGGTGGCTCAGCAACCTGATCTGGAAGTGGCAAATTATGCTCACAACAGATATGTCCATGAGTGAATATTGGACTCAGGTTGCACTTTTCATATTACACATGAAAGGTCCTGGCTTCAAGATTTTAAGAAGGTAGGAGGTGGTGAAGTGGTTATGGAAATAACATTGCCTGCAAAGTTGAAGGTTTAGGTAATGTGACCGTAAAATTTGAAAATGGATACACGTATACCCTAGAGAGAGTGAGGTATGTACTTGAACTCAAAAGGAATTTGATTTCTATGGGAGAATTAGATAATCTAGGGATGTGTGGTAGGATTGGAGATGGGTTGATGAAAGTGATCAAGGGATCTCTTGTCATCTTTAAGGGTATAAAGAAAAATGGAATTTATGTAGTTAAAGCTGAAACAGTACTTGAAAATAATGCTACTGTTTCTAATACTGAATCTGATTCCACCCTAAAATGGCATAAAAGGCTTGCACATGTTGGTGAAAAAGACCTCACAATCCTACATAAAAGGAGGGCATTTGGTAAGGCCCAAATATCAAAAATACCCTTCTGTGAAAGTTGTACTTTTGGCAAACATCACAGACTCCACTTTGATTCTGGGAAGCATAAATCTACTTCCCCATTGGAATATGTCCACTCTGATTTGTGGGGTACAACCTCTACAACTACCCAAGGGGGAAATAAGTATTTCCTCTCAATAATAGATGATTTTTCAAGAAAAGTGTGGGCGTTTCTACTAAAACACAAATCTGAAACTTTTGAAAAATTTAAGAATTGGAAAGTCCTTATTGAAAATCAAATATCAATAAAGATCAAAATTTTGAGAACTGATAATGGACTTGAATTTTGCAACTCAGAATTTGATAAATTTTGTGAACAAAATGGAATCCTAAGACACAAAACTGTTTCATACACTCCACAACAAAATGGGGTGGCTGAGAGAATGAATAGGACCTTGTTGGATAAGGTCATGTGTATGATGGTGGGATCTGGAGTTCCCAAGGTATTGTGGGGGGAGGCTGTTGTGACGGCTTGTGAACAAAATGGAATCCTAAGACACAAAGCTGTCCCATACACTCCACAACAAAATGGGGTGGCTGAGAGAATGAATAGGACCTTGTTGGATAAGGTCAGGTGTATGATGGTGGGATCTGGAGTTCCCAAGGTATTGTGGGGGGAGGCTGTTGTGACAGCCACATATATAGTGAATAGAACCCCATCTAGTGCTTTGAAAGGAAAGACACCTGAAGAGAAGTGGTCTGGGAAACTACCAGACTATTCCTACCTTAAAATTTTTGGGTGTACAACTTATTGTCACCAGAATTTGGAAAATTGGAGCCAAGGGCTCGGAAATGTGTGTTCTTAGGTTATCCTGAAGGGTTTAAAGGCTATAGGTTATGGGCTAGAGGTCATGGGGATATAAAATGATAACAAGTAGAGATGTTATCTTCAATGAGGAAGAGATGCCCTGTTTAGAAAAACAAATGTCTTTAGACCCTGAAAATCCAAATGTGACAAGGTTTCACGTGGAGTTGTGATCTCAAATAGTTTCTGTTCGTAATAATAATATGGGAGAAAATGAACCTATACTACCTCAGACTCAGACTGAATTAGAACATTCAGGTGTGCAGGAACATGAACAAACTGAAATGAATGATCCCAATCAACAAAGTGATCTTAGTGACTATCAATTGACTAGGGATAGGCCTAGAAGGAACATAAGAGAACCTACAAGATATGAAGACTATTTATCCTATTCTGTTATGTCTTACAATGACCTAGCTTATAAGGAACCCAAGACCAATACTGAAGCCATGAGTTGCAACCAGTCTGGTAAGTGAGAAGCTGCCATGAGAGAAGAGATGAACTCTTTAATGAAAAATAAAACTTGGGATCTTGTGCCTAGACCTAAAAATAAATCCACAGTTGATTGTAAATGGATTTACAAGGTGAAAGAAGGCAGTACAGATAATGAGCCTGTAAGATTTAAAGCAAGATTAGTTGCTAAAGGGTTTACACAAAAACAAGGTGTGGATTACAATGAGATATTTTCACCTGTTGTAAAATACACAACTATTATAGTCCTACTTGCATTAGTTGCACATCACAATTGAGAATTAGAACAAATGGATCTAAAAACATCTTTCATGAAAGAACTAAACATATAGATGTAAAGTTGCATTTTATTAGGGATATTGTCTCAAATGAATCTGTTCTTCTTGAAAAAATTCCTACACGGTATAATCCATCAGACATGGAGACAGAGGTATTGCCCCTTTCTAAGTTTAAATCATGTTTAGCACTTTTGAATATTGATACAAGTTAATTTCTCCAATACAGGTACAACTTGGTGTCAATTGGAGAGCTGCAAGTGTCCAGAAACCCCATTGGCATCAAGGTAGATGTTGTTGGGCTACGATGCTCAATGGCCTTTTAGGGGCTGTGATGACAAAAATGGGCTAACGCCCAATTACTGGTTTATAATTACGAGGCTCTTACTCAATAACTTGACCCGATCCACCCTGGTCCAAATAGGTTTAAAACGTGTTTCTGTGGCGAGGCGTTTTTAACGCAGTCAGAAACATGCCTTCTTCAGTTTCTCTTGGGAGTGTAGAACCCCAAATAATTCTAGACACCTTAGTGATACTAAGACATGAATATTGGATGACTAAAGTATACTTTAGATTTTTAGTCTCATTTGAGACCCATTTTCGACATAGGAAACATTCGATTTGGAAAATGTTATCTAAATAAAAGTTGTAACTTTTTGAGTTAGCTTTCCAACGTACTTTGAATTACCTCAATTGAATATCGTGAGAAAAAGTTATGATAGAAATACTGAAAGTTGTGCAGTGTCAATCGGACTACAACCGGTCGACCGAAGCTGCCTGAAATGAAAATTCTCATTTTTATCTAGAATTTAAATATTTATTTTCATCAATTATTTTCTCAAATGGACACACACGTTTTTGGCAATAAAAACCCCACTAAATTGAAGCATTTAATCTCAAATTTAAATGGCATCCATGTTTTCTCTCTTAAATGAAATTTGACCCTTCATTTGCTTTAAGTTATAGGATATTTACCTATAAATAGAGACCTCATTTCACTCATTTTTTCTCACACCAAAAGCAAGAGTTTTTATATGCTAAAGAAAGAGTTTCCAAGAGAGAAAAAAGAGAGGGAGGAAAACTATTTTTCCTAAAAGTTTAAGAAGTGTTTTCAAGCATCAATTCTCAATGGTTTTCAAACATTTAAGGAGTGCATTTCTTTTAATGTCCAAGTTTCATCAAAGTTTTCAATCCAAGTTTTCAAAGTTTCAAAAGCATCAATCAAGGTAGGTAGAGGTGCAATGTGTTTAATCGTGTTAATTTATAAGTTTTGATTCATGTTAATGTTTGGATGTCAAATGGTACTCCGGTACGGCATACCCCTCTATGTTGAAGAAATGTTCGTATGTCAAATGGTGCCCTTGGGTACGGCATACCCCTTCATGTCAAATGGTGCTTCCGGGTACGGCATGTATGAAAAGTTATAAAGCTAATGTTTTGAAATGTATAGCTTGATCACGAATGCACCTATGACACCTATTGAGTTTTTCAACTCACGAGTTTAATCCCATCTCTACAGATTAAAGGAATTCTACCTCGGGCGTGGATGGAGGAGAAGATGGAGAGTGATGCAACGAGCCCACCGAAATTCGGTGAATAAGTGATTTGGATTTATTTTTATGAAATGTTTTCCAATGTTATTTCTTTAAAGTTTTGAATAACGCAGAATGCGAGAACAAGTTATGTTTTCTTCAAATAAATTACATTTTGTTGTTTTGAAAAATGATTCAGTGTTTTTGTTTAAAGTATTTGAAGTATTGTTATTTAAATTATTATCCGAAGATGTAAGCTTCCGCTAAAACGTATACACTTTGTTACTAAACCACCAGTTAAGCTAAGTAAAGTAAGTAGCGTTCCGGTCCACTAAGGGTCGGGGCGTTACGGGGAGCCCCTAACCGTTGGATGAAACCTTGATCAATGATTGCCTTTTGTGGGTATAAATATATCCACCTCTTGCCCTAATCAGCTGGAACGTCATTTTTCTTTCTTGAGCAGCTACCTGAGACTTCAAGATTCTTCCAAAACCCTTCTTCTTCTTCGTGAACTTCCAATCTCTGATTGGATTCGATTTCTGAATAAAACTTCTGTGTGAAACCAAATACTAAGAGATTGATAAGGGTTTGGTGTGTAATTTTACCCTTGTGGTTTCCTTTAATCTGATAGAGGAAGACCTTAGGATTGGGGACATCGAGTGGGTCAAACAAACGGGTACAAGAAAATATTCCAGAAACATTATTTGTTCTGCAACTCATATCTTTGTGTAACAATTGTTTTAGTTTGAATTATAGAACTTAAGCTCCGTTTTTTCTGTCAATGAAGATTCTTGTTCTCTCAAAATCAGAAATGACATAAAATGGAGTAATGATGATACCACATGAATTAGATTGCCATGCAGTGGTAACTATTGTTCTAGTAATACTTAATATTGAAGAGAGGTTTGCCATAACATTGGCTCTTCCCTCTGCCTAAAACAAAGCATACAATATTCAAAAACAGTTGAAAAACTATGATGCATATAGGTGAACAATCTTGGTTAAAAAAAAGTTATTCAATGCAAGAAAATTAAATAACAGGTGAAAGGAAAAAAAAAAAAAA